>NW_026870882.1:1907894-2225877 GCF_033118175.1 Dama dama
TGAGGAGTCTGAAACGGTCTGAAAAATAGGAGGAGCATGAAGAGGTGTTCAAAAACATGAAGAGCCTGAAAAGCTGTGAAAAATATGCAAAGCTTCAAAAGGTGTCAAAACTGAGATGAGCATGAAACGGTCTGAAAAATAGGAGGAGCATGAAGCGGTGTTGAAAAACATGAAGAGCCTGAAAATGTGTGAGAAATATGAAGAGCTTCAAAAGGTGTCAAAATTATGAGGAGCCTGAAACGGTCTGAAAAATAGGAGGAGCATGAAGCGGTGTTCAAAAATATGAAGAGCCTGAAAAGGTGTGAAATATATGAAGAGATTCAAAAGGTGTCAAAAATATGAGGAGCATGAACGTTCTGAAAAATAGGAGAAGGATGAAGCGGTGTTGAAAAACATGAAGAGCCTGAAATGGTGTGAAAATGTGAAGAGCTTCAAAATGTTTCAAAAATATGAGGAGCCTGAAAAGTTCTGAAAAATAGTAGGAGCATGAAGTGGTGTTGAAAAACATGAAGAGCCTGAAAAGGTGTGAAAAATATGAAGAGCTTCAAAAGGTGTCAAAAATATGAGGAGCATAAAACGGTCTAAAAAATAGGAGGAGCATGAAGTGGTCGTCAAAAACAGGAAGAGCCTGAAAAGGTGTGAAATATATGAAGAGCTTCAAAATGTGTCAAAAATATGAGGAGCATGAAACTGTCTGAAAAATAGGAGGAGAATGAAGCGGTGTTGAAAAACATGAAGAGCCTGAAAACGTGTGAAAAAAAATGAAGAGCTTCTAAAGGAGTCAAAAATATGTGGAGGATGAAACTTTCTGAAAAATAGGATGATCATGAAACTGTTTTGAAAAAGATGAAGAGCATGAAAAGGTGTGAAAAATATGAAGAGCTTCAAAAGGTGTGAAAAATATGAGGAGCAGGAAACGGTATGAAAAATAGGAAGAGCATGAAGCGGTTTTCAAAAACATGAAGAGACTGAAAAGGTGTGAAAAATATGAAGAGCTTCAAAAGGTGTCAAAACTATGAGGAGCAGGAAGCGGTCTGAAAAAGAGGAGGAGCATGAAGAGGTGTTGAAAAACATGAAGAGCCTGAAAAGGTGTGAAAAATATGAAGACCTTCAAAAGGTGTCAAAAATATGAGGAGCATGAAACGGTCTGAAAAATAAGAGGAGCATGAAGAGGTGTTGAAAAACATGAAGAGCCTGAAAAGGTGTGAAAAAAAAATGAAGAGCTTCTAAAGGAGTCAAAAATATGTGGAGGATGAAACTTTCTGAAAAATAGGATGATTATGAAACAGTTTTGAAAAAGATGAAGAGCATGAAAAGGTGTGAAAAATATGAAGAGCTTCAAAAGGTGTGAAATATATGAGGAGCATTAAACGGTCTGTAAAATAGGAGGAGAATGAAGCCGTGTTGAAAAACATGAAGCGCCGGAAAAAGTGTGAAAAATATGAAGAGCTTCAAAAGGTGTCAAAAATATGAGGAGCATGAAACGGTCTGAAAAATAGGATGAGCATGAAACGGTTTTAAAAAGAGGAAGAGCCTAAAAGGTGTGACATATATGAGGAGCTTCAAAAGGTGTGAAATACATGAGGAGGTCGAAACGGTCTGAAAATAGTAGGAGCATGAAGCGGCGTTGAAAAACATGAAGAGCCTGAAAAGTGGTGAAAAATATGAAGAGCTTCAAAAGGTGTGAAATATATGAAGAGCTACAAAAGGTGTCAAAAATATGAGGAGCATGAACCGGTCTGAAATATAGGAGGAGCATGAAGTGGTGTTGAAAAACATGAAGAGCCTGAAAAGTGGTGAAAAATATGAAGAGCTTCAAAAGGTGTCAAAAATATGAGGAGCATGATACGGTGTTCAAAAATATGAAAAGCCTGAAAAGGTGTGAAAAACAAGAAGATCTTCAAAAGGGGTCAAAAATATGAGGAGCATGAAACGATCTGAAAAATAGGAGGAGCATGAAGTAATGTTCAAAAACATGAAGAGCCTGAAAAGGTGTGAAAATCATGAAGAGCCTCAAAACGTGTCAAAAATATGAGGAGCATGAAACGGTCTGAAAAATAGGAGGAGCATGAAGCGGTGTTGAAAAACATGAAGAGCCTGAAAACGTGTGAAAAATATGAAGAGCTTCAAAAGGTGTGAAATATATGAAGAGCTTCCAAAGGTGTCAAAAATGAGATGAGCATGAAACGGTCTGAAAAATAGGAGGAGCATGAAACGGTGTTCAAAAACATGAAGAGCCTGAAAAGGTGTGAAAAATATGAAGAGCTTGAAAAGGTGTGAAATACATGAGGAGCCTGAAGCGGTCTGAAAAATTGGAGGAGCATGAAACGGTGTTGAAAAACATGAAGAGCCTGAAAAGGTGTGAAAAATAGGAAGAGCTTCACAAGGTGTCAAATATATGAGGAGCATGAAACGTTCTGAAAAATAGGAGGAGCATGAAGCAGTCGTCAAAAACATGAAGAACCTGAAAAGTTTTGTAAAATATGAAGAGCTTCAAAAGGTGTGAAAAATATGAGGAACATCAAACGGTCTGAAAAATAGGAGCAGCATGAAACAGTGTTGAAAGACATGAATAACTTCAAAAGTGTCAAAAATATGAGGAGCATGAAACGGTCTGAAAAATAAGAGGATCATGAAACGCTCTGAAAAATAGGAGCAGCATGAAACGGTGTTGAAAGACATGAAGAGCTTCAAAATGTGTCAAAAATATGAGGAGATGGAAACGGTTTGAAAAATAGGAGAAGCAGGAAACGGTCTGAAAAATAGAGGCAGCATGGAATGGTGTGGAAAAACATGAAGAGCTTCAAAAGTTGTGAAAAAATGAGGAGGTTCAAAAGGTGTTAAAAATATGAGGAGCATGAAACGGTCTGAAAAATAGGAGGGGCTTGAAACGGTGTTCCAAAACATGAAGAGCCTGAAAAGATGTGAAAAATATGAACAACTTCAAAAGCTGTGAAAAATATGAGGAGCATGAAACAGTTTGAAAAATAGGAGAAGCATGAAACAGTGTTGAAAACATGAAGAGCATGACAAGTGTGAAAAATATAAAGAGCATTAAAAGGTGTCAAAAATATGAGGAGCATGAAACGGTCTGAAAAAAAGGAGGAGCATGAAGTGGTGTTGAAAACATGAAAAGCCTGAAAATGTGTGAAAATATGAAGAGCTTTCAAAGGTGTGAAAAATATGAATAGCTTCGAAATGTGTCAATGATGAGAGGAGCATGAAACGGTGTGAAAAATAGGAGGAGCATGAAGCGGTCTGAAAAATAGGAGTAGCATGAAGTGGTATTGAAAACATGAATAGCCTGGAAAGGTGTGAAATATATGAAGAGCTTCAAAAGGTGTGAAAAATATGAAAAGCTTCAAAAGGTGTGAAATACATGACGAGCATGAAACTCTCTGAAAAATAGGAGGAGCATGAAGTGGTGTTGAAAAAGGTGAATAGCTTGTAAAGGTGTGAATATATGAAGAACTTCAAAAGGTGTAAAAAATATGAGAGGCATGAAACGACTGAAAAATAGGAGGAGCATGAAGTGGTGTTGAAAAAGGTGAAGAGCCTGTAAAGGTGTGAATATATAAAGAGCTTCAAAAGGTGTCAAACTATGAGGAGCATGAAACGGGCTGAAAAATAGGAGGAGCATGAAGCGGTGTTGAAAAAAATGAAGAGCTTGAAAAGGTGTGAAAATATGAAGAGCTTCAAAAGGTGTCAAAAATATAGGAGAATGAAACGGTCTGAAAAATAGGAGGAGCATGAAACGGTGTTCAAAACATGAAGAGCTGAAAAGGTGTGAAAAATATGAAGAGCTTAAAAAAGGTGTCAAAAATATGAGGAGCATGAAACGGTGTGAAAAATAAGAGGAGCATGAAGCTGTGTTCAAAAACATGAAGAGCCTGAAAAGGTGAGAAAAATATGAAGAGCTTCAAAAGGTGTCAAAAATGAGAGGAGCATGAAACGGTGTGAAAAATAGGAGGAGCATGAAGCTGTGTTGTAAAACATGAAGAGCCTGAAAAGGTGTGAAAAACATGAAGAGCTTCAAAAGGTGTAAAAAATATTAGGAGCATGAAACAGTATGAAACATAGGATGAGCATGAAACTTTTTTGAAAAGATGAAGAGCATGAAAAGTTGTGAAAAATATGAAGAGCTTCAAAAGGTGTTAAATTCATGAGGAGCATGAAACGGTCTGAAAAATACGAGGAGAATAAAGCTGTGTTCAAAAACATGAAGAGCCTGAAAAGGTGTGGAAAATATGAAGAGCTTCAAAAGGTGTGAAAAATATGAAGATCTTCAAAAGGTGTCAAAAATTAGATGAGCATGAAACGGCCTGAAAAATAGGAGGAGCATGAAGAGGTGTTTAAAAAACATGAAGAGCTGGAAAAGGTGTGAAATATATGAAGAGCTTCAAAAGATGTGAAAAATATGAAGAGCTTCAAAAGGTGTGAAAAATATGAGGAGCATGAAACGGTCTGAAAAACAGGATCAGCATGAAGCGGAGTGGAAATATATGAAGAGCTTGAAAAGGTGTGAAAAATATGAAGAGCTTCAAAAGGTGTGAAATAAATGAGGAGCATGAAACGGTCTGAAAAATAGAAGGAGCATGAACCGGTGTTGAAAAACATAAAGAGCCTGAAAAGGTGTGAAAATATGAAGAGCTTCAAAAGGTGTGAAAAATATGAGGAGCATGAAACGGTCTGAAAAATAGGAGGAGCATGAAGCGGTGTTGAAAAACATGAAAAGCCTGAAAAGGTGTGAAAAATATGAAGAGCTTCAAAAGGTGTCAAAAATATGAGGAGCATGAAACGGTCTGAAAAATAGGAGTCGCAAGAAGCGGTGTTGGAAAACATGAAGAGCCTGAAAACGTGTGAAAAATATAAAGAGCTTCAAAAGCTGTGAAAAATATGAAGAGCTTCAAAACGTGTCAAAAATGAGATGAGCATGAAACGGTCTGAAAAATAGGAGGAGCCAGAAGCGTTTTTGAAAAACATGAAGAGACTGAAAAGGTGTGAAAAATATGAAAAGCTTCAAAAGATGTCAAAAATATGAGGAGCATGAAACGGTGTGAAAAATAAGAGGAGCATGAAGCTGTGTTCAAAAACATGAAGAGCCTGAAAAGGTGAGAAAAATATGAAGAGCTTCAAAAGGTGTCAAAAATATGAGGAGCATGAAACGGTCTGAAAAAAAGGAGGAGCATGAAGCGGTGTTGAAAACATGAAAAGCCTGAAAATGTGTGAAAAATATAAAGAGCTTTCAAAGGTGTGAAAAATATGAATAGCTTCGAAATGTGTCAATAATGAGACGAGCATGAAACGGTGTGAAAAATAGGAGGAGCATGAAGCAGTGTGCAAAAACATGAAGAGCCTGAAAAGGTGTGAAAAATATGAAGAGCTTCAAAAGGTGTTAAAAATATGAGGAGCATGAAACGGTCTGAAAAATAGGAGGAGCATGAAACGGTGTTGAAAACATGAAGAGCCTGAAAAGGTGTGAAAAATATGAAGAGCTTGAAAAGGTGTGAAATACATGAGGAGCCTGAAGCGGTCTGAAAAATTGGAGGAGCATGAAACGGTGTTGAAAAACATGAAGAGCCTGAAAAGGTGTGAAAAATAGGAAGAGCTTCACAAGGTGTCAAATATATGAGGAGCATGAAACGTTCTGAAAAATAGGAGGAGCATGAAGCAGTCGTCAAAAACATGAAGAACCTGAAAAGTTTTGTAAAATATGAAGAGCTTCAAAAGGTGTGAAAAATATGAGGAACATCAAACGGTCTGAAAAATAGGAGCAGCATGAAACAGTGTTGAAAGACATGAATAACTTCAAAAGTGTCAAAAATATGAGGAGCATGAAACGGTCTGAAAAATAAGAGGATCATGAAACGCTCTGAAAAATAGGAGCAGCATGAAACGGTGTTGAAAGACATGAAGAGCTTCAAAATGTGTCAAAAATATGAGGAGATGGAAACGGTTTGAAAAATAGGAGAAGCAGGAAACGGTCTGAAAAATAGAGGCAGCATGGAATGGTGTGGAAAAACATGAAGAGCTTCAAAAGTTGTGAAAAAATGAGGAGGTTCAAAAGGTGTTAAAAATATGAGGAGCATGAAACGGTCTGAAAAATAGGAGGGGCTTGAAACGGTGTTCCAAAACATGAAGAGCCTGAAAAGATGTGAAAAATATGAACAACTTCAAAAGCTGTGAAAAATATGAGGAGCATGAAACAGTTTGAAAAATAGGAGAAGCATGAAACAGTGTTGAAAACATGAAGAGCATGACAAGTGTGAAAAATATAAAGAGCATTAAAAGGTGTCAAAAATATGAGGAGCATGAAACGGTCTGAAAAAAAGGAGGAGCATGAAGTGGTGTTGAAAACATGAAAAGCCTGAAAATGTGTGAAAATATGAAGAGCTTTCAAAGGTGTGAAAAATATGAATAGCTTCGAAATGTGTCAATGATGAGAGGAGCATGAAACGGTGTGAAAAATAGGAGGAGCATGAAGCGGTCTGAAAAATAGGAGTAGCATGAAGTGGTATTGAAAACATGAATAGCCTGGAAAGGTGTGAAATATATGAAGAGCTTCAAAAGGTGTGAAAAATATGAAAAGCTTCAAAAGGTGTGAAATACATGACGAGCATGAAACTCTCTGAAAAATAGGAGGAGCATGAAGTGGTGTTGAAAAAGGTGAATAGCTTGTAAAGGTGTGAATATATGAAGAGCTTCAAAAGGTGTAAAAAATATGAGAGGCATGAAACGACTGAAAAATAGGAGGAGCATGAAGTGGTGTTGAAAAAGGTGAAGAGCCTGTAAAGGTGTGAATATATAAAGAGCTTCAAAAGGTGTCAAAACTATGAGGAGCATGAAACGGGCTG
Organism: Dama dama; assembly: GCF_033118175.1. Lineage (NCBI taxonomy): Eukaryota > Metazoa > Chordata > Mammalia > Artiodactyla > Cervidae > Dama > Dama dama. Next base: position 1,914,749 of record NW_026870882.1, read on the forward strand.
AAAAATAGGAGGAGCATGAAGCGGTGTTGAAAAAAATGAAGAGCTTGAAAAGGTGTGAAAATATGAAGAGCTTCAAAAGGTGTCAAAAATATAGGAGAATGAAACGGTCTGAAAAATAGGAGGAGCATGAAACGGTGTTCAAAACATGAAGAGCTGAAAAGGTGTGAAAAATATGAAGAGCTTAAAAAAGGTGTCAAAAATATGAGGAGCATGAAACGGTGTGAAAAATAAGAGGAGCATGAAGCTGTGTTCAAAAACATGAAGAGCCTGAAAAGGTGAGAAAAATATGAAGAGCTTCAAAAGGTGTCAAAAATATGAGGAGCATGAAACGGTCTGAAAAAAAGGAGGAGCATGAAGCGGTGTTGAAAACATGAAAAGCCTGAAAATGTGTGAAAAATATAAAGAGCTTTCAAAGGTGTGAAAAATATGAATAGCTTCGAAATGTGTCAATAATGAGACGAGCATGAAACGGTGTGAAAAATAGGAGGAGCATGAAGCAGTGTGCAAAAACATGAAGAGCCTGAAAAGGTGTGAAAAATATGATGAGCTTCAAAAGGTGTTAAAAATATGAGGAGCATGAAACGGTCTGAAAAATAGGAGGAGCATGAAACGGTGTTGAAAACATGAAGAGCCTGAAAAGGTGTGAAAAATATGAAGAGCTTCAAAAGATGTCAAAAATATGAGGAGCATGAGCGGTCCGAAAAATAGGATGAGAATGAAGCGGTGTTGAAAACATTAAGAGCCTGAAAAGGTGGGAAATATATAAAGAGTTTGAAAAGGTGTCAAAAATATGAGGAGCATGAAACGGTGTGAAAAATAGGAGAAGCATGAAGTGATGTTGAGAAACCTGAAGAGACTGAAAAGGTGTGGAAAATATGAAGAGCTACAAAAGATGTGAAATATATGAGGAGCATGAAATGATCTGAAAAATAGGAGGAGCATGAAACGGTGTTGAAAAACATGAAGAGCCTGAAAAGGTGTGAAAATTATGAAGAGCTTCAAAATGTGTCAAAAAAAAGGAGGAGCCTGAAATGGTGTTCAAAAACATGAAGAGCCTGAAAAGGTGTGAAAAATATGAACAGCTTCAAAAGGTGTCAAAAATATGAGGAGCATGAAACGGTCTGAAAAATAGGAGGAGCATGAAACGGTGTTGAAAAACATGAAGAGCCTGAAAAGGTGTGAAAAATAGGAAGAGCTTCACAAGGTGTCAAATATATGAGGAGCATGAAACGGTCTGAAAAATAGGAGGAGCATGAAGCATTCGTCAAAAACATGAAGAACCTGAAAAGTTTTGTAAAATATGTAGAGCTTCAAAAGGTGTGAAAAATATGAGGAACATGAAACGGTCTGAAAAATAGGAGCAGCATGAAACAGTGTTGAAAGACATGAAGAGCTTCAAAAGTGTCAAAAATATGAGGAGCATGAAACGGTCTGAAAAATAAGAGGATCATGAAACGTTGTTCAAAACATGAAGAGCCTGAAAAGCTGTGAAAAATATGAAGAGCTTTAAAAGGTCTCAAATATATGAGGAGCATGAAATTTTCTGAAAAATAGGAGGAGCATGAAACGGTGTTCAAATCATGAAGAGCTTGAAAAGGTGTGAAAAAAATGAAGAGCTACAAAAGGTGTCAAATACATGAGGAGCATGAAACGATCTGAAAAATAGGAGGAGAATGAATTGGTGTTGAAAAATATGAAGAGCCTGAAAAGGTGTGAAAATTATGAAGAGCTTCAAAATGTGTCAAAAAAAAGGAGGATAATGAAACAGTGTTCAAATACATTAAGAGCCTGAATAGGTGTGAAAAATATGAAGAGCTACAAAATGTGTCAAAAAAAAAAAGGAGGAGCAAGAAGCGGTGTTTAAAAACAAGAAGTGCCTGAAAAGGTGTGAAATATATGAAGAGCTTCAAAAGGTGTCAAAAATATGAGGAGCATGAAACGGTCTGAAAAATAGGAGGAGCATGAAGTAGTGTTGAAAAACATGAAGAGCCTGACAAAGTGTGAAAAATATGAAGAGCTTTAAAAGGTCTCAAATATATGAGGAGCATGTAACTTTCTGAAAAATAGGAGGAGCATGAAACGATGTTCAAATCATGAAGAGCTTGAAAAGGTGTGAAAAATATGAAGAGCTTCAAAACTTGTCAAACGTTGAGGTGCATGAAACTATCTGAAAAATAGGAAGAGCATGATGCCGTGTTGAAAAACATGAAGAGCCTGAAAAGGTGTGAAATATATGATGAGCTTCAAAAGGTGTCAAAAATATGAGGAGCATGAAACGGTCTGAAAAATAGGAGGAGCATGAAGCGGTGTTGAAAAACATGAAGAGCCTTAAAAGTTGTGAAAAATATGAAGAGCTTCAAAAGGTGTGAAAAATATGAAGAGCTTCAAAAGGTGTCAAAAATGAGAGGAGCATGAAACGGTGTGAAAAATAGGAGGAGCATGAAGCTGTGTTGAAAAACATGAAGAGCCTGAAAAGGTGTGAAAAACATGAAGAGCTTCAAAAGGTGTAAAAAATATGAGAGGCATGAAACGACTGAAAAATAGGAGGAGCATAATGCCGTGGTCAAAAACATGAAGAGCCTGAAAAGCTGTGAAAAATATGAAGAGCTTCAAAAGATGTCAAAAATATGAGGAGCATGAAACGGTCTGAAAAATAGGAGGAGCATGACACGTTGTTGAAAAACATGAAGAGCCTTAAAATGTGAGAAAAATATGAAGAGCTTTAAAGGTGTGAAAAATATGAGGAGCATGAGACCGTGTGAAAAATAGGAGGAGCATGACACGGTGTTGAAAAATACGAAGAGCATGAAAAGGTGTGAAAAATATGAAGAGATTCAAAAGCTGTCAAAAATATGAGGAGCCTGAAACGTTCTGAAAAATAGGAGAAGCATGAAGTGGTTTGACAAAGACGAAGAGCCTGAAAAGATGTGAAAAATATGAAGAGCTTCAAAAGGAGTCAAAAATATGAGGAGCATGAAAAGTTCTGAAAAATAGGAGTAGCATGAAGTGGTGTTCAAAAACATGAAGAGCATGGAAAGGTGTGAAAAATATGAAGAGCTTCAAAAGGTGTCAAAAATATGAGGAGCAAGAAACGGTCTGAAAAATAGGAGGAGCATTAAACGGTGTTCAAAATTATGAGGAGCAAGAAACGGTCTGAAAAATAGAAGGAGCATTAAACGGTGTTCAAAAACATGAAGAGCCTGGAAAGGTGTGAAAAATATGAAGAGCTTCAAAAGGTGTCAAAAATATGAGGAGCATGAAACGGTCTGAAAAATAGGAGGAGCATGAAGTGGTGTTGAAAAAAATGAAGAGCCTGAAAAAGGTGTGAAAATTATGAGGAGAATGACACGGTCTGAAAAATAGGAGGAGCATGAAACGGTCTGAAAAATAGGAGGAGCATGAAGTGGTGTTCAAAAACATGAAGAGCCTGAAAAGGTGTGAAATATATGAAGGGCTTCAAAAGGTGTCAAAAATGTGTGGAGCACGAAACGGTCTGAAAAATAGGAGGAGCATGAAGTGGTGTTGAAAAATATGAAGAGCTTCTAAAATTGTCAAAAATATCAGGAGCATGAAACGGTCTGAAATATAGGAGGAGCATGAAGTGGTGTTGAAAAACATGAAGAGCCTGAAAAGGTGTGAAAAATATGAAGAGCTTCAAAAGGTGTCAAAAATATGGGAGCATGAAACGGTCTGAAAAATAGGAGGACCATGAAGCGGTGTTGAAAAACATGAAGAGCCTGAAAAGATGTGAAAAATATGAAGAGCTTCAAAAGGTGTCAGAAATATGAGAAGCATGAAACGATCTGAAAAATAGGAGCAGCATGAAACGGTGTTCAAAAACATGAAGAGCCTGAAAAAGTGTGAAAAATATGAAGAGCCTCAAAAGGTGTGAAAAATATGAAGAGCTTCAAATAATGTGAAATACATGAGGAGCATGAAATGGTCTGAAAAATAGGAGGAGCATGAAGCGGTGTTGAAAAACATGAAAACCTGAAAAGATGTGAAAAATATGAACAGCTTCAAAAGGTGTCAAATATATGAGGAGCAAGAAACGGTCTGAAAAATAGGAGGAGCATGAAGCTGTGCTCAAAAACATGAAGAGCCTGAAAAGGTGTGAAAAATATGAAGAGCTTCAAAAGGTGTGAAAATTATGAGGAGCATGAAACGGTCTGAAAAATAGGAGCTGCATGAAGCTGTGCTCAAATACATGAAGAGCGTGAAAAGGTGTGAAAAATATGAAGAGCTTGAAAATGTGTCAAAAATATAGGAGCATGAAACGGTCTGAAAAATATGAGGAGCATGAAGCGGTGTTGAAAATCATGAAGAGCCTGAAAAGGTGTGAAAAATATGAAGAGCTTCAAAAGGTGTCAAAAATATGAGGAGCATGAAACGGTCTGAAAATTAGGAGGAACATGAAGCGGTGTTCAAAAACATGAAGAGCTTCAAAAGGTGTGAAAAATATGAAGAGTTTCAAAATTGTGAAAAATATGAAGAGCTTCAAAAGGTGTGAAAAATATGAACAGCTTCAAAAGGTATCAAAAATGAGACGAGCATGAAACGGTCTGAAAAATATGAGGAGAATGAAGCGGTGTTGAAAATCATGAAGAGCCTGAAAAGGTGTGAAAAATGTGAAGAGCTTCAAAAGGTGTCAAAATTATGAGGAGAATGAAACGGTCTGCAAAATAGGAGGAGCATGAAATGGTGTTCAAAAACATGAAGAGCATGAAAAGGTGTGAAAAATATGACAAGCTTCAAAAGGTGTCAAATATATATGGAGCATGAAAAGGTCTGAAAATTAGGAGGAGCATGAAGCGGTGTTCAAAAATATGAAGAGCCTGAAAAGGTGTGAAATTTATGAAGAGCTTCAAAAGGTGTCAAAAATATGAGGAGCATGATACGGTTTGAAAAATAGGAGGAGCATGAAGCGGTGTTGAAAAACATGAAGAGCCTGAAATCGTGTTAAAAATATGAAGAGCTTCAAAAGGTGTGAAAAATATGAAGAGCTTCAAAAGGTGTCAAATATTAGATGAGCATGAAACGATCTGAAAAATAGGAGGAGCATGAATCGGTGTTGAAAAACATGAAGAGCCTGAAAAAGTGTGAAAAATATGAAGAGTTTCTATAGGTGTCAAAAATATGAGGAGCATGAAACGGTCTGAAAACTAGGAGGAGCATGAAGTGGTGTTGAGAAACATGAAGAGTCTGAAAAGGTGTGAAAAATATGAAGAGCTTCAAAAGGTGTGAAATACATGGGGAGCATGAAACGGGCTGAAAAAAAGGAGAAACATGAAGTGGTGTGGAAAAACATGAAGAGCCTTAAAAGGTGTGAAAAATATGAAGAGCTTCAAAAGGTGTCAAAAATACGAGGAGCTTGAAACAGTCTGAAAAATAGGAGGAGCATGAAGCGGTGTTCAAAAACATGAAGATCCTGAAAAGGTGTGCAAAATATGAATAGCTTCAAAAGTTGTAAAAAATATGAGGAGCATGAAACGGTCTGAAAAATAGGAGGAGCATGAAGCTGTGCTCAAATACATGAAGAGCCTGAAAAGGTGTGAAAAATATGAAGAGCTTGAAAATGTGTCAAAAATATGAGGAGCATGAAACGGTCTGAAAAATAGGAGGAGCATGAAGTGGTGTTGAAAAAAATGAAGAGCCTGAAAAAGGTGTGAAAATTATGAGGAAAATGAAACGGTTTGAAAAATAGGAGGAGCATGAAACGGTCTGAAAAATAGGAGGAGCATGAAGTGGTGTTAAAAAACATGAAGAGCCTGAAAAGGTGTGAAATATATGAAGGGCTTCAAAAGCTGTCAAAAATATGTGGAGCACGAAACGGTCTGAAAAATAGGAGGAGCATGAAGTGGTGTTGAAAAATATGAAGAGCTTCTAAAATTGTCAAAAATATCAGGAGCATGAAACGGTCTGAAAAATAGGAGGAGCATGAAGTGGTGTTGAAAAACATGAAGAGCCTGAAAAGGTGTGAAAAATATGAAGAGCTTCAAAAGGTGTCAAAAATATGAGGAGCATGAAACGGTGTGAAAAATAGGTGGAGCCAGAAGGAGTGTTGAAAAACATGAAGAGCCTGAAAATGTGTGAAAAATATAAAGAGCTTCAAAAGATGTGAAAAATATGAAGAGCTTCAAAAGGTGTCAAAAATGAGATGAGCAAGAAACGGTTCGAAAAATAGGAGGAGCATGAAGCGGTGTTCAAAAACATGAAGAACCTGAAAAGTTGTGAGAAATATGAAGAGCTTCAACAGGTGTCAAATATATGAGGAGCATGAAACGCTCTGAAAAAGAGGAGGAGCATGAAGGGGTGTTGAAAAACATGAAGAGCCTGAAAAGTAGTGAAAAATATGAAGAGCTTCTAAAGGTGTCAAAAATATGACGAGCATGTAACAGTCTTAAAAATACGAGGAGCATGAAGTGATGTTGAAAAATATGAATAGCCTGAAAATGTGTGAAATATATGAAGAGATTAAAAATGTGACAAATATATGAGGAGCATGAAACGGTCTGAAAAATACGAGGAGCATGAAGCGGTGTTCAAAAATATGAAGAGCCTGAAAATGTGTGAAAAATATGAAGAGCTTCAAAAGGTGACAAAAATATGAGGAGCATGAATCGGTCTGAAAAATAGGAAGAGCATGAAGCTCTGTTCAAAAACATGAAGAGCCTGAAAATGTGTGAAAAATATGAAGAGCTTCAAAAGGTGTGAAAAATATGAGGAGCATGAAACAGCCTGAAAAATAGGAGGAGCATGAAGCGGTATTGAAAAACATGAAGAGCCTGAAAAGGTGTGAAAAATATGAAAAGCTTCAAAAGTTGTCAAAAATATGAGGAGCATGAATCGGTCTGAAAAATAGGAAGAGCATGAAGCTCTGTTCAAAAACATGAAGAGCCTGAAAATGTGTGAAAAATATGAAGAGCTTCAAAAGGTGTCAAAAATGAGATGAGCATGAAACGGTCTGAAAAATAGGAGGAGCAAGAAGTAGTGTTGAAAAAAATGAAGAGCCTGAAAAGGTGTGAAAAATATGAAAAGCTTCAAAAGGTGTCAAAAATATGAGGAGCATGTAACAGTCTTAAAAATACGAGGAGCATGAAGTGATGTTGAAAAATATGAATAGCCTGAAAATGTGTGAAATATATGAAGAGATTAAAAATGTGACAAATATATGAGGAGCATGAAACGGTCTGAAAAATACGAGGAGCATGAAGCGGTGTTCAAAAATATGAAGAGCCTGAAAATGTGTGAAAAATATGAAGAGCTTCAAAAGGTGTCAAAAATGAGATGAGCATGAAACGGTCTGAAAAATAGGAGGAGCAAGAAGTAGTGTTGAAAAAAATGAAGAGCCTGAAAAGGTGTGAAAAATATGAAAAGCTTCAAAAGGTGTCAAAAATATGAGGAGCAAGAAACGGTCTGAAAAATAGGAGGAGCATGAAGCGGTGTTGAAAAACATGAAGAGCCTGAAAAGGTGTGAAAAATATGAAGAGCTTCAAAAGGTGTCAGAAATATGGGAGCATGAAACGGTCTGAAAAATAGGAGGAGCATGAAGCTGTGCTCAAAAACATGAAGAGCCTGAAAAGGTGTGAAAAATATGAAGAGCTTCAAAAGGTGTCAAAAATATGAGAAGCATGAAACGATCTGAAAAATATGAGCAGCATGAAACGGTTTTCAAAAACATTAAGAGCCTGAAAAAGTGTGAAAAATATGAAGAGCCTCAAAAGGTGTGAAAAATATGAAGAGCTTCAAATAATGGGAAATACATGAGGAGCATGAAATGGTCTGAAAAATAGGAGGAGCATGAAGCGGTGTTGAAAAACATGAAAACCTGAAAAGATGTGAAAAATATGAACAGCTTCAAAAGCTGTCAAATATATGAGGAGCAAGAAACGGTCTGAAAAATACGAGGAGCATGAAGCTGTGCTCAAAAACATGAAGAGCCTGAAAAGTTGTGAAAAATATGAAGAGCTTCAAAAGGTGTGAAAAATATGAGGAGCATGAAACGGTCTGAAAAATAGGAGCTGCATGAAGCTGTGCTCAAATACATGAAGAGCCTGAAAAGGTGTTAAAAATATGAAGAGCTTGAAAATGTGTGAAAAATATGAGGAGCATGAAATGGTCTGAAAAATAGGAGGAGCATGAAGCGGTGTTGAAAATCATGAAGAGCCTGAAAAGGTGTGAAAAATATGAAGAGCTTCAAAAGGTGTAAAAAATATGAGGAGCATGATACGTTCTCAAAAATAGGAGGAGCATGAATCAGTGATCAAAAACATGAAGAGCTTCAAAAGGTGTGAAAAATATGAAGAGTTTCAAAACGTGTCAAAAATATGAGGAGCATGAAACGTTCTGAAAAATAGGAGGAGCATGAAGCGGTGTTGAAAAACATGAAGAGCTTCAAAAGGTGTGAAAAATATGAACAGCTTCAAAAGGTATCAAAAATGAGACGAGCATGAAACGGTCTGAAAAATAGGAAGAGAATGAAGCGGTGTTGAAAATCATGAAGAGCCTGAAAAGGTGTGAAAAATATGAAGAGCTTCAAAAGTTGTCAAAAATATGAGGAGAATGAAACGGTCTGCAAAATAGGAGAAGCATGAAATGGCATTCAAAAACATGAAGAGCATGAAAAGGTGTGAAAAATATGAAAAGCTTCAAAAGGTGTCAAATATATATGGACCATGAAAAGGTCTGAAAATTAGGAGGAGCATGAAGTGGTGTTCAAAAATATGAAGAGCCTGAAAAGGTGTGAAATATATGAAGAGCTTCAAAAGGTGTCAAAAATATGAGGAGCATGATACGGTTAGAAAAATAGAAGGAGCATGAAGCGGTGTTGAAAAACATGAAGAGCCTGAAAACGTGTTAAAAATATGAAGAGCTTCAAAAGGTGTGAAAAATATGAAGAGCTTCAAAAGGTGTCAAATATTAGAAGAGCTTGAAACGATCTGAAAAATAGGAGGAGCATGAATTGGTGTTGAAAAACATGAAGAGCCTGAAAAAGTGTGAAAAATATGAAGAGTTTCTATAGGTGTCAAAAATATGAGGAGCAAGAAACGGTCTGAAAAATAGGAGGAGCATGAAGCGGTGTTGAAAAACATGAAGAGCCTGAAAAGGTGTGAAAAATATGAAGAGCTTCAAAAGGTGTCAAAAATATGAGGAGCATGTAACAGTCTGAAAAATAGGAGGAGCATGAAGCGGTGTTGAAAAACATGAAGAGCCTGAAAAGGTGTGAAAAATATGAAGAACTTCAAAAGGTGTGAAAAACATGAAGAGCCTTAAAAGGTGTGAAAAATATGAAGAGCTTCAAAAGGTGTCAAAAATATGAGGTGCATGAAACGGTCTGAAAAAGAGGAAGAGCATGAAGCGGTGTTCAAAAACATGAAGAGCCTTAAAAGGTGTGAAAAATATGAAGAGCTTCAAAAGGTGTCAAAAATATGAGAAGCATGAAACGGTCTGAAAAATAGGAGGAGCATGAAGCGGTGTTGAAAAACCTGAGGAGCCTGAGAACTTGTGAAAAATATGAAGAGCTTCAAAAGGTGTCAAAAATGAGATGAGCATGAAACGGTCTGAAAAGTAGGAGGAGCATGAAGTGGTTTTGAAGTAAATGAAGAGCCTGAAAAGGTGTGAAATATATGAAGAGCTTCAAAATGTGTCAAAAATATGAGGAGAATGAAACGGTCTGAAAAATAGGAGGATCATGAAGCGGTGTTGAAAAACATGAAGAGTCTGAAAAGGTGTGAAAGATATGAAGAGTTTCTAAAGATGTCAAAAATATGAGGAGCATGAAACGGTCTGAAAAATAGGAGGAGCATGAAGTGGTGTTGAAAAACATGAAGAGCCTGAAAGGGTGTGAAAATTATGAAGAGCTTCAAAAGGTGTCAAAAATATGAGGAGCATGAAACGGTCTGAAAAATAGGAGGAGCATGAAGCGGTGTTCAAAAACATGAAGAGCCTGAAAAGGTGTGAAAAATATGACGAGCTTCAAAAGGTGTCAAAAATATGAGGAGCATGAAACGGTCTGAAAAATAGGAGGAGCAAGAAACGGTGATCAAAAACCTGAAGAGCCTGAAAAGGTGTGAAAAATATGACGAGCTTCAAAAGGTGTGAAAAACATGAGGAGCATGAAATGGGCTGAAAAATAGGAGAAGCATGAAGTGGTGTTGAAAAACATGAAGAGCCTGAAAAAGTGTGATAAATATGAAGAGCTTCAGAAGGTGTGAAAAATATGAAGAGCTTCAACAGGTGTCAAAAATTAGATGAGCATGAAACGGTCGAAAAATTGGAGGAGCAAGAAGTAGTGTTGAAAAAAATGAAGAGCCTGAAAAGGTGTGAAAAATATGATAAGCTTCAAAAGGTGTCAAAAATATGAGGAGCATGAAACGGTCTGAAAAATAGGTGGAGCATGAAGCGGTGTTGAAAAATATGAAGAGCCTGGAAAGTTGTGCAAAATATGAAGAGCTTCAAAAGGTGTGAAATATATAAAGAGCTTCAATATGTGTCAAAAGTGATTTGAGCATGAAACGGTCTGAAAAATAGGAGGAGCATGAAACGGTGATCAAAAACATGAAGAGCCTGAAAAGGTGTGAAAAATATGAAGAGCTTCAAAAGGTGTGAAATACATGAGGAGCATGAAACGTGCTGAAAAATAGGAGAAGCATGAAGGGGTGTGGAAAAACATGAAGAGCCTGAAAAGGTTTGAAAAATATGAAGAGCTTCAAAATGGGTGAAATACATGAGGAGCATGAAACACTCTGAAAAATAGAAATAGCACGAAGCGGTGTTGTAAAACATGAAGAGCCTGAAAACGTGTGAAAATATGAAGAGCTTCAAAAATATGAAAAATATGAAGAGCTTCAAAAGGTGTCAAAATGAGATGAGCATGAAACGGTCTGAAAAATAGGAGGAGCATGAAGCGGTGTTGAAAATCATAAAGAGCCTGAAAAGGTGTGAAATATATGAAGAGCTTCAAAAGATGTGAAAAATATGAGGAGCAAGAAACGGTCTGAAAAATAGGAGGAGCATGAAGCGGTGTTGAAAAACATGAAGAGCCTGAAAAGGTGTGAAAAATATGAAGAGCATCAAAAGGTGTCAAAAATATGAGGAGCATGTAACAGTCTGAAAAATAGGAGGAGCATGAAGCGGTGTTGAAAAACATGAAGAGCCTGAAAAGGTGTGAAAAATATGAATAGCTTCAAAAGGTGTCAAAATTACAAGGAGCATGAAACGGTCTGAAAAATAGGAGGAGCATGAAGCGGTGTTCAAAAATATGAAGAGCCTTAAAAGGTGTGAAAAATATGAAGAGCTTCAAAAGGTGTCAAAAATATGAGGTGCATGAAACGGTCTGAAAAAGAGGAGGAGCATGAAGCGGTGTTCAAAAACATGAAGAGCCTTAAAAGGTGTCAAAAATATGAAGAGCTTCAAAAGGTGTCAAAAATATGAGAAGCATGAAACGGTCTGAAAAATAGGAGAAGTATGAAGCGGTTTTGAAAAACATGAGGAGCCTGAGAACTTGTGAAAAATATGAAGAGCTTCAAAAGGTGTCAAAAATGAGATGAGCATGAAACGGTCTGAAAAATAGGAGGAGCATGAAGTGGTTTTGAAGTAAATGAAGAGCCTGAAAAGGTGTGAAATATATGAAGAGCTTCAAAATGTGTCAAAAATATGAGGAGAATGAAACGGTCTGAAAAATAGGAGGATCATGAAGCGGTGTTGAAAAACATGAAGAGTCTGAAAAGGTGTGAAAGATATGAAGAGTTTCTAAAGATGTCAAAAATATGAGGAGCATGAAACGGTCTGAAAATAGGAGGAGCATGAAGTGGTGTAGAAAAACATGAAGAGCCTGAAAGGGTGTGAAAATTATGAAGAGCTTCAAAAGGTGTCAAAAATATGAGGAGCATGAAACGGTCTGAAAAATAGGAGGAGCATGAAGCGGTGTTCAAAAACATGAAGAGCCTGAAAAGGTGTGAAAAATATGACGAGCTTCAAAAGGTGTCAAAAATATGAGGAGCATGAAACGGTCTGAAAAATAGGAGGAGCAAGAAACGGTGATCAAAAACCTGAAGAGCCTGAAAAGGTGTGAAAAATATGACGAGCTTCTAAAGGTGTGAAAAACATGCGGAGCATGAAACGGGCTGAAAAATAGGAGAAGCATGAAGTGGTCTTGAAAAACATGAAGAGCCTGAAAAAGTGTGATAAATATGAAGAGCTTCAGAAGGTGTGAAAAATATGAAGAGCTTCAACAGGTGTCAAAAATTAGATGAGCATGAAACGGTCGGAAAATTGGAGGAGCAAGAAGTAGTGTTGAAAAAAATGAAGAGCCTGAAAAGGTGTGAAAAATATGATAAGCTTCAAAAGGTGTCAAAAATATGAGGAGCATGAAACGGTCTGAAAAATAGGTGGAGCATGAAGCGGTGTTGAAAAATATGAAGAGCCTGGAAAGGTGTGCAAAATATGAAGAGCTTCAAAAGGTGTGAAATATATGAAGAGCTTCAATATGTGTCAAAAATGATTTGAGCATGAAACGGTCTGAAAAATAGGAGGAGCATGAAACGGTGATCAAAAACATGAAGAGCCTGAAAAGGTGTGAAAAATATGAAGAGCTTCAAAAGGTGTGAAATACATGAGGAGCATGAAACGTGCTGAAAAATAGGAGAAGAATGAAGGGGTGTGGAAAAACATGAAGAGCCTGAAAAGGTTTGAAAAATATGAAGAGCTTCAAAATGGGTGAAATACATGAGGAGCATGAAACACTCTGAAAAATAGAAATAGCACGAAGCGGTTTTGTAAAACATGAAGAGCCTGAAAACGTGTGAAAATATGAAGAGCTTCAAAAATATGAAAAATATGAAGAGCTTCAAAAGGTGTGAAAAATTTGAAGAGCTTCAAAAGGTGTCAAAATGAGATGAGCATGAAACGGTCTGAAAAATAGGAGGAGCATGAAGCGGTGTTGAAAATCATAAAGAGCCTGAAAAGGTGTGAAATATATGAAGAGCTTCAAAAGATGTGAAAAATTTGAAGAGCTTCAAAAGGTGTCAAAATGAGATGAGCATGAAACGCTATGAAAAATAGGAGGAGCATGAAGTGGTGTTGAAAAAAATGAAAAGCCTGAAAAGGTGTGAAATATATGAAGAGCTTCAAAAGGTGTCAAAAATATGAGGAGAATGAAACGGTCTGCAAAATAGGTGAAGCATGAAATGGTGTTCAAAAACATGAAGAGCCTGAAAAATGTGAAAATTATGAAGAGTTTCAAAAGGTGTCAAAAATATGAGGAGCATGAAACGGTCTGAAAAATAGGAGGAGCATGAAACGGTGTTGAAAAACAAGAAGAGCCTGAAAAGGTGTGAAAAATAGGAAGAGCTTCAAAAGGTGTGAAATACATGAGGAGGATGAAACCGTCTGAAAAATAGGAGGAGCATGTAGAGTTGTTCAAATATATGAAGAGGCTGAAAAGGTGTGAAAAATATGAAGAGCTTCAAAACGTGTCAAAATTATGAGGAGCATGAAACGGTCTGAAAAATAGGTGGATCAAGAAGTGGTGTTGAAAAACATGAAGAGCGTGAAAACGTGTGAAAAATATAAAGAGCTTCAAAAGGTGTGAAAAATATGAAGAGCTTAAATGGTGTCAAAAATGAGATGAGCATGAAAAGGTCTGAAAAATAGGTGGAGCATGATGTGGTGTTGAAAAACATGAAGAGCCTGAAAAGTTGTGAAAAATATGAAGACCTTCAAAATGTGTCAAAAATATGAGGAGCATGAAACGGTGTGAAAAATAGGAGGAGCATGAAACGGTGTTCAAAAACATGAAGAGCCTGAAAAGCTGGGTAAAATATGAAGAGCCTCAAGGTGTGAAATACTTGAGGAGCATGAATCGGTCTGAAAAATAGGAGGAGCATGAAGCGGTGTTGAAAAACATGAAGAGCCTGAAAAGGTGTGAAAAATATGAAGAGCTTCAAAAGGTGTCAAAACTTTGAGGAGTATGAAACGGTCTGAAAAATAGGAGCAGCATGAAACGGTGTTCAAAAACATGAAGAGCCTGAAAAGGTGTGAAATATATGAAGAGCCTCAAAACGTGTCAAAAATAAGAGAAGCATGAAACGGTCTGAAAAATAGGAGGAGCAGGAAACCGTGTTCAAAAGTATGAAGAGCCTGAAAAGGTGTGAAAAATTTGAAGTGCTTCAAAAGGTGTGAAAATTAGGAGGAGCATGAAGCGGTGTTCCAAAACATGAAGAGCCTGAAAAGGTGTGAAAAATATGAACAGCTTCAAAAGGTGTGAAAGACTTGAGGAGCATTAAACCGTCTGAATTATAGGAGGAGCATGAACGGTGTTGAAAAACATGAAGAGCCTGAAAAGGTGTGAAAAATATGAAGAGCTACAAAAGGTGTGAAGTACAGGAGGAGCATGAAACGGTCTGAAAAATAGGAGGAGCATGAAGCGGTGTTGAAAAACATGAAGAGCCTGAAAAGGTATGAAAAATATGAAGAGCTTCAAAAGGAGTGAAAGACTTGAGGAGCATGAAACCGTCTGAATTATAGGAGGAGCATGAAACGGTGTTGAAAAACATGAAGAGCCTCAAAAGTTGTGAAAAATATGAAGAGCTCAAAAGGTGTCAAAAATATGAAGAGCTTCAAAAAGTGTGACAAATGCGATGAGCATGAAATGGTCTGAAAAAGGAGGAGCATGAAGTGGTGTTGAAAAACATGAAGAGCCTGAAAAGGTGTAAAATATATGAAGAGATTAAAAAGGTGTCAAAAATATGAGGAGCTTGAAATGGTCTGAAAAATTGGAGGATCATGAAGCGGTGTTGAAAAACATGAAGAGCCTGAAAAGTTGTGAAAAATATGAAGAGCTTCAAAGGTGTCAAAAATATGAGGAGCATGAAACGGTCTGAAAAATAGGAGGAGCATGAAATCGTGTTCAAAAACATGAAGAGCCTGAAAAGGTGTGAAACATATGAAGAGCTTCAAAATGTGTGAAATAAATGAGGAGCATGAAACGGTCTGAAAAGGAGGAGGAGCATGAAGCCGTGTTCAAAATCATGAAGAGCCTAAAAAAGTGTGAAAAATATGAAGAGCTTCAAAAGGTGTGAAAAATAGGAGAAGCATGAAGCGGTGTTAAAAAACACGAAGAGCCTGAAATCGTGTGAAAAACATGAAGAGCTTCAAAAGGTGGGAAAAATATGAACAGCTTCAAAAAGTGTCAAAAACGAGATGAGCATGAAGCGGTCTCAAAAATGGTGGAGCATGAAGTGTTGTTGAAAAACATGAAGAGCCTGAAATTGTGTGAAAAATATGAAGAGCTTCAAAAGGTGTGAAATACATGAGGAGCATTAATCGGTCTGAAAAATAGGAGTAGCATGAAGCGGTGTTGAAAAACATGAAGAGCCTGAAAAGGAGTGAAAAATATGAAGAGCTTCAAAACGTGTGAAATATATGAAGAGCTTCAACAGGTTTCAAAAATATGAGGAGCATGAAACGGTCTGAAAAATAGGAGGAGCATGAAGCGGTGTTCAAAACATGAAGAGCCTGAAAAAGTGTGAAAAATATGAAGAGCTTCAAAAGGTTTGAAAAATATGAAGAGCCTGAAAAGGTGTCAAAAATGAGATGAGCATGAAACGGTCTGAAAAATAGGAGGAGCATGAAGCGGTGTTCTAAACATGAAAAGCCTGAAAAAGTGTGAAAAATATGAAGAGCTTCACTGGTTTGAAAACTAAGAAGAGCCTGAAAAGGTGTGAAAATTGACATGAGCATGAAACGGTCTGAAAAATAGGAAGAGCATGAAGAAGTGTTCAAAAACATGTACAGCCTGACAAGGTGTGAAAAATATGAAGAGCTTCAAAAGGTGTCAAAAATATGAGGAGCATGAAATGGTCTGAAAAATAGGCGGAGCATGAAGTGGTGTTGAAATACATGAAGAGCCTGAAAATGTGTGAAAAATATGAAGAGCTTCAAAACGTGTCAAAAATATGAGAAGCATGAAACGGTCTGAAAAATAGGAGCAGCATGAAGAGCTGTTCAAAAACATGAAGAGCCTGAAAAGGTGTGAAAAATATGAAGAGCTTCAAAAGGTGTGAAAAATAGGAGGAGCATGAAGCCGTGTTGAAAAACATGAAGAGCCTGAAAACGTGTGAAAAATATGAAGAGCTTCAAAAGGTGTGAAAAATATGAACACTTTCAAAAAGTGTCAAAAATGAGATGAGCATGAAGCGGTCTGAAAAATGGTGGAGCATCAAGTGTTGTTGAAAAACATGAAGAGCCTGAAATCGTGTGAAAAATATGAAGAGCTTCAAAAGGTGTGAAATACATGAGGAGCATTAATAGGTCTCAAAAATAGGAGTAGCATGAAGCGGTGTTGAAAAACATGAAGAGCCTGAAAAGGTGTGAAAAATATGAAGAGCTACAAAAGGTGTGAAGTACAGGAGGAGCATTAAACGGTCTGAAAAATAGGAGGAGCATGAAGCGGTGTTGAAAAACATGAAGAGCCTGAAAAGGTATGAAAAATATGAAGAGCTTCAAAAGGTGTGAAAAATACGAGGAGCATGAAGAGGTGTTCAAAAACATGAAAAGCCTGAAATGTTGTAAAAAAATATGAAAAGCTTCAAAAGGTGTCAAAAATATGAGGAGCATGAAACGGTCTGAAAAACCGGGGGAGCATGAAGCGGTTTTCAAAAACACGAAGAGCCTGAAAAGGTGTGAAAAATATGAAGAGCTTCAAAACGTGTCAAAAATATGAGGAGCATGTAACTGTCTGAAAAATATGAGGAGCATGATGCGGTGTTGAAAAATATGAAGAGCTTCAAAAGGTGTCAAAAATGAGATGACCATGAAACGGTCTGAGAAATAGAAGGAGCATGAAGTTCTTTACAAAAAAATGAAGAACCTGAAAAGGTGTGAAGTATATGAAGAGCTTCAAAACGTGTCAAAAATATGAGGACCATGAAACGGTCTGAAAAATAGGAGGAGCATGAAGTCATGTTGAAAAACATGAAGAGACTGAAAATGTGTGAAAAATACGAAGAGCTTCAAAAAGTGTCACAAATATGAGGAGCATGAAACGGTCTGAAATATATGAGGAGCATGAAGCGGTGTTCAAAAACATGAAGAGCCTGAAAAGGTGTGAAAAATTTGAAGAGCTTCAAAAATGTGAAAAATATGAAGAGCTTCAAAAGGTGTGAAATATATGAAGATCTTCAAAAGGTGTCAAAAATTAGATGAGCATGAAACGGTCTGAAAAATAGGAAGAGCATGAAGTGGTGTTCAAAAATTTGAAGAGCCTGAAATGGGGTGAAATATATGAAGAGCTTCAAAAGGTGTCAAATATATGAGGAGCAAAAACGGTCTGAAAATAGGAGGAGCATGAAGTGGTGTTGAAAATCATGACGAGCCTGAAAAGGTGCGTAAAATATGAAGAGCTTCAAAATGTGTGAAATACATGAGGAGCATGAAACGGTCTGAAAAATAGGAGGAGCATGAAGCGGTGTTCAAAAATATGAAGAGCCTGAAAATTTGTGAAAACTATGAAGAGCTTCAGAAGGTGTCAAAAATTAGATGAGCATGAAACGGTCTGAAAAATAGGAGGAGCATGAAGTGGTGTTGAAAAACATTAAGAGCCTGAAAATGTGTGAAATATATGAAGAGCTTCAAAAGATTTCAGAAATGAGAGGAGCATGAAACGGTCTGAAAAATAGGAGGAGCATGAAGCGGTGTTGAAAAACATGAGGAGCCTTAAAAGGTGTAAAATATATGAAGAGCTTCAAAAGTTGTGAAAAATATGAAGAGCTTCAAATGCTTTCAAAAATGAGATGAGCATGAAACGGTCTGAGAAATAGGAGAAGCATGAAGTGGTGTTGAGAAATATGAAGAGCCTGAAAAAGTGTGAAATATATGAAGAGCTTCAAAAGGTGTGAAAAATATGAAGAGCTTCAAAAGGTGTCAAAAATATGAGGAGCATGAAACGGTCTGAAAAATAGGAGGAGCATGAAGCGGTGTTGAAAAACATGAGGAGCCTTAAAAGGTGTGAAAAATATGAAGAGCTTCAAAAGTTGTGAAAAATATGAAGAGCTTCAAATGCTGTCAAAAATGAGATGAGCATGAAACGGTCTGAGAAATAGGAGAAGCATGAAGTGGTGTTGAAAAATATGAAGAGCCTGAAAAAGTGTGAAATATATGAAGAGCTTCAAAAGGTGTGAAAAATATGAAGAGCTTCAAAAGGTGTCAAAAATATGAGGAGCATGAAACGGTCTGAAAAATAGGAGGAGCATTGTAGCATTGTTCAAAAACTTGAAGAGCCTGAAAAGGTGTGAAAAATATGAAGAGCTTCAAAAGGTGTCAAAAATATGAGGAGCATGAAACGGTCTGAAAAATAGGAAGAGCATGAAACGGTGTTCAAAAACAGGAGGAGCCTGAAACGGTGTGAAAAATATGAAGAGCTTCAAAAGGTGTCAAAAATATGAGGAGCATGAAAGGGTCTGAAATATAGGAGGAGCATGACGTGGTGTTGAAAAACATGAAGAGCCTGAAAAGGTGTAGAAAATATGAAGAGCTTCAAAAGGTGTCAAAAATATGAGGAACATGAAACGGTCTGAAATATAGGAGGAGCATGAAGTGGGGTTGAAAATCATGAAGAGCCTGAAAAGGTGTGTAAAATATGAAGAGCTTCAAAAGGAGTGAAATACATGAGGAGCATGAAACCGTCTGAATTATAGGAGGAGCATGAAGCGATGTTCATAAACATGAAGAGCCTGAAAAGGTGTGAAATATATGAAGAGCTTCAAAAAGTGTGAAAAATATGAAGAGCTTCAAAAGGTGTGAAATTCATGAGGAGCATGAAACGGTCTGAAAAATAGGAGCAGCCTAAAGCGGTGTTGAAAAACATGAAGAACCGGAAAAGGTCTGAAAAATATGAAGAGCTTCAAAAGGTGTGAAAAATATGAGGAGCATGAAACGGTCTGAAAAATAGGAGGAGCATGAAGCCGTGTTGAAAAACATGAAGAGCCTGAAAGGGTGTAACAAATATGAAGAGCTTCAGAAGGTGTCAAAAATGAGATAAGCATGAAACGGTCTGAAAAATAGGAGGAGCATGAAACCGTGTCAAAAACATGAAGAGCCTGAAAAGGTGTGAAAAATGAAGAGCTTCAAAAGGTGTGAAATACATGAGAAGCATGAAACGGTCTGAAAAATAGGAGGAGCATGAAGCGGTGTTTAAAAACATGAAGAGCCTGAAAAGGTGTGAAAAATAGGAAGAGCTTCAAAAGGTGTCACAGCTATGAGGAGTATGAAACGGTCTGAAAAATAGGAGCAGCATGAAACGGTGTTCAAAAACATGAAGAGCCTGAAAAGGTGTGAAAAACATGAAGAGCTTCAAAAGGTGTCAAAAATTAGATTAGCATGAAACGGTCTGAAAAATAGGAGGAGCATGAAGTGGTGTTGAAAAACATGAAGAGCCTGAAAAAGTGTAAAATATATGAAGAGCTTCAAAAGTTGTGAAAAATATTAGGATCTTCAAAAGAGGTCAAAAATATGAGGAGCATGAAACGGTCTGAAAAATAGGAGGAGCATGAAACGGTTTTGAAAAACACGAAGGGCCTGAAAAGGTTTGAAAAATATGAAGAGCTTCAAAAGGTGTGAAATACATAGGGGCAATAAACCGACTGAAAAATAGAAGGAGCATGAAGCTGTGTTGAAAAATATGAAGAGCCTGAAAAGATGTGAAAAATATGAAGAGCTTCAAAAGGTGTCAAAAATATGAGGAGAATGAAACGGTCTGAAAAATAGGTGGAGCATGAAGCAGTGTTTAAAAACATGAAGAGCCTGAAAAGGTGTGAAAAATAGGAAGAGCTTCAAAAGGTGTGAAATACATGAGGAGGATGAAACCGTCTGAAAAATAGGAGGAGCATGTAGAGTTGTTCAAATATATGAAGAGGCTGAAAAGGTGTGAAAAATATGAAGAGCTTCAAAACGTGTCAAAAATATGAGGAGCATGAAACGGTCTGAAAAATAGGTGGATCAAGAAGCGGTGTTGAAAAACATGAAGAGCGTGAAAACGTGTGAAAAATATGAAGAGCTTCAAAAGGTGTGAAAAATATGAAGAGCTTAAATGGTGTCAAAAATGAGATGAGCATGAAAAGGTCTGAAAAATAGGTGGAGCATGATGTGGTGTTGAAAAACATGAAGAGCCTGAAAAGTTGTGAAAAATATGAAGACCTTCAAAATGTGTCAAAAATATGAGGAGCATGAAACGGTGTGAAAAATAGGAGGAGCATGAAACGGTGTTCAAAAACATGAAGAGCCTGAAAAGCTGGGTAAAATATGAAGAGCCTCAAGGTGTGAAATACTTGAGGAGCATGAATCGGTCTGAAAAATAGGAGGAGCATGAAGCGGTGTTGAAAAACATGAAGAGCCTGAAAAGGTGTGAAAAATATGAAGAGCTTCAAAAGGTGTCAAAACTTTGAGGAGTATGAATCGGTCTGAAAAATAGGAGCAGCATGAAACGGTGTTCACAAACATGAAGAGCCTGAAAAGGTGTTAAAAATATGAAGAGCTTCAAAAGTTGTCAAAAATATGAGGAGCATGAAACGATCTGAAAAATAGGAGGAGGATGAAGCGGTGTTCACAAACATTACGAGCCAGAAAAGCTGTGAAAAATATGAAGAGCTTCAAAAGGTGTCAAAAATATGAGAAGCATGAAACGGTCTGAAAAATAGGAAGAGCATGAAGCGGTGTTCCAAAACATGAAGAGCCTGAAAATGTGTGTAAAATATGAAGAGCTTCAAAACGTGTCAAACAAATGAGGAGCATGAAACGGTCTGAAAAATAGGAGGATCAAGAAGCGGTGTTGAAAAACATGAAGATCTGAAAAATTGTGAAAAATATGAAGAGCTTCAAAAGGTGTCAAAAATATGAGGAGCATGAAACGGTCTGAAAAATAGGAGGAGCATGAAGCGGTGTTGAAAAACATGAGGAGCCTTAAAAGGTGTGAAAAATATGAAGAGCTTCAAAAGTTGTGAAAAATATGAAGAGCTTCAAATGCTGTCAAAAATGAGATGAGCATGAAACGGTCTGAGAAATAGGAGAAGCATGAAGTGGTGTTGAAAAATATGAAGAGCCTGAAAAAGTGTGAAATATATGCAGAGCTTCAAAAGGTGTGAAAAATATGAAGAGCTTCAAAAGGTGTCAAAAATATGAGGAGCATGAAACGGTCTGAAAAATAGGAGGAGCATTGTAGCATTGTTCAAAAACTTGAAGAGCCTGAAAAGGTGTGAAAAATATGAAGAGCTTCAAAAGGTGTCAAAAATATGAGGAGCATGAAACGGTCTGAAAAATAGGAAGAGCATGAAACGGTGTTCAAAAACAGGAGGAGCCTGAAACGGTGTGAAAAATATGAAGAGCTTCAAAAGGTGTCAAAAATATGAGGAGCATGAAAGGGTCTGAAATATAGGAGGAGCATGACGTGGTGTTGAAAAACATGAAGAGCCTGAAAAGGTGTAGAAAATATGAAGAGCTTCAAAAGGTGTCAAAAATATGAGGAACATGAAACGGTCTGAAATATAGGAGGAGCATGAAGTGGGGTTGAAAATCATGAAGAGCCTGAAAAGGTGTGTAAAATATGAAGAGCTTCAAAAGGAGTGAAATACATGAGGAGCATGAAACCGTGTGAATTATAGGAGGAGCATGAAGCGATGTTCATAAACATGAAGAGCCTGAAAAGGTGTGAAATATATGAAGAGCTTCAAAAAGTGTGAAAAATATGAAGAGCTTCAAAAGGTGTGAAATTCATGAGGAGCATGAAACGGTCTGAAAAATAGGAGCAGCCTAAAGCGGTGTTGAAAAACATGAAGAACCGGAAAAGGTCTGAAAAATATGAAGAGCTTCAAAAGGTGTGAAAAATATGAGGAGCATGAAACGGTCTGAAAAATAGGAGGAGCATGAAGCCGTGTTGAAAAACATGAAGAGCCTGAAAGGGTGTAACAAATATGAAGAGCTTCAGAAGGTGTCAAAAATGAGATAAGCATGAAACGGTCTGAAAAATAGGAGGAGCATGAAACCGTGTCAAAAACATGAAGAGCCTGAAAAGGTGTGAAAAATGAAGAGCTTCAAAAGGTGTGAAATACATGAGAAGCATGAAACGGTCTGAAAAATAGGAGGAGCATGAAGCGGTGTTTAAAAACATGAAGAGCCTGAAAAGGTGTGAAAAATAGGAAGAGCTTCAAAAGGTGTCACAGCTATGAGGAGTATGAAACGGTCTGAAAAATAGGAGCAGCATGAAACGGTGTTCAAAAACATGAAGAGCCTGAAAAGGTGTGAAAAACATGAAGAGCTTCAAAAGGTGTCAAAAATTAGATTAGCATGAAACGGTCTGAAAAATAGGAGGAGCATGAAGTGGTGTTGAAAAACATGAAGAGCCTGAAAAAGTGTAAAATATATGAAGAGCTTCAAAAGTTGTGAAAAATATTAGGATCTTCAAAAGAGGTCAAAAATATGAGGAGCATGAAACGGTCTGAAAAATAGGAGGAGCATGAAACGGTTTTGAAAAACACGAAGGGCCTGAAAAGGTTTGAAAAATATGAAGAGCTTCAAAAGGTGTGAAATACATAGGGGCAATAAACCGACTGAAAAATAGAAGGAGCATGAAGCTGTGTTGAAAAATATGAAGAGCCTGAAAAGATGTGAAAAATATGAAGAGCTTCAAAAGGTGTCAAAAATATGAGGAGAATGAAACGGTCTGAAAAATAGGTGGAGCATGAAGCAGTGTTTAAAAACATGAAGAGCCTGAAAAGGTGTGAAAAATAGGAAGAGCTTCAAAAGGTGTGAAATACATGAGGAGGATGAAACCGTCTGAAAAATAGGAGGAGCATGTAGAGTTGTTCAAATATATGAAGAGGCTGAAAAGGTGTGAAAAATATGAAGAGCTTCAAAACGTGTCAAAAATATGAGGAGCATGAAACGGTCTGAAAAATAGGTGGATCAAGAAGCGGTGTTGAAAAACATGAAGAGCGTGAAAACGTGTGAAAAATATGAAGAGCTTCAAAAGGTGTGAAAAATATGAAGAGCTTAAATGGTGTCAAAAATGAGATGAGCATGAAAAGGTCTGAAAAATAGGTGGAGCATGATGTGGTATTGAAAAACATGAAGAGCCTGAAAAGTTGTGAAAAATATGAAGACCTTCAAAATGTGTCAAAAATATGAGGAGCATGAAACGGTGTGAAAAATAGGAGGAGCATGAAACGGTGTTCAAAAACATGAAGAGCCTGAAAAGCTGTGTAAAATATGAAGAGCCTCAAGGTGTGAAATACTTGAGGAGCATGAATCGGTCTGAAAAATAGGAGGAGCATGAAGCGGTGTTGAAAAACATGAAGAGCCTGAAAAGGTGTGAAAAATATGAAGAGCTTCAAAAGGTGTCAAAACTTTGAGGAGTATGAATCGGTCTGAAAAATAGGAGCAGCATGAAACGGTGTTCACAAACATGAAGAGCCTGAAAAGGTGTTAAAAATATGAAGAGCTTCAAAAGTTGTCAAAAATATGAGGAGCATGAAACGATCTGAAAAATAGGAGGAGGATGAAGCGGTGTTCACAAACATTACGAGCCAGAAAAGGTGTGAAAAATATGAAGAGCTTCAAAAGGTGTCAAAAATATGAGAAGCATGAAACGGTCTGAAAAATAGGAAGAGCATGAAGCGGTGTTCCAAAACATGAAGAGCCTGAAAATGTGTGTAAAATATGAAGAGCTTCAAAACGTGTCAAACAAATGAGGAGCATGAAACGGTCTGAAAAATAGGAGGATCAAGAAGCGGTGTTGAAAAACATGAAGATCTGAAAACTTGTGAAAAATATGAAGAGCTTCAAAAGGTGTGAAAAATATGAAGAGCTTCAAAAGGTGTCCACAATATGAGGAGCAAGAAACTGTCTGAGAAATAGGAGGAGCATGAAGTGGTGCGGAAAAACATGAAGAGCCTAAAAGGTGTGAAAAATAAGAAAAGCTTCAAAAGATGTCACAAATATGAGGAGCATGAAACGGTCTGAAAAATTGGAGGATCATGAAGCGGTGTTGAAAAACATGAAGAGTCTGAAAAGTTGTGAAAAATATGAAGAGCTTCAAAAGGTGTCAAAAATTTGAGGAGCATGAAACGGTCTGAAAAATAGGAGGAGCATGAAACCGTGTCAAAAACATGAAGAGCCTGAAAAGGTGTGAAATATATGAAGAGATTCAAAAGGTGTCAAAAATATGAGGAGCATGTAACGGTTTGGAAAATAGGACGAGCAAGAAGTGGTGTTGAAAAACATGAAGAGCCTGAAAAGATGTGAAAAATATGAAGAGCTTCAAACGGTGTCCACAATATGAGGAGCATGAAACTGTCTGAGAAATAGGAGGAGCATGAAGTGGTGCTTAAAAACATGAAGAGCCTAAAAGTTGTGAAAAATAAGAAAAGCTTCAAAAGATGTCACAAATATGAGGAGCATGAAACGGTCTGAAAAATTGGAGGATCATGAAGCGGTGTTGAAAAACATGAAGAGTCTGAAAAGTTGTGAAAAATATGAAGAGCTTCAAAAGGTGTCAAAAATATGAGGAGCATGAAACAGTCTGAAAAATAGGAGGAGCAGAAGCAGATTTGAAAAACATGAAGAGCCTGAAAAGGTGTGATAATTATGAAGAGCTTCAAAAGGTGTCAAAATTATGGGGAGCATTAAACGGTCTGAAATATAGGAGGAGCATGAAACCTTGTTGAAAAATATGAAGACCCTGAAAAGGTGTGAAAAATATGAAGAGCTTCAAAGGTGTCAAAATATGAGGAGCATGAAACGGTCTGAAAATTAGGAGGAGGATGAAACGGTGTTCAAAACATGAAGAGGCTGAAAAGGTTTGAAAAATGTGATGAGCTTGAAAAGGTGTCAAAAATATGAGGGGCATGAAACTGTCTGAAAAATAGGAGGAGCATGAAACGTTGTTCAAAAACATGAAGAGCCTGAAAAGGTTTGAAAAATGTGAAGAGCTTGAAAAGGTGTCAAAAATATGAGGGCCATGAAACGGTCTGAAAAAGAGGATGAGCAAGAAGCGGTGTTGAAAAACATGAAGAGCCTGAAAAGGTGTGAAAAATATGAAGAGCTTCAAAAGGAGTCAAAATATGAGGAGCATGAAACGGTCTGAAAAATAGGAGGTGCAAGAAACGGTGTTCAAAAACATGAACAGCCTGAAAAGGTTTGAAAAATGTGAAGAGCTTGAAAAGGTGTCAAAAATATGAGGGGCATGAAACTGTCTGAAAAATAGGAGGAGCATGAAACCTTGTTGAAAAATATGAAGAGCCTGAAAAGGTGTGAAAAATATGAAGAGCTTCAAAACGTGTCAAAATATGAGGAGTATGAAACGGTCTGAAAAATAGGAGGAGCATGAAACGGTGTTGAAAACATGAAGAGCCTGAAAAGGTGTGAAAAATATGAAGAGCTTCAAAAGGTGTCAAAAATATGAGGAGCATGAAACGGTCTGAAAAATATGAGGAGCATGAAACGGTGTTCAAAAACATGAAAACCCTGAAAAGGTGTGAAATATATGAAGAGCTTCAAAAGATGTCAAAAATAGGAGGAGCATGAAGCGGTGTAGAAAAACATGAAGAGTCTGAAAAGGCGTGAAAAATATGAAGAGCTTCAAAACATGTCAAAAATATGAGGATCATGACACGGTCAGAAATATAGGAGGAGCATGAAGTGGTGTTGAAAACATGAAGAACCTGAAAAGTTGTGAAAAATATGAAGAGCTTCAAAAGGTGTCAAATATATGAGGAGTATGAAACGGTCTGAAAAATGGGAGGAGCATGAAGCAGTGTTGAAAAAGATGAAGAGCTTGAATACGTGTGAAAAATATGAAGAGCTTCAAAAGGTGTCAAAAATATGAGGAGCATGAAACAGTCTGAAAAATAGGAGGAGCATGAAGCGGATTTGAAAAGCATGAAGAGCCTGAAAAGGTGTGAAACATATGAAGAGCTTCAAAAGGTGTAAAAAATATGAGGAGCTTGAAACGGTCTGAAAAATCAGAGGATCTGGTTTCCTCAGTGTGTATGCCCAGAAGTGGGATTGCTGGGTCATATGGCAGTTCTATTTCCAGTTTTTTAAGAAATCTCCACACTGTTTTCCATAGGGGCTGTACTAGTGTGCATTCCCACCAACAGTGTAAGAGGGTTCCCTTTTCTCCACACCATTTCCAGCATTTATTGCTTGTAGACTTTTGGATAGCAGCCATCCTGACTGGCATGTAATGGTACCTCATTGTGGTTTTGATTTGCATTTCTCTAATAATGAGTTATGTTGAGCATCTTTTCATGTGTTTGTTATCCATCTGTATGTCTTCTTTGGAGAAATGTCTGTTTAGTTCTTTGGCTCATTTTTTATTGGGTCATTTATTTTTCTGCAATTGAGCTGCAGGATTTGCTTGTATATTTTTGAGATTAATCCTTTGTCTGTTTCTTCATTTGCTATTATTTTCTCCCAATCTGAGGGCTGTCTTTTCACCTTACTTATAGTTTCCTTTGTAGTGCAAAAGCTTTTAAGTTTCATTAGGTCCCATTTGTTTAGTTTTGCTTTTATTTCCAATATTCTGGGAGGTGGGTCATAGAGGATCTTGCTTAGAATTATGTCGGAGAGTGTTTTGCCTATCTTCTCCTCTAGGAGTTTTATAGTTTCTGGTCTTACATTTAGATCTTTAATCCATTTTGAGTTTATTTTTGTGTATGGTGTTAGAAAGTGTTCTTGTTTCATTCTTTTACAAGTGGTTGACCAGTTTTCCCAGCACCACTTGTTAAAGAGGTTGTCTTTTTTCCATTGTATATCCTTGCCTCCTTTGTCAAAGATAAGGTGTCCATAGGTTCGTCTGAAAGAGACACGTGCACCCCAATGTTCATCGCAGCACTGTTTATAATAGCCAGGACATGGAAGCAACCTAGATGCCCGTCAGCAGATGAATGGATAAGAAAGCTGTGGTACATATACACCATGGAATATTACTCAGCCATTAAAAAGAATTCATTTGAATCAGTCCTAATGAGATGGATGAAGCTGGAGCCCATTATACAGAGTGAAGTAAGCCAGAAAGATAAAGAACATTAGAGCATGCTGACACATGTATATGGAATTTAGAAAGGTGATAACGATAACCCTATATGCAGAACAGAAAAAGAGACACAGAAATACAGAACAGACTTTTGAACTTTGTGGGAGAATGCGAGGTTGGGATATTTCAAAAGAACAGCATGTATGCTATCTATGGTGAAACAGATCACCAGCCCAGGTAGGATGCACGAGACAAGTGCTCTGGCTTGGTGCACTGGGAAGACCGAGAGGAATCGGGTGGAGAGGGAGGTGGGAGGGAGGATTGGGATTGGGAATACATGTAAATCCATGGCTGATTCATATCAATGTATGACAAAACCGACTGGGAAAAAAAAATAAAAATAATAAAAAAAAATTAAAAAAATAACAATAAAAAAAAAATAAGAAGAGCATGAAATGGTGTTCAAAAACATGAAGAGCCTGAAAAGGTGTGGAAATTATGAAGAGCTTCAAAAGGTGTCAAATATATGAGGAGCATAAAACGGTCTAAAACATAGGAGGAGCATGAAGCGGTGTTGAAAAACATGAAGAGCCTGAAAAGGTGTGAAAAATATGAAGAGCTTCAAAAGTGGCAAAAATAGGAGGAGCATGAAACGTTCTGAAAGTTAGGAGGAGCATGAGGCGGTGTTGAAAAACATGATGATCGTGAAAAGGTGTGAAAAATATGAAGAGCTTCAAAGGTTGTCAAAAATATAAGGAGCATGAAACGGTCTGAAAATTGGAGGAGCATGAAGCGGTGTTGAAAAACATGAAGAGCCTGAAAAGTTGTGAAATACATGAAGAGCTTCAAAAGGTTTCAAAAATATGAGGAGCATGAAACGGTCTGAAAAATAGGAGGAGCATGAAGCGGTTGTGAAAAACATGAAATGCCTGAAAATGTGTGAAATATATGAACAGCTTCAAAAGGTGTGAAAAATACGAGGAGCTTCAACAGGTGTGAAAAATATGAGGAGCATGAAACGGTCTGAAAAATAGGAGGAGCATGAAACGGTGTTCAAAAACATGAAGAGCCTGAAAAGGTGTGAAAAATATGAAGAGCTTCAAAGGTGTGAAAAATATGAGGAGCATGAAACGGTCTGAAAAATAGAAGGAGCATGAACCGGTGTTGAAAAACATAAAGAGCCTGAAAAGGTGTGAAAATATGAAGAGCTTCAAAAGGTGTGAAAAATATGAGGAGCATGAAACGGTCTGAAAAATAGGAGGAGCATGAAGAGGTGTTCAAAAACATGAAGAGCCTGAAAAGCTGTGAAAAATATGCAAAGCTTCAAAAGGTGTCAAAACTGAGATGAGCATGAAACGGTCTGCAAAATATGAGGAGCATGAAATGGTGTTCAAAAACATGAAGGGCCTGAAAAGGTGTGAAAAATATGAAGAGATTCAAAAGGTGTGGAATACATTAGGAGGATTAAACGGTCTGAAACATAGGAGGAGCATGAAGCGGTGTTGAAAAACATGAAGAGCCTTAAAAGGTGTGAAAAATATGAAGAGCTTCAAAATGTGTGAAATACATGAGGAGTATGACACTGTCAGAAAAATAGCAGGAGCATGAAGCGGTGTTAAAAACATGAAGAGTCTGAAAACGTGTGAAAAGTATGAAGAGCTTCAAAAATGTGAAAAATATGAAGAGGTTCAAAAGGTGTGAAAAATATGAAGAGCTTCAAAAGGTGTCAAAAAAGAGTTGAGCATGAAAAGGTCTGAAAAATACGAGGAGCATGAAGCGGTGTTGAAAATCATGAAGAGCCAGAAAAGGTATGAAAAATATGAAGAGCTTCATAAGGTGTGAAATATATGAAGAGCTTCAAAAGTTGTCAAAATGAGATGAGCATGAAACGATTTGAAAAAAAGGAGGATCATGAATTGGTGTTGAAAGAAATGAAGAGCCTGAAAAGGTGTGAAATATCTGAAGAGCTTCAAAAGGTGTGAAAAATATGAGGAGCATGAAACGTTCTGAAAAATAGGAGGAGCATGAAGCGGTGTTTAAAAACATGAAGAGCCTGAAAAGTTGTGAAAAATATGAAGAGCTTCAAAAGGTTTCAAAATATGAGGAGCATGAAACGGTCTGAAAAATAGGAGGAGAATGAAGCGGTGTTGAAAAACATGAAGAGCCTGAAAAGGTGTGAAAAGTATGAAGAGCTTCAAAAGGTGTGAAATACATGACGGGCATGAAACTCTCCGAAAAATAGGAGGAGCATGAAGTGCTGTACAAAAACATGAAGAGCCTGAAAAGGTGAGAAAAATATGAAGAGCTTCAAATGGGGTGAAAAATATGAGGAGCATGATACGGTCGAAAAAATTGGAGGAGCATGAAGCGGAGTTCAAAAACATGAAGAGCCTGAAAAGGTGTGAATAATATGAAAAGCTTCAAAAGGTGTCAAAAATGAGAAGAGCATGAAACGGTCTGAAAATTAGGAGGAGCATGAAGCGATGTTGAAAAATATGAAGAGACTGAAAAGGTGTGAGACATATGAAGAGCTTCAAAAGGTGTCAAATATATGAGGAGAATGAAACGGTCTGAAAAATAGGCGGAGCATGAAGCGGTGATCAAAAACATGAAGAGCCTGAAAAGGTGTGAATAATATGGCGAGCTTCTAAAGGTGTCAAAAATATCAGGAGCATGAAACGGCCTGAAAAATAGGCGGAGCATGAAGCGGTGTTGAAAATCATCAAGAGACTGAAAAGTGTGAAATATATGAAGAGCTTCTAAAGGTGTGAAAAATATGAGGAGCATGAAACGGTCTGAAAAATAGGAGGAGCATGAAGCGGTGTTTAAAAACATGAAGAGCCTGAAAAGTTGTGAAAAATATGAAGAGCTTCAAAAGGCGTCAAAAATATGAGGAGCATGAAACGGTCTGAAAAATAGGAGGAGCATGAAGCGGTGTTGAAAAACATGAAGAGCCTGAAAACTTGTGGAAAATATGTGTAGCTTCAAAAGGTGTTAAATACATGAGGAGCATGAAACCGTCTGAAAAATAAGAGGAGCATGAATCAGTGTTCAAAAACATGAAGAGCCTGAAAAGGTGTGAAAAATATGAAGAGCTTCAAAATGTGTGAAATACATGAGGAGCATGAAAAGGTCTGAAAAATAGGAGGAGCATGAAGTGGTGTTCAAAAACATGAAGAGTCTGAAAACGTGTGAAAATTATGAAGAGCTTCAAAAATGTGAAAAATATGAAGAGCTTCAACAGGTGTGAAAAATATGAAGAGCTTCAAAAGGTGTCAAAAAAGAGATGAGCATGAAAGGTCTGAAAAATACGAGGAGCATGAAGCGGTGTTGAAAATCATGAAGAGCCTGAAAAGGTATGAAAAATATGAAGAGCTTCATAAGGTGTGAAATATATGAAGAGCTTCAAAAGGTGTCAAAATGAGATGAGCATGAAACGATTTGAAAAATAGGAGGAGCATGAAATAGTGTTGAAAAAAATGAAGAGCCTGAAAAGGTGTGAAATATCTGAAGAGCTTCAAAAGTTGTCAAAGATATGAGGAGAATGAAACGGTCTGAAAAATAGGAGGAGAATGAAGCGGTGATCAAAAACATGAAGAGCCTGAAAAGGTGTGAATAATATGAAGAGCTTCTAAAAGTGTCAAAAATATGAGGAGCAAGAAACGGCCTGAAAAATAGGCGGAGCATAAAGCGGTGTTGAAAAACATCAAGAGCCTGAAAAGTGTGAAAAATATGAAGAGCTTCAAAAGGTGTGAAAAATAGGAGGAGCATGAAACGTTCTGAAAAATAGGCGTAGCATGAAGCGGTGTTTAAAAACATGAAGAGCCTGAAAAGTTGTGAAAAATATGAAGAGCTTCAAAATGTGTCAAAATATGAGGAGCATGAAACGGTCTGAAAAATATGAGGAGCATGAAGCGGTGTTGAAAAACATGAAGAGCCTGAAAAGGTGTGAAAAGTATGAAGAGCTTCAAAAGGTGTGAAATACATGACGAGCATGAAACTCTCTGAAATATAGGAGGAGCATGAAGTGGTGTGGAAAAACATGAAGAGCCTGAAAAGGTGTGAAAAGTATGAAGAGCTTCAAAAGGTGTGAAATACATGACGGGCATGAAACTCTCCGAAAAATAGGAGGAGCATGAAGTGCTGTACAAAAACATGAAGAGCCTGAAAAGGTGAGAAAAATATGAAGAGCTTCAAATGGGGTGAAAAATATGAGGAGCATGATACGGTCGAAAAAATTGGAGGAGCATGAAGCGGAGTTCAAAAACATGAAGAGCCTGAAAAGGTGTGAATAATATGAAAAGCTTCAAAAGGTGTCAAAAATGAGAAGAACATGAAACGGTCTGAAAATTAGGAGGAGCATGAAGCGATGTTGAAAAATATGAAGAGACTGAAAAGGTGTGAGACATATGAAGAGCTTCAAAAGGTGTCAACAATAGGAGGAGCATAAAACGGTCTTAAAAATAGGAGGAGGATGAAGCGGTGTTCAAAAACTTGAAGAGGATGAAAAGGTGTGAAAAATATGAAGAGCTTTAAAAGGTGTCAAAAATATGAGGAGCATGAAACGGTCTGAAATATAGGAGGATTATGAAACGGTGTTCAAAAACATGAAGAGCCTGAAAAGGTGTGAAAAATATGAAGAGCCTCAAAACGTGTCAAAAATATGAGGAGTATGAAACGGTATGATAAATAGCAGGAGCATGAACCGGTGTTGTAAAACATGAAGAGACTGAAATCGTGTGAAAAATATGAAGAGCTTCAAAAATGTGAAAAATATGAAGAGCTTCAAAAGATGTGAAAAATATGCAAAGTTTCAAAAGGTGTCAAAAATGAGATGAGCATGAAACGGTCCGAAAAAAAAGAGGAGCATGAAGTCGTGTTTAAAAATATGAAGAGCCTGAAAAGGTGTGAAAAATATGAAGAGCTTCAAAAGGTGTGATAAATATGAGGAGCATGATACGGTCTGAAAAATAGGAGGAGCATGAAGCGGTGTTCAAAACATGACGAGCCTGAAAAGGTGTGAGAAATATGAAGACCTTCAAAAGGTGTGAAAATTATGAGGAGTCTGAAACGGTCTGAAAAATAAGAGGAGCATGAAGAGGTGTTCAAAAACATGAAGAGCCTGAAAAGCTGTGAAAAATATGCAAAGCTTCAAAAGGTGTCAAAACTGAGATGAGCATGAAACGGTCTGAAAAATAGGAGGAGCATGAAGCGGTGTTGAAAAACATGAAGAGCCTGAAAATGTGTGAGAAATATGAAGAGCTTCAAAAGGTGTCAAAATTATGAGGAGCCTGACACGGTCTGAAAAATAGGAGGAGCATTAAGCGGTGTTCAAAAACATGAAGAGCCTGAAAAGGTGTGAAAAATATGCAGAGCTTCAAAAGGTGTCAAAAATATGAGGAGCATGAAACAATCTCAAAAATACGAGGAGCATGAAGCGGTGTTCAAAAATATGAAGAGCCTGAAAAGGTGTGAAATATATGAAGAGATTCAAAAGGTGTCAAAAATATGAGGAGCATGAAACGTTCTGAAAAAGAGGAGAAGGATGAAGCGGTGATGAAAAACATGAAGAGCCTGAAATGGTGTGAAAATGTGAAGAGCTTCATAATGTTTCAAAAATATGAGGAGCCTGAAAAGTTCTGAAAAATAGTAGGAGCATGAAGTGGTGTTGAAAAACATGAAGAGACTGAAAAGGTGTGAAAAATATGAAGAGCTTCAAAAGGTGTCAAAAATATGAGGAGCATAAAACGGTCTAAAAAATAGGAGGAGCATGAAGTGGTCGTCAAAAACAGGAAGAGCCTGAAAAGGTGTGAAATATATGAAGAGCTTCAAAATGTGTCAAAAATATGAGGAGCATGAAACTGTCTGAAAAAAAGGAGGAGCATGAAGCGGTGTTGAAAAACATGAAGAGCCTGAAAACGTGTGAAAAATATGAAGAGCTTCAAAAGGTGTGAAATATATGAAGAGCTTCCAAAGGTGTCAAAAATGAGATGAGCATGAAACGGTCTGAAAAATTGGAGGAGCATGAAACGGTGTTGAAAAACATGAAGAGCCTGAAAAGGTGTGAAAAATAGGAAGAGCTTCACAAGGTGTCAAATATATGAGGAGCATGAAACGTTCTGAAAAATAGGAGGAGCATGAAGCAGTCGTCAAAAACATGAAGAACCTGAAAAGTTTTGTAAAATATGAAGAGCTTCAAAAGGTGTGAAAAATATGAGGAACATCAAACGGTCTGAAAAATAGGAGCAGCATGAAACAGTGTTGAAAGACATGAATAACTTCAAAAGTGTCAAAAATATGAGGAGCATGAAACGGTCTGAAAAATAAGAGGATCATGAAACGCTCTGAAAAATAGGAGCAGCATGAAACGGTGTTGAAAGACATGAAGAGCTTCAAAAGGTGTCAAAAATATGAGGAGATGGAAACGGTTTGAAAAATAGGAGAAGCAGGAAACGGTCTGAAAAATAGAGGCAGCATGGAATGGTGTGGAAAAACATGAAGAGCTTCAAAAGTTGTGAAAAAATGAGGAGGTTCAAAAGGTGTTAAAAATATGAGGAGCATGAAACGGTCTGAAAAATAGGAGGGGCTTGAAACGGTGTTCCAAAACATGAAGAGCCTGAAAAGATGTGAAAAATATGAACAACTTCAAAAGCTGTGAAAAATATGAGGAGCATGAAACAGTTTGAAAAATAGGAGAAGCATGAAACAGTGTTGAAAACATGAAGAGCATGACAAGTGTGAAAAATATAAAGAGCATTAAAAGGTGTCAAAAATATGAGGAGCATGAAACGGTCTGAAAAAAAGGAGGAGCATGAAGTGGTGTTGAAAACATGAAAAGCCTGAAAATGTGTGAAAATATGAAGAGCTTTCAAAGGTGTGAAAAATATGAATAGCTTCGAAATGTGTCAATGATGAGAGGAGCATGAAACGGTGTGAAAAATAGGAGGAGCATGAAGCGGTCTGAAAAATAGGAGTAGCATGAAGTGGTATTGAAAACATGAATAGCCTGGAAAGGTGTGAAATATATGAAGAGCTTCAAAAGGTGTGAAAAATATGAAAAGCTTCAAAAGGTGTGAAATACATGACGAGCATGAAACTCTCTGAAAAATAGGAGGAGCATGAAGTGGTGTTGAAAAAGGTGAATAGCTTGTAAAGGTGTGAATATATGAAGAGCTTCAAAAGGTGTAAAAAATATGAGAGGCATGAAACGACTGAAAAATAGGAGGAGCATGAAGTGGTGTTGAAAAAGGTGAAGAGCCTGTAAAGGTGTGAATATATAAAGAGCTTCAAAAGGTGTCAAAACTATGAGGAGCATGAAACGGGCTGAAAAATAGGAGGAGCATGAAGCGGTGTTGAAAAAAATGAAGAGCTTGAAAAGGTGTGAAAATATGAAGAGCTTCAAAAGGTGTCAAAAATATAGGAGAATGAAACGGTCTGAAAAATAGGAGGAGCATGAAACGGTGTTCAAAACATGAAGAGCTGAAAAGGTGTGAAAAATATGAAGAGCTTCAAAAGGTGTCAAAAATATGAGGAGCATGAAACGGTCTGAAAAATAGGAGGAGCATGAGGCGGTGTTGAAAAACATGAAGAGCTTTAAAAGTTGTGAAAAATATGAAGAGCTTCAAAAGGTGTCAAAAATGAGAGGAGCATGAAACGGTGTGAAAAATAGGAGGAGCATGAAGCTGTGTTGAAAAACATGAAGAGCCTGAAAAGGTGTGAAAAACATGAAGAGCTTCAAAAGGTGTAAAAAATATGAGAGGCATGAAACGACTGAAAAATAGGAGGAGCATGATGCGTTGGTCAAAAACATGAAGAGCCTGAAAAGGTGTGAAAAATATAAAGAGCTTCAAAAGGTGTCAAAAATATTAGGAGCATGAAACAGTATGAAACATAGGATGAGCATGAAACTTTTTTGAAAAGATGAAGAGCATGAATAGTTGTGAAAAATATGAAGAGCTTCAAAAGGTGTTAAATTCATGAGGAGCATGAAACGGTCTGAAAAATACGAGGAGAATAAAGCTGTGTTCAAAAACATGAAGAGCCTGAAAAGGTGTGGAAAATATGAAGAGCTTCAAAAGGTGTGAAAAATATGAAGATCTTCAAAAGGTGTCAAAAATTAGATGAGCATGAAACGGCCTGAAAAATAGGAGGAGCATGAAGAGGTGTTTAAAAAACATGAAGAGCCGGAAAAGGTGTGAAATATATGAAGAGCTTCAAAAGATGTGAAAAATATGAAGAGCTTCAAAAGGTGTGAAAAATATGAGGAGCATGAAACGGTCTGAAAAACAGGATCAGCATGAAGCGGAGTGGAAAAATATGAAGAGCTTGAAAAGGTGTGAAAAATATGAAGAGCTTCAAAAGGTGTGAAATAAATGAGGAGCATGAAACGGTCTGAAAAATAGAAGGAGCATGAACCGGTGTTGAAAAACATAAAGAGCCTGAAAAGGTGTGAAAATATGAAGAGCTTCAAAAGGTGTCAAAAATATGAGGAGCATGAAACGGTCTGAAAAATAGGAGTCGCAAGAAGCGGTGTTGGAAAACATGAAGAGCCTGAAAACGTGTGAAAAATATGAAGAGCTTCAAAAGCTGTGAAAAATATGAAGAGCTTCAAAACGTGTCAAAAATGAGATGAGCATGAAACGGTCTGAAAAATAGGAGGAGCCAGAAGCGTTTTTGAAAAACATGAAGTGACTGAAAAGGTGTGAAAAATATGAAAAGCTTCAAAAGATGTCAAAAATATGAGGAGCATGAAACGGTGTGAAAAATAAGAGGAGCATGAAGCTGTGTTCAAAAACATGAAGAGCCTGAAAAGGTGAGAAAAATATGAAGAGCTTCAAAAGGTGTCAAAAATATGAGGAGCATGAAACGGTCTGAAAAAAAGGAGGAGCATGAAGCGGTGTTGAAAACATGAAAAGCCTGAAAATGTGTGAAAAATATGAAGAGCTTTCAAAGGTGTGAAAAATATGAATAGCTTCGAAATGTGTCAATAATGAGACGAGCATGAAACGGTGTGAAAAATAGGAGGAGCATGAAGCAGTGTGCAAAAACATGAAGAGCCTGAAAAGGTGTGAAAAATATGAAGAGCTTCAAAAGGTGTTAAAAATATGAGGAGCATGAAACGGTCTGAAAAATAGGAGGAGCATGAAACGGTGTTGAAAACATGAAGAGCCTGAAAAGGTGTGAAAAATATGAAGAGCTTCAAAAGATGTCAAAAATATGAGGAGCATGAAGCGGTCCGAAAAATAGGATGAGAATGAAGCGGTGTTGAAAACATTAAGAGCCTGAAAAGGTGGGAAATATATAAAGAGTTTGAAAAGGTGTCAAAAATATGAGGAGCATGAAACGGTGTGAAAAATAGGAGAAGCATGAAGTGATGTTGAGAAACCTGAAGAGACTGAAAAGGTGTGGAAAATATGAAGAGCTACAAAAGATGTGAAATATATGAGGAGCATGAAATGATCTGAAAAATAGGAGGAGCATGAAACGGTGTTGAAAAACATGAAGAGCCTGAAAAGGTGTGAAAATTATGAAGACCTTCAAAATGTGTCAAAAAAAAGGAGGAGCATGAAATGGTGTTCAAAAACATGAAGAGCCTGAAAAGGTGTGAAAAATATGAACAGCTTCAAAAGGTGTCAAAAATGTGAGGAGCATGAAACGGTCTGAAAAATAGGAGGAGCATGAAACGGTGTTGAAAAACATGAAGAGCCTGAAAAGGTGTGAAAAATAGGAAGAGCTTCACAAGGTGTCAAATATATGAGGAGCATGAAACGGTCTGAAAAATAGGAGGAGCATGAAGCATTCGTCAAAAACATGAAGAACCTGAAAAGTTTTGTAAAATATGTAGAGCTTCAAAAGTTGTGAAAAATATGAGGAACATGAAACGGTCTGAAAAATAGGAGCAGCATGAAACAGTGTTGAAAGACATGAAGAGCTTCAAAAGTGTCAAAAATATGAGGAGCATGAAACGGTCTGAAAAATAAGAGGATCATGAAACGTTGTTCAAAACATGAAGAGCCTGAAAAGCTGTGAAAAATATGAAGAGCTTTAAAAGGTCTCAAATATATGAGGAGCATGAAATTTTCTGAAAAATAGGAGGAGCATGAAACGGTGTTCAAATCATGAAGAGCTTGAAAAGGTGTGAAAAAAATGAAGAGCTACAAAAGGTGTCAAATACATGAGGAGCATGAAACGATCTGAAAAATAGGAGAATGAATTGGTGTTGAAAAATATGAAGAGCCTGAAAAGGTGTGAAAATTATGAAGAGCTTCAAAAGGTGTGAAAAATATGAAGAGCTTCAAAAGGTGTCAAAAATGAGAGGAGCATGAAACGGTGTGAAAAATAGGAGGAGCATGAAGCTGTGTTGAAAAACATGAAGAGCCTGAAAAGGTGTGAAAAACATGAAGAGCTTCAAAAGGTGTAAAAAATATGAGAGGCATGAAACGACTGAAAAATAGGAGGAGCATGATGCCGTGGTCAAAAACATGAAGAGCCTGAAAAGGTGTGAAAAATATAAAGAGCTTCAAAAGGTGTCAAAAATATTAGGAGCATGAAACAGTATGAAACATAGGATGAGCATGAAACTTTTTTAAAAAGATGAAGAGCATGAAAAGTTGTGAAAAATATGAAGAGCTTCAAAAGGTGTTAAATTCATGAGGAGCATGAAACGGTCTGAAAAATACGAGGAGAATAAAGCTGTGTTCAAAAACATGAAGAGCCTGAAAAGGTGTGGAAAATATGAAGAGCTTCAAAAGGTGTGAAAAATATGAAGATCTTCAAAAGGTGTCAAAAATTAGATGAGCATGAAACGGCCTGAAAAATAGGAGGAGCATGAAGAGGTGTTTAAAAAACATGAAGAGCCTGAAAAGGTGTGAAAAATATGAAGAGCTTCAAAAGGTGTCAAAAATATGAGGAGCATGAAACGGTCTGAAAAAAAGGAGGAGCATTAAACGGTGTTCAAAAATATGAAGAGCCTGAAATGGTGTGAAAAATATGAAGAGCTTCAAAAGGTGTCAAAAATAGGAGGAGCATGAAACGGTCTGAAATATAGGAGGAGCATGAAGCGGTGTTCAAAAACATGAAGAGCGTGAAATGGTGTGAAAAATATGAAGAGCTTCAAAAGGTGTCAAAAACATGAGGAGCATCAAACGGTGTGAAAAATAGGAGGACCACAAGTGGTGTTCAAAAACATGAAGAGCCTGAAAATGTGTGAAATATATGAAGAGCTTCAAAATGTGTC
Organism: Dama dama; assembly: GCF_033118175.1. Classification (NCBI taxonomy): domain Eukaryota; kingdom Metazoa; phylum Chordata; class Mammalia; order Artiodactyla; family Cervidae; genus Dama; species Dama dama. The sequence goes on from NW_026870882.1 coordinate 1,953,010, forward strand.
AAAAATATGAGGAGCATGAAATGGTGTGAAAAATAGGAGGACCACAAGTGGTGTTCAAAAACATGAAGAGCCTGAAAATGTGTGAAATATATGAAGAGCTTCAAAAGGTGTGAAAAGTATGAGTAGCATGAAATGGTCTGAAAAATAGGAGGGGCATGAAGCGGGTTTGAAAAAACTGAAGAGCCTGAAAATGTGTGAAATATATGAGGAGCTTGAAAAGGTGTCAAAAATATGAAGAGCATCAAAGGGTCTGAAAAATAGGAGGAGCACGAAGCGGTGTTCAAAAACATGAAGAGCCTGAAAAGGTGTGAAGAATATGAGGAGCATGAAACGGTCTAAAATATAGGAGGAGCATGAATTGGTGTTGAAAAACATGAAGAGCATGAAAAGGCGTGAAAAATATGAAGAGCTGCAAAATGTGTGAAAAATATGAAGAGCATGAAATGATGTTCAAAAACACGAAAAGGTGTGAAAAATATGAAGAGCTTCAAAAGGTGTCAAAAATATGAGGAGAATGAAACAGTCTTAAAAATAGGAGGAGCATGAAACGGTGTTCAAAAATATGAAAGGGCTGAAAAGTTGTGAAAAATATGAAGAGCTACAAAAGGTGTCAAAAATAGGAGGAGCATGAAACGGTCTGAAAAATAGGAGGAGCATGAAGCGGTGTAAAAAACATGAAGACCCTGAAAAGGTGTTAAAAATATGAAGAGCTTCAAAAGGTTACAAATATATGAGGATCATGAAACGGTCAGAAAAATAGGAGAAGCATGAAGCGGTGTTCAAAAACATGAAGAGCGTGAAAACGTGTGAAAAATATGAAGAGCTTCAAAAGGTGTCAAAAATATGAGGAGCATGAAACGGTCTAAAAATTAGGAGGAGCATGAAACGGTGTTCAAAAACATGAAGAGCCTGAAAACGTTTGAAAAATATGAAGAGCTTGAATCGGTGTGAAAAATATGAAGAGCTTCAAAAGGTGTCAGAAATGAGAGGAGCATGAAACGTTCTGAAAAATAGGATGAGCATGAAGCGGTGTTGAAAAACATGAAGAGCCTGAAAAGGTGTGAAATATATGAAGAGCTTCAAAAGGTCTCAGAAATGAGAGAGCATGAAACGGTCTGAAAAATAGGAGGAGCATGAAGCAATGTTCAAAAACATGAAGAACCTTAAAAGATGTGCAAAAAATGAAGCGCTTCAAAAGGTGTGAAAAATATGAAGAGCTTCAAAAGGTGTGAAATACATGAGGAGTGTGAAACTGTCTGAAAAATAGGAGGATCATGAAGCGGTGTTGAAAAACATTAGGAGCGTGAAAAGGTGTGAAAAATATGAAGAGCTTCAAAAGGTGTCAAATATATGAGGTGCATGAAACAGCTTGAAAAATAGGATGAGCAAGAAACGGTTTTGAAAAGGTGAAGCGCCTGAAAAGGTGTGAAACATATGAAGAGCTTCAAAAGGTGTCAAAAATATGAGAAGCATGAAACGACTGAAAAATAGGAGGAGCATGAAGCAGTTTTAAAAACATGAAGAGCCTGAAAAGGTGTGAAATAACTGAAGAGCTTCAAAACGTGTTAAATATGAGGAGCATGAAACGGTCTCAAAAATAGGAGGAGCATGAAGCTGTGTTCAAAAACATGAAGAGCCTGAAAAGGTGTTAAAAATATGAAGAGTTCAAAAGGTGTCAAAAATATGAGGAGTGTGAAACTGTGTTGAAAAACATGACAAGAATGAAAAGGTGTGAAAAATATGAAGATCTTCAAAACGTGTCAAAATTTGAGAAGCATGAAATGGTCTCAAATATATGAGGAGCATGAAACGGTGTTGAAAAAACATGAAGAGCATGAAAAGTTGTGAAAAATATGAAGAGCTTCAAAATGTACCAAAAATATGAAAGCATGAAACGGTCTGAAAAAGAGGAGGATCATGAAGCAGTTTTGAAAAATATGAAGAGCCTGAAAAGTTATGAAATATATGAAGAGCTTCAAAAGGTGTCAAAAATATGAGGAGGATGAAACGGTCTGAAAAATAGGAGGAGCATGAAGCGGTGTTCAAAAACATGAGGAGCCTGAAAAGGTGTGAAAAATATGAAGAGCTACAAAAGGTGTCAAAAATGTGAGGAGCATGAAACGGGGTTCAAAAACATGAAGAGACTGAAAATGTCTGAAAAATATGAAGAGCCTCAAAACGTGTCAAAAATATGAAGAGCTTCAGAAGGTGTGAAAAATATGAGGAGCATGAAACGGTGTGAAAAATTAGAGAGGCATGAAACGGTGTTCAAAAACATGAAGAGCCTGAAAAGGTGTGAAAAATATGAAGAGCTTGAAAAGGTGTCAAAAATATGAACAGCTTCAAAAGGTGTCAAAAATGAGATGAGCATGAAGCGATCAGAAAAATAGGAGGAGCATGAAGCGGTGTTCAAAAATATGAAGAGCCTGAAAAGGTGTGAAAAATATGAAGAGCTTCAAAAGGGGTCAAACATATGAGGAGCATGAAACGGTCTGAAAAATAGGATGAGCATGAAACGGTTTTTTAAAAGATGAAGAGCATGAAAAGGTGTGAAAAATATGAAGAGCTTCAAAATGTGTAAAAAATTTGAGGAGCATGAAACGGTCTGAAAAATAGGAGGAGCATGAAACGGTGTTCAAAAATATGAAGAGCCTGAAAAGGTTTGAAAAATATGAAGACCTTCAAAAGGTTTGAAAAATAGGAGGAGCATGAAGCGGTTTTCAAAAACATGAAAAGCCTGAAAAGGTGTGAAAAATATGAAGAGCTTCAAAAGGTGTCAAAAATATGACGAGCATGAAAGAGTCTGAAAAATAGGAGCAGCATGAAACGGTGTTCAAAAACATGAAGAGCCTGAAAAGGTGTGAAAAATATGAAGAGCTTCAAAAGGTGTGAAAATAGGAGGAGCATGAAGGGGTGTTCAAAAACATGATAAGCCTGAAAAGGTGTAAAAAACATGAAGAGTTTCAAAAGGTGTCAAAAATGAGATGAGCATGAAACGGTCTGAAAAATAGGAGGATCATGAAGCGGTGTTCAAAAAGATGAAGAGCCTGAAAAGGTGTGAAAAACATGAAGAGTTTCAAAAGGTGTCAAAAATATGAGGAGCATGAAACGGTCTGACAAAGAGTAGGAGCATAAAGTGGTATTTAAAAACATGAAGGGCCTGAAAAGGTGTGAACAGTATGAAGAGCTTCAAAAGGTGTCAAAAATGATATGAGCATGAAACGGTCTGAAAAATAGGAGGAGCATGAAGCGGTGTTCAAAAACGTAAAGAGCCTGAAAAGGTGTGAAAAATATGAAGAGCTTCAAAAGGTGTGAAAAATGAGAGGATCATGAAACGGTCTGAAAAATAGGAGGAGCATGAAGCGGTGTTCAAAAACATGAAGAGCTGAAAAGGTGTGAAAAATAGGAAGAGCTTCAAAAGGTGTGAAAAATGAGAGGATCATGAAACGGTCTGAAAAATAGGAGGAGCATGAAGCGGTGTTCAAAAACATGAAGAGCCTGAAAAGGTATGAAAAATATGAAGAGCTTCAAAAACTGTCAAAAATATGAGGAGCATGAAACGGTCTCAAAAAGAGGAGGAGCATGAAGCGGTGTTGAAAAACATGAAGAGCCTGAAAAGGTGTGAAAAATATGAAGAGCTTCCAAAATTGTCAAAAATATGAGGAGCATGAAACGGTTTGAAAAATAGGAGGAGCCTGAAACAGTCGGAAAAAAAGGAGGACATTGAAACGGTGTTGAAAAACATGAAGAGCCCGAAAACGGGTGAAAAATAGGAGGAGCTTCAAAAGGTGTCAAAAATATGAGGAGCATGAAACGGTCTGAAAAATAGGAGGAGCAAGAAGCGGCGTGAAAAAACAAGGAGAGCCTGAAAAGGTGTGAAAAATATGAAGAGCTTCAAAAGGTGTGAAAAATGAAAGGAGCATGAAACGGTATGAAAAATAGAAGGAGCATGGGGTGTTGAAAAAAAAGAAGAGCCTGAAAATGTGTGAAAAATATGAAGAGCTTCAAAAGGTGTGAAATACATGAGGAACATTAAACGTTCTGAAAAATAGGAGGAGCATGAAGCGGTGTTGAAAAACATGAAGAGCCTGAAAAGGTGTGAAAAATATGAAGAGCTTCAAAAAGTGTGAAAAATAGGAGGAGCATGAAGCGGTGTTCAAAAACATGAAGAGCCTGAAAAGGTTTGAAAATTATGAAGAGCTTCAAACGGTCTGAAGTACATGAGGAGCATGAAACGGTCTGAAAAATAGGAGGAGAATCAAACGGTGTTCAAAAATAAGAAGAGCCTGAAAAGCTGTGAAAAATATGAAGACTTTCAAAAGGTGTCAAAATTATGAGGAGCATGAATCGGTCTGAAAAATAGGAGTAGCATGAAGCGGTGTTCAAAAACATGAAGATCCTGAAAAGGTGTGAAAAATATAGAGCTTCAAAAGGTGTCAAAGATATGAGGAGCATGAAACGGTCTGAAAAATAGGAGGAGCATGAAACGTTGTTCGAAAACATGAACAACCTGAAAAGTTGTGAAAAATATGAAGAGCTTCAAAAGGTGTCAAAAATATGAGGAGCATGAAACGGTCTGAAAAATAGGAGGAGCAAGAAGCGGCGTGCAAAAACATGAAGAGCCTGAAAAGGTGTGAAAAATATGAAGAGCTTCAAAAGGTGTCAAAAATGAAATGAGCTTGAAACGGTCTGAAAAATTGGAGGAGCATGAAGCGATGTTGAAAAACATGAAGAGCCTGAAAAAGTGTGAAAATTATGAACAGCTTCAAAAGGTGTTAAATATATGAGGAGCAAGAAACGGTCTGAAAAATAGGAGGTGCATGAAGTGGTGTTGAAAAACATGAAAAGGTGTGAAAAATATGAAGAGCTTCAAAAGGTGTCAAATATATGAGGTGCATGAAACAGCTTGAAAAATAGGATGAGCAAGAAACGGTTTTGAAAAGGTGAAGCGCCTGAAAAGGTGTGAAACATATGAAGAGCTTCAAAAGGTGTCAAAAATATGAGAAGCATGAAACGACTGAAAAATAGGAGGAGCATGAAGCAGTTTTAAAAACATGAAGAGCCTGAAAAGGTGTGAAATAACTGAAGAGCTTCAAAACGTGTTAAATATGAGGAGCATGAAACGGTCTCAAAAATAGGAGGAGCATGAAGCTGTGTTCAAAAACATGAAGAGCCTGAAAAGGTGTTAAAAATATGAAGAGTTCAAAAGGTGTCAAAAATATGAGGAGTGTGAAACTGTGTTGAAAAACATGACAAGAATGAAAAGGTGTGAAAAATATGAAGATCTTCAAAACGTGTCAAAATTTGAGAAGCATGAAATGGTCTCAAATATATGAGGAGCATGAAACGGTGTTGAAAAAACATGAAGAGCATGAAAAGTTGTGAAAAATATGAAGAGCTTCAAAATGTACCAAAAATATGAAAGCATGAAACGGTCTGAAAAAGAGGAGGATCATGAAGCAGTTTTGAAAAATATGAAGAGCCTGAAAAGTTATGAAATATATGAAGAGCTTCAAAAGGTGTCAAAAATATGAGGAGGATGAAACGGTCTGAAAAATAGGAGGAGCATGAAGCGGTGTTCAAAAACATGAGGAGCCTGAAAAGGTGTGAAAAATATGAAGAGCTACAAAAGGTGTCAAAAATGTGAGGAGCATGAAACGGGGTTCAAAAACATGAAGAGACTGAAAATGTCTGAAAAATATGAAGAGCCTCAAAACGTGTCAAAAATATGAAGAGCTTCAGAAGGTGTGAAAAATATGAGGAGCATGAAACGGTGTGAAAAATTAGAGAGGCATGAAACGGTGTTCAAAAACATGAAGAGCCTGAAAACGTGTGAAAAATATGAAGAGCTTGAAAAGGTGTCAAAAATATGAACAGCTTCAAAAGGTGTCAAAAATGAGATGAGCATGAAGCGATCAGAAAAATAGGAGGAGCATGAAGCGGTGTTCAAAAATATGAAGAGCCTGAAAAGGTGTGAAAAATATGAAGAGCTTCAAAAGGGGTCAAACATATGAGGAGCATGAAACGGTCTGAAAAATAGGATGAGCATGAAACGGTTTTTTAAAAGATGAAGAGCATGAAAAGGTGTGAAAAATATGAAGAGCTTCAAAATGTGTAAAAAATTTGAGGAGCATGAAACGGTCTGAAAAATAGGAGGAGCATGAAACGGTGTTCAAAAATATGAAGAGCCAGAAAAGGTTTGAAAAATATGAAGACCTTCAAAAGGTTTGAAAAATAGGAGGAGCATGAAGCGGTTTTCAAAAACATGAAAAGCCTGAAAAGGTGTGAAAAATATGAAGAGCTTCAAAAGGTGTCAAAAATATGACGAGCATGAAAGAGTCTGAAAAATAGGAGCAGCATGAAACGGTGTTCAAAAACATGAAGAGCCTGAAAAGGTGTGAAAAATATGAAGAGCTTCAAAAGGTGTGAAAATAGGAGGAGCATGAAGGGGTGTTCAAAAACATGATAAGCCTGAAAAGGTGTAAAAAACATGAAGAGTTTCAAAAGGTGTCAAAAATGAGATGAGCATGAAACGGTCTGAAAAATAGGAGGATCATGAAGCGGTGTTCAAAAAGATGAAGAGCCTGAAAAGGTGTGAAAAACATGAAGAGTTTCAAAAGGTGTCAAAAATATGAGGAGCATGAAACGGTCTGACAAAGAGTAGGAGCATAAAGTGGTATTTAAAAACATGAAGGGCCTGAAAAGCTGTGAACAGTATGAAGAGCTTCAAAAGGTGTCAAAAATGATATGAGCATGAAACGGTCTGAAAAATAGGAGGAGCATGAAGCGGTGTTCAAAAACGTAAAGAGCCTGAAAAGGTGTGAAAAATATGAAGAGCTTCAAAAGGTGTGAAAAATGAGAGGATCATGAAACGGTCTGAAAAATAGGAGGAGCATGAAGCGGTGTTCAAAAACATGAAGAGCTGAAAAGGTGTGAAAAATAGGAAGAGCTTCAAAAGGTGTGAAAAATGAGAGGATCATGAAACGGTCTGAAAAATAGGAGGAGCATGAAGCGGTGTTCAAAAACATGAAGAGCCTGAAAAGGTATGAAAAATATGAAGAGCTTCAAAAACTGTCAAAAATATGAGGAGCATGAAACGGTCTCAAAAAGAGGAGGAGCATGAAGCGGTGTTGAAAAACATGAAGAGCCTGAAAAGGTGTGAAAAATATGAAGAGCTTCCAAAATTGTCAAAAATATGAGGAGCATGAAACGGTTTGAAAAATAGGAGGAGCCTGAAACAGTCGGAAAAAAAGGAGGACATTGAAACGGTGTTGAAAAACATGAAGAGCCCGAAAACGGGTGAAAAATAGGAGGAGCTTCAAAAGGTGTCAAAAATATGAGGAGCATGAAACGGTCTGAAAAATAGGAGGAGCAAGAAGCGGCGTGAAAAAACAAGGAGAGCCTGAAAAGGTGTGAAAAATATGAAGAGCTTCAAAAGGTGTGAAAAATGAAAGGAGCATGAAACGGTATGAAAAATAGAAGGAGCATGAAGTGGTGTTGAAAAAAAAGAAGAGCCTGAAAATGTGTGAAAAATATGAAGAGCTTCAAAAGGTGTGAAATACATGAGGAACATTAAACGTTCTGAAAAATAGGAGGAGCATGAAGCGGTGTTGAAAAACATGAAGAGCCTGAAAAGGTGTGAAAAATATGAAGAGCTTCAAAAAGTGTGAAAAATAGGAGGAGCATGAAGCGGTGTTCAAAAACAGGAAGAGCCTGAAAAGGTTTGAAAAATATGAAGAGCTTCAAACGGTCTGAAGTACATGAGGAGCATGAAACGGTCTGAAAAATAGGAGGAGAATCAAACGGTGTTCAAAAATAAGAAGAGCCTGAAAAGCTGTGAAAAATATGAAGACTTTCAAAAGGTGTCAAAATTATGAGGAGCATGAATCGGTCTGAAAAATAGGAGTAGCATGAAGCGGTGTTCAAAAACATGAAGATCCTGAAAAGGTGTGAAAAATATAGAGCTTCAAAAGGTGTCAAAGATATGAGGAGCATGAAACGGTCTGAAAAATAGGAGGAGCATGAAACGGTGTTCGAAAACATGAACAACCTGAAAAGTTGTGAAAAATATGAAGAGCTTCAAAAGGTGTCAAAAATATGAGGAGCATGAAACGGTCTGAAAAATAGGAGGAGCAAGAAGCGGCGTGCAAAAACATGAAGAGCCTGAAAAGGTGTGAAAAATATGAAGAGCTTCAAAAGGTGTCAAAAATGAAATGAGCTTGAAACGGTCTGAAAAATTGGAGGAGCATGAAGCGATGTTGAAAAACATGAAGAGCCTGAAAAAGTTTGAAAATTATGAACAGCTTCAAAAGGTGTTAAATATATGAGGAGCAAGAAACGGTCTGAAAAATAGGAGGTGCATGAAGTGGTGTTGAAAAACATGAAAAGGTGTGAAAAATATGAAGAGCTTCAAAAGGTGTCAAAAATATGAGGAGCATGAAACGCTCTGAAAAATATGAGAATCATGCAGTGGTGTTAAAAAACATGAACAGCCTGATAAGGTGTGTAAAATATGAAGAGCTTGATAAGGTGTCATAAATATGAGGAGCATGAAACGGTCGGAAAAATAGGAGGAGCATGAAGCGGTGTTCAAAAACATGAAGAGCCTGAAAAGGTGTGAAAAATATGAAGAGCTTCAAAAGGTGTCAAAAATATGAGGAGCAAGAAACGGTCTGAAAAATAGGAGAATCATGCAGCGATGTTGAAAACTATAAACAGCCTGAAAAAGTGTGAAAAATATGAAGAGCTTCAAAAGGTGTCAAAAATATGAGTATAATGAAACGATCTGAACAATAGGAGGAGCATAAACCGGTGTTCAAAAATATGAAGAGCCTGAAAAGGTGTGAAAAATATGAACAGCCTCAAAACATGTCAAAAATATGAGGAGCATGAAACGGTCTGAAAAATAGGAGGAGCATGAAGCGGTGTTCAAAAACATGAAGAGCATGAAAAGGTGTGAAAAATATGAAGAGCTTCAAAAGGTGTCAAAAATATGAGGAGTATGAAACGGTCTGAAAAATAGGAGGAGCATGAAGCGGTGTTCAAAAACATGAAGAGACTCAAAAGGTGTGAAAAATATGAAGAGCTTCAAAAAGTGTCAAAAATATGAGGAGCATGAATCGGTCTGTAAAATAGGAGGAGCATGAAGCGGTGTTGAAAAACATGAAGAGCCTGAAAACGTGTCAAAAATATGAAGAGCTTCAAAGGTGTGAAAAATATGAGGCATTTCAAAAGGTGTCAAAAATTAGAAAAGCATGAAACGGTCTGGAAAATAGGAGGAGCATGAAGTGGTGTTGAAAAACATGAAGAGACTGAAAAGGTGTGAAAAATATGAAGAGCTTCAAAAAGTGTCAAAAATATGAGGAGCAAGAAACGTTCTGAAAAATAGGAGAATCATGCAGCGGTGTTGAAAACTATAAACAGCCTGAAAAAGTGTGAAAAATATGAAGACCTTCAAAAGTTGTCAAAAATATGAGTATCAAGAAACGATCTGAAAAATAGGAGGAGCATAAAGCGGTGTTCAAAAATATGAAGAGCCTGAAAAGGTGTGAAAAATATGAACAGCCTCAAAACGTGTCAAAAATATGAGGAGCATGAAACGGTCTGAAAAATATGAGCAGTATGAAACGGTGTTCAAAAACATGAAGAGCCTGAAAAGGTGTGACAAATATGAAGAGGTTCAAAAGGTGTGAAATTCATGAGGAGTATGAAACGGTCTGAAAAATAGGAGGAGCATGAAGCGTTGTTCAAAAACATGAAGAGCCTGAAAAGGTGTGAAAAATATGAAGAGCTTCAAAAGGTGTGAAAAATATGAGGAGCTTCAAAAGGTGTCAAAAATATAAGGAGCAAGAAACGGTAGGAAAAATAGGAGGGACATGAAGCGGTGTTCAAAATCATGAAGAGCCTGAAAAACTGAGAAATATATGAAGAGCTTCAAAGGGTGTCAAAATTATGAGGAGGATAAAACGGTCTGAAAAATACGAGAAGCATGAAACAGTGTTGAAAAAAAAGAAGAGCCTGAAAAGGTGTGCAAAATATGAAGAGCTTCAAAAGGTGTGAAAAATATGAGGAGCATGATACGGTCTGAAAAATAGGAGGAGCATGAAGCGGTGTTCAAAAACATGAAGAGCCTGAAAAGTTGTGAAAAATATGAAAAGCTTCAAAAGGTGTCAAAAATGAAATGAGCTTGAAACGGTCTGAAAAATTGGAGGAGCATGAAGCGATGTTGAAAAACATGAAGAGCCTGAAAAAGTTTGAAAATTATGAACAGCTTCAAAAGGTGTTAAATATATGAGGAGCAAGAAACGGTCTGAAAAATAGGAGGTGCATGAAGTGGTGTTGAAAAACATGAAAAGGTGTGAAAAATATGAAGAGCTTCAAAAGGTGTCAAAAATATGAGGAGCATGAAACGCTCTGAAAAATATGAGAATCATGCAGTGGTGTTAAAAAACATGAACAGCCTGAAAAGGTGTGTAAAATATGAAGAGCTTGATAAGGTGTCATAAATATGAGGAGCATGAAACGGTCGGAAAAATAGGAGGAGCATGAAGCGGTGTTCAAAAACATGAAGAGCCTGAAAAGGTGTGAAAAATATGAAGAGCTTCAAAAGGTGTCAAAAATATGAGGAGCAAGAAACGGTCTGAAAAATAGGAGAATCATGCAGCGATGTTGAAAACTATAAACAGCCTGAAAAAGTGTGAAAAATATGAAGAGCTTCAAAAGGTGTCAAAAATATGAGTATAATGAAACGATCTGAACAATAGGAGGAGCATAAACCGGTGTTCAAAAATATGAAGAGCCTGAAAAGGTGTGAAAAATATGAACAGCCTCAAAACATGTCAAAAATATGAGGAGCATGAAACGGTCTGAAAAATAGGAGGAGCATGAAGCGGTGTTCAAAAACATGAAGAGCATGAAAAGGTGTGAAAAATATGAAGAGCTTCAAAAGGTGTCAAAAATATGAGGAGTATGAAACGGTCTGAAAAATAGGAGGAGCATGAAGCGGTGTTCAAAAACATGAAGAGACTCAAAAGGTGTGAAAAATATGAAGAGCTTCAAAAAGTGTCAAAAATATGAGGAGCATGAATCGGTCTGTTAAATAGGAGGAGCATGAAGCGGTGTTGAAAAACATGAAGAGCCTGAAAACGTGTCAAAAATATGAAGAGCTTCAAAGGTGTGAAAAATATGAAGCATTTCAAAAGGTGTCAAAAATTAGAAAAGCATGAAACGGTCTGGAAAATAGGAGGAGCATGAAGTGGTGTTGAAAAACATGAAGAGACTGAAAAGGTGTGAAAAATATGAAGAGCTTCAAAAAGTGTCAAAAATATGAGGAGCAAGAAACGTTCTGAAAAATAGGAGAATCATGCAGCGGTGTTGAAAACTATAAACAGCCTGAAAAAGTGTGAAAAATATGAAGACCTTCAAAAGTTGTCAAAAATATGAGTATCAAGAAACGATCTGAAAAATAGGAGGAGCATAAAGCGGTGTTCAAAAATATGAAGAGCCTGAAAAGGTGTGAAAAATATGAACAGCCTCAAAACGTGTCAAAAATATGAGGAGCATGAAACGGTCTGAAAAATATGAGCAGTATGAAACGGTGTTCAAAAACATGAAGAGCCTGAAAAGGTGTGACAAATATGAAGAGGTTCAAAAGGTGTGAAATTCATGAGGAGTATGAAACGGTCTGAAAAATAGGAGGAGCATGAAGCGGTGTTCAAAAACATGAAGAGCCTGAAAAGGTGTGAAAAATATGAAGAGCTTCAAAAGGTGTGAAAAATATGAGGAGCTTCAAAAGGTGTCAAAAATATAAGGAGCAAGAAACGGTAGGAAAAATAGGAGGGACATGAAGCGGTGTTCAAAATCATGAAGAGCCTGAAAAACTGAGAAATATATGAAGAGCTTCAAAGGGTGTCAAAATTATGAGGAGGATAAAACGGTCTGAAAAATACGAGAAGCATGAAACAGTGTTGAAAAAAAAGAAGAGCCTGAAAAGGTGTGCAAAATATGAAGAGCTTCAAAAGGTGTGAAAAATATGAGGAGCATGATACGGTCTGAAAAATAGGAGGAGCATGAAGCGGTGTTCAAAAACATGAAGAGCCTGAAAAGTTGTGAAAAATATGAAAAGCTTCAAAAGGTGTCAAAAATGAGATGAGCATGAAACGTTCTGAAAAATAGGAGGAGCATGAAGCGGTGTGCAAAAACATGAAGAGCCTGAAAAGGTGTGAAAAATATCAAGAGTTTCAAAAGGTGTGAAAGATATGAGGAGCCTGAAACTCTCTGAAAAATAGGAGGAGCATGAAGCGTTGTTCACAAACATGAAGAGCCTGAAAAGGTGTGAAAAATATGAAGAGCTTGAAAAGGTGTGAAATACATGAGGAGCCTGAAACTCTCTGTAAAATAGGAGGAGCATGAAGTGGTGTTCAAAAACATGAAGAGCCTGAAAGTTGTGAAAAATATGAAGAGCTTCAATAGGTGTGAAAAATATGAGGCATTTCAAAAGGTGTCAAAAATTAGAAAAGCATGAAACGGTCTGGAAAATAGGAGGAGCATGAAGTGGTGTTGAAAAACATGAAGAGACTGAAAAGGTGTGAAAAATATGAAGAGCTTCAAAAAGTGTCAAAAATATGAGGAGCAAGAAACGTTCTGAAAAATAGGAGAATCATGCAGCGGTGTTGAAAACTATAAACAGCCTGAAAAAGTGTGAAAAATATGAAGACCTTCAAAAGTTGTCAAAAATATGAGTATCAAGAAACGATCTGAAAAATAGGAGGAGCATAAAGCGGTGTTCAAAAATATGAAGAGCCTGAAAAGGTGTGAAAAATATGAACAGCCTCAAAACGTGTCAAAAATATGAGGAGCATGAAACGGTCTGAAAAATATGAGCAGTATGAAACGGTGTTCAAAAACATGAAGAGCCTGAAAAGGTGTGACAAATATGAAGAGGTTCAAAAGGTGTGAAATTCATGAGGAGTATGAAACGGTCTGAAAAATAGGAGGAGCATGAAGCGTTGTTCAAAAACATGAAGAGCCTGAAAAGGTGTGAAAAATATGAAGAGCTTCAAAAGGTGTGAAAAATATGAGGAGCTTCAAAAGGTGTCAAAAATATAAGGAGCAAGAAACGGTAGGAAAAATAGGAGGGACATGAAGCGGTGTTCAAAATCATGAAGAGCCTGAAAAACTGAGAAATATATGAAGAGCTTCAAAGGGTGTCAAAATTATGAGGAGGATAAAACGGTCTGAAAAATACGAGAAGCATGAAACAGTGTTGAAAAAAAAGAAGAGCCTGAAAAGGTGTGCAAAATATGAAGAGCTTCAAAAGGTGTGAAAAATATGAGGAGCATGATACGGTCTGAAAAATAGGAGGAGCATGAAGCGGTGTTCAAAAACATGAAGAGCCTGAAAAGTTGTGAAAAATATGAAAAGCTTCAAAAGGTGTCAAAAATGAAATGAGCTTGAAACGGTCTGAAAAATTGGAGGAGCATGAAGCGATGTTGAAAAACATGAAGAGCCTGAAAAAGTTTGAAAATTATGAACAGCTTCAAAAGGTGTTAAATATATGAGGAGCAAGAAACGGTCTGAAAAATAGGAGGTGCATGAAGTGGTGTTGAAAAACATGAAAAGGTGTGAAAAATATGAAGAGCTTCAAAAGGTGTCAAAAATATGAGGAGCATGAAACGCTCTGAAAAATATGAGAATCATGCAGTGGTGTTAAAAAACATGAACAGCCTGAAAAGGTGTGTAAAATATGAAGAGCTTGATAAGGTGTCATAAATATGAGGAGCATGAAACGGTCGGAAAAATAGGAGGAGCATGAAGCGGTGTTCAAAAACATGAAGAGCCTGAAAAGGTGTGAAAAATATGAAGAGCTTCAAAAGGTGTCAAAAATATGAGGAGCAAGAAACGGTCTGAAAAATAGGAGAATCATGCAGCGATGTTGAAAACTATAAACAGCCTGAAAAAGTGTGAAAAATATGAAGAGCTTCAAAAGGTGTCAAAAATATGAGTATAATGAAACGATCTGAACAATAGGAGGAGCATAAACCGGTGTTCAAAAATATGAAGAGCCTGAAAAGGTGTGAAAAATATGAACAGCCTCAAAACATGTCAAAAATATGAGGAGCATGAAACGGTCTGAAAAATAGGAGGAGCATGAAGCGGTGTTCAAAAACATGAAGAGCATGAAAAGGTGTGAAAAATATGAAGAGCTTCAAAAGGTGTCAAAAATATGAGGAGTATGAAACGGTCTGAAAAATAGGAGGAGCATGAAGCGGTGTTCAAAAACATGAAGAGACTCAAAAGGTGTGAAAAATATGAAGAGCTTCAAAAAGTGTCAAAAATATGAGGAGCATGAATCGGTCTGTTAAATAGGAGGAGCATGAAGCGGTGTTGAAAAACATGAAGAGCCTGAAAACGTGTCAAAAATATGAAGAGCTTCAAAGGTGTGAAAAATATGAAGCATTTCAAAAGGTGTCAAAAATTAGAAAAGCATGAAACGGTCTGGAAAATAGGAGGAGCATGAAGTGGTGTTGAAAAACATGAAGAGACTGAAAAGGTGTGAAAAATATGAAGAGCTTCAAAAAGTGTCAAAAATATGAGGAGCAAGAAACGTTCTGAAAAATAGGAGAATCATGGAGCGGTGTTGAAAACTATAAACAGCCTGAAAAAGTGTGAAAAATATGAAGACCTTCAAAAGTTGTCAAAAATATGAGTATCAAGAAACGATCTGAAAAATAGGAGGAGCATAAAGCGGTGTTCAAAAATATGAAGAGCCTGAAAAGGTGTGAAAAATATGAACAGCCTCAAAACGTGTCAAAAATATGAGGAGCATGAAACGGTCTGAAAAATATGAGCAGTATGAAACGGTGTTCAAAAACATGAAGAGCCTGAAAAGGTGTGACAAATATGAAGAGGTTCAAAAGGTGTGAAATTCATGAGGAGTATGAAACGGTCTGAAAAATAGGAGGAGCATGAAGCGGTGTTCAAAAACATGAAGAGCCTGAAAAGGTGTGAAAAATATGAAGAGCTTCAAAAGGTGTGAAAAATATGAGGAGCTTCAAAAGGTGTCAAAAATATAAGGAGCAAGAAACGGTAGGAAAAATAGGAGGGACATGAAGCGGTGTTCAAAATCATGAAGAGCCTGAAAAACTGAGAAATATATGAAGAGCTTCAAAGGGTGTCAAAATTATGAGGAGGATAAAACGGTCTGAAAAATACGAGAAGCATGAAACAGTGTTGAAAAAAAAGAAGAGCCTGAAAAGGTGTGCAAAATATGAAGAGCTTCAAAAGGTGTGAAAAATATGAGGAGCATGATACGGTCTGAAAAATAGGAGGAGCATGAAGCGGTGTTCAAAAACATGAAGAGCCTGAAAAGTTGTGAAAAATATGAAAAGCTTCAAAAGGTGTCAAAAATGAGATGAGCATGAAACGTTCTGAAAAATAGGAGGAGCATGAAGCGGTGTGCAAAAACATGAAGAGCCTGAAAAGGTGTGAAAAATATCAAGAGTTTCAAAAGGTGTGAAAGATATGAGGAGCCTGAAACTCTCTGAAAAATAGGAGGAGCATGAAGCGGTGTTCACAAACATGAAGAGCCTGAAAAGGTGTGAAAAATATGAAGAGCTTGAAAAGGTGTGAAATACATGAGGAGCCTGAAACTCTCTGTAAAATAGGAGGAGCATGAAGTGGTGTTCAAAAACATGAAGAGCCTGAAAGTTGTGAAAAATATGAAGAGCTTCAATAGGTGTGAAAAATATGAGGAGCAGGATACGCTCTGAAAAATAGGAGGAGCATGAAGCGGTGTTCACAAACATGAAGAGCCTGAAAAGGTGTGAAAAATATGAAGAGCTTCAAAAGGTGTCAAAAATATGAGGAGCATGAAACGGTTTGAAAAGTAGGAGGAGCATGAAGAGGTGTTGAAAAACATGAAGAGCCTGAAAAGGTGTGAAAAATATGAAGAGCTTCAAAAGGTGTCAAAAATGAGATGAGCATGAAACGGTCTGAAAAATAGGAGGAGCATGAAGCGTTGTTCAAAAACATGAAGAGCCTGAAAAGGTGTGAAAAATATGAAGAGCTTCAAAAGGTGTGAAAAATATGAGGAGCTTCAAAAGGTGTCAAAAATATAAGGAGCAAGAAACGGTAGGAAAAATAGGAGGGACATGAAGCGGTGTTCAAAATCATGAAGAGCCTGAAAAACTGAGAAATATATGAAGAGCTTCAAAGGGTGTCAAAATTATGAGGAGGATAAAACGGTCTGAAAAATACGAGAAGCATGAAACAGTGTTGAAAAAAAAGAAGAGCCTGAAAAGGTGTGCAAAATATGAAGAGCTTCAAAAGGTGTGAAAAATATGAGGAGCATGATACGGTCTGAAAAATAGGAGGAGCATGAAGCGGTGTTCAAAAACATGAAGAGCCTGAAAAGTTGTGAAAAATATGAAAAGCTTCAAAAGGTGTCAAAAATGAAATGAGCTTGAAACGGTCTGAAAAATTGGAGGAGCATGAAGCGATGTTGAAAAACATGAAGAGCCTGAAAAAGTTTGAAAATTATGAACAGCTTCAAAAGGTGTTAAATATATGAGGAGCAAGAAACGGTCTGAAAAATAGGAGGTGCATGAAGTGGTGTTGAAAAACATGAAAAGGTGTGAAAAATATGAAGAGCTTCAAAAGGTGTCAAAAATATGAGGAGCATGAAACGCTCTGAAAAATATGAGAATCATGCAGTGGTGTTAAAAAACATGAACAGCCTGAAAAGGTGTGTAAAATATGAAGAGCTTGATAAGGTGTCATAAATATGAGGAGCATGAAACGGTCGGAAAAATAGGAGGAGCATGAAGCGGTGTTCAAAAACATGAAGAGCCTGAAAAGGTGTGAAAAATATGAAGAGCTTCAAAAGGTGTCAAAAATATGAGGAGCAAGAAACGGTCTGAAAAATAGGAGAATCATGCAGCGATGTTGAAAACTATAAACAGCCTGAAAAAGTGTGAAAAATATGAAGAGCTTCAAAAGGTGTCAAAAATATGAGTATAATGAAACGATCTGAACAATAGGAGGAGCATAAACCGGTGTTCAAAAATATGAAGAGCCTGAAAAGGTGTGAAAAATATGAACAGCCTCAAAACATGTCAAAAATATGAGGAGCATGAAACGGTCTGAAAAATAGGAGGAGCATGAAGCGGTGTTCAAAAACATGAAGAGCATGAAAAGGTGTGAAAAATATGAAGAGCTTCAAAAGGTGTCAAAAATATGAGGAGTATGAAACGGTCTGAAAAATAGGAGGAGCATGAAGCGGTGTTCAAAAACATGAAGAGACTCAAAAGGTGTGAAAAATATGAAGAGCTTCAAAAAGTGTCAAAAATATGAGGAGCATGAATCGGTCTGTTAAATAGGAGGAGCATGAAGCGGTGTTGAAAAACATGAAGAGCCTGAAAACGTGTCAAAAATATGAAGAGCTTCAAAGGTGTGAAAAATATGAAGCATTTCAAAAGGTGTCAAAAATTAGAAAAGCATGAAACGGTCTGGAAAATAGGAGGAGCATGAAGTGGTGTTGAAAAACATGAAGAGACTGAAAAGGTGTGAAAAATATGAAGAGCTTCAAAAAGTGTCAAAAATATGAGGAGCAAGAAACGTTCTGAAAAATAGGAGAATCATGGAGCGGTGTTGAAAACTATAAACAGCCTGAAAAAGTGTGAAAAATATGAAGACCTTCAAAAGTTGTCAAAAATATGAGTATCAAGAAACGATCTGAAAAATAGGAGGAGCATAAAGCGGTGTTCAAAAATATGAAGAGCCTGAAAAGGTGTGAAAAATATGAACAGCCTCAAAACGTGTCAAAAATATGAGGAGCATGAAACGGTCTGAAAAATATGAGCAGTATGAAACGGTGTTCAAAAACATGAAGAGCCTGAAAAGGTGTGACAAATATGAAGAGGTTCGAAAGGTGTGAAATTCATGAGGAGTATGAAACGGTCTGAAAAATAGGAGGAGCATGAAGCGGTGTTCAAAAACATGAAGAGCCTGAAAAGGTGTGAAAAATATGAAGAGCTTCAAAAGGTGTGAAAAATATGAGGAGCTTCAAAAGGTGTCAAAAATATAAGGAGCAAGAAACGGTAGGAAAAATAGGAGGGACATGAAGCGGTGTTCAAAATCATGAAGAGCCTGAAAAACTGAGAAATATATGAAGAGCTTCAAAGGGTGTCAAAATTATGAGGAGGATAAAACGGTCTGAAAAATACGAGAAGCATGAAACAGTGTTGAAAAAAAAGAAGAGCCTGAAAAGGTGTGCAAAATATGAAGAGCTTCAAAAGGTGTGAAAAATATGAGGAGCATGATACGGTCTGAAAAATAGGAGGAGCATGAAGCGGTGTTCAAAAACATGAAGAGCCTGAAAAGTTGTGAAAAATATGAAAAGCTTCAAAAGGTGTCAAAAATGAGATGAGCATGAAACGTTCTGAAAAATAGGAGGAGCATGAAGCGGTGTGCAAAAACATGAAGAGCCTGAAAAGGTGTGAAAAATATCAAGAGTTTCAAAAGGTGTGAAAGATATGAGGAGCCTGAAACTCTCTGAAAAATAGGAGGAGCATGAAGCGGTGTTCACAAACATGAAGAGCCTGAAAAGGTGTGAAAAATATGAAGAGCTTGAAAAGGTGTGAAATACATGAGGAGCCTGAAACTCTCTGTAAAATAGGAGGAGCATGAAGTGGTGTTCAAAAACATGAAGAGCCTGAAAGTTGTGAAAAATATGAAGAGCTTCAATAGGTGTGAAAAATATGAGGAGCAGGATACGCTCTGAAAAATAGGAGGAGCATGAAGCGGTGTTCACAAACATGAAGAGCCTGAAAAGGTGTGAAAAATATGAAGAGCTTCAAAAGGTGTCAAAAATATGAGGAGCATGAAACGGTTTGAAAAGTAGGAGGAGCATGAAGAGGTGTTGAAAAACATGAAGAGCCTGAAAAGGTGTGAAAAATATGAAGAGCTTCAAAAGGTGTCAAAAATGAGATGAGCATGAAACGGTCTGAAAAATAGGAGGAGCATGAAGTAGTGTAGCAAAACATGAAGAGCCTGAAAAGGTGTGAAAAATAAGAAGAGCTTCTAAAGGTGTCAAATATGAGATGAGCATGAAACAGTCTGAAAAATAGGAGGAGAAAGAAGTGTTGTTAAAAAACATGAAGAGCCTGAGAAGTGTGAAAAATATGAAGACCTTCAAAAGGTGTCAAAAATATGAGGGGCAAGAAACGGTCTGAAAAATACGAAGAGCATGAAGCTGTGTTCAAAAACATGAAGAGCCTGAAAAGGTGTGAAAAATATGAAGAGCTTCAAAAGGTGTGAAAAATATGAGGAGCGTGAAACGGTCTGAAAAATAGAAGCAGCATGAAATGGTGTTCAAAAACACGAAGAGCCTGAAAAGGTGTCAAAAATATGAAAGCTTCAAAAGGTGTCAAAAATATGAGGAGCATGAGACGGTCTGAAAAATAGGAGGAGCATGAAGTGGTGTGGAAAAACATGAAGTGCCTGAAAAAGTGTGAAAAATATGAAGAGCTTCAAAAGGTGTGAAAAATATGAGGAGCATGAAACGGTCTGAAAAATAGAAGCAGCATGAAATGGTGAAGGTGTGAAATTCATGAGGAGCATGAAACAGTCTATAAAATAGGAGGAGCATGAAGCTGTGTTGAAAAACATGCAGAGACTGAAATCTTGTGAAAAATATGAAGAGCTTCAAAAGGTGTGAAAAATATGAAGAGCTACAAAAGGTGTCAAAAAAGAGATGAGCATGAAACGGTCTAAAAAATAGGAGGAGCATGAAGTAGTGTTGAAAAAAATGAAGAGCCTGAAAAGGTGTGAAATATATGAAGAGCTTCAAAGGGTGTGAAAAATATGAGGAGCATGAAACGGGCTGAAAATTAGGAGGAGGATGAAGAGGTGTAGAAAAACATGAAGAGCCTGAAAAAGGTGTGAAAAACATGAAGAGCTTCTAAAGGTGTCAAAAATATGTGGAACATGAAACGGTCTGGAAAATAGGAGGAGCATGAAGCGGTGTTCAAAAACATGAAGAGCCTGAAAAGGTGTGAAAAATATGAAAGAGCTTCAAAAGGTGTGAAATACATGAGGA
The DNA here is from genome assembly GCF_033118175.1 of Dama dama. Taxonomy (NCBI): domain Eukaryota; kingdom Metazoa; phylum Chordata; class Mammalia; order Artiodactyla; family Cervidae; genus Dama; species Dama dama. Next base: position 1,973,108 of record NW_026870882.1, read on the forward strand.
GTGTGAAACTGTCTGAAAAATAGGAGGATCATGAAGCGGTGTTGAAAAACATGAAAAGGTGTGAAAAATATGAAGAGCTTCAAAAGGTGTCAAATATATGAGGTGCATGAAACAGCTTGAAAAATAGGATGAGCAAGAAACGGTTTTGAAAAGGTGAAGCGCCTGAAAAGGTGTGAAACATATGAAGAGCTTCAAAAGGTGTCAAAAATATGAGAAGCATGAAACGACTGAAAAATAGGAGGAGCATGAAGCAGTTTTAAAAACATGAAGAGCCTGAAAAGGTGTGAAATAACTGAAGAGCTTCAAAACGTGTTAAATATGAGGAGCATGAAACGGTCTCAAAAATAGGAGGAGCATGAAGCTGTGTTCAAAAACATGAAGAGCCTGAAAAGGTGTTAAAAATATGAAGAGTTCAAAAGGTGTCAAAAATATGAGGAGTGTGAAACTGTGTTGAAAAACATGACAAGAATGAAAAGGTGTGAAAAATATGAAGATCTTCAAAACGTGTCAAAATTTGAGAAGCATGAAATGGTCTCAAATATATGAGGAGCATGAAACGGTGTTGAAAAAACATGAAGAGCATGAAAAGTTGTGAAAAATATGAAGAGCTTCAAAATGTACCAAAAATATGAAAGCATGAAACGGTCTGAAAAAGAGGAGGATCATGAAGCAGTTTTGAAAAATATGAAGAGCCTGAAAAGTTATGAAATATATGAAGAGCTTCAAAAGGTGTCAAAAATATGAGGAGGATGAAACGGTCTGAAAAATAGGAGGAGCATGAAGCGGTGTTCAAAAACATGAGGAGCCTGAAAAGGTGTGAAAAATATGAAGAGCTACAAAAGGTGTCAAAAATGTGAGGAGCATGAAACGGGGTTCAAAAACATGAAGAGACTGAAAATGTCTGAAAAATATGAAGAGCCTCAAAACGTGTCAAAAATATGAAGAGCTTCAGAAGGTGTGAAAAATATGAGGAGCATGAAACGGTGTGAAAAATTAGAGAGGCATGAAACGGTGTTCAAAAACATGAAGAGCCTGAAAAGGTGTGAAAAATATGAAGAGCTTGAAAAGGTGTCAAAAATATGAACAGCTTCAAAAGGTGTCAAAAATGAGATGAGCATGAAGCGATCAGAAAAATAGGAGGAGCATGAAGCGGTGTTCAAAAATATGAAGAGCCTGAAAAGGTGTGAAAAATATGAAGAGCTTCAAAAGGTATCAAAAATATGAGGAGCATGAAACGGTCTGAAAAATAGGAGGAGCATGAAGCGGTGTTGAAAACATGAAGAGCCTGAAAAGGTGTGAAATATATGAAGAGCTTCAAAAGGTGTCAAAAATGAGATGAGCATGAAACGGTCTGAAAAATAGGAGGAGGATGAAGTGGTGTTGAAAACATGAAGGGCATGAAAAGGTGTTAAATATATGAAGAGCTTCCAAAGGTGTCAAAAATATGAGGAGCATGAAACGGTCTGAAACATAGGAGGAGCATGAATTATTGTTGACAAACATAAAGAGCCTGAAAAGGTGTGAAAAATATGAAGAGCTTCAAAAGGTGTGAAATACATGAGGAGGATGAAACGGTCTGAAACCTAGGAGGAGCATGAAGTGGTGTTGAAAAACTTGACGAGCCTGAAAAGGTGTGAAATATATGAAGAGCTTCAAAAGATGTGAAAATTATGTGGAGCAGGAAACGGTCTGAAATTTAGGAGGTTCATGAAGCGGTGTTGAAAAACATGAAGAGCCTGAAAAGGTGTGAAAAATATGAAGAGCTTCAAAAGGTGTGAAATATATGAGGAGCTTGAAACGCTCTGAAAAACAGGAGGAGCATGAAGTGGTGTTGAAAAACATGAAGAGCATGAAAAAGAGTGAAAATTATGAAGAGCTTCAAAAGGTGTGAAAAATATGAAGAGCTTCAAAAGGTGTCAAAAATATGAGGAGCATGAAACGGTCTGAAAAATAGGAGGAGCAAGAAGCTGTGTTGAAAAACAAGAAGAGTCTGAAAAGGTGTGAAACATATGAAGAGCTTCAAAAGGTGTCAAAAATGAGATGATAATGAAGCGGTCTGAAAAATTGGAGGAGCATGAAGCGCTGTTGAAAACCATGAAGAGCCTGAAAAGGTGTGAAAAATATGAAGAGCTTCAAAAGCTGTGAAAAATATGAAGAGCTTCAAAAGGATACAAATATATAACGAGCATGAAACGGTCTGAAAAATAGGAGGAGCATGAAACGGTTTTGAAAACATGAAGAGCCTGAAAACGTGCGAAACATATGAAGAGTTTCCAAAGATGTGAAAAATAAGAAGAGCTTCAAAATGTGTCAAAAGTGATGTGAGCATGAAACGGTCTGAAAAATAGGAGGAGCATGAAGTGGGGTTGAAAAAAATGAAGAGCCTGAAAAGGTGTGAAATATATGAAGAGCTTCAAAAGGTGTCAAAAATACGAGGAGCATGAAATGATCTGAAAAATAGGAGGAACATGAAACGGTCTGAAAAATAGGAGGAGCATGAAACGGTGTTCAAAAACATGAAGAGCCTGAAAAGGTGTGAAAAATATGAAGAGGTGAAAAGGTGTGAAAAATATGAACAGCTTCAAAAGGTGTAAAAAATGAGATGAGCATGAAGCAGTCTGAAAAATAGGAGGAGAATGAAGTGGTGTTGAAAAACATGAAAAGCCTGAAAAAGTGTGATATATATGAAGAGCTTCAAAAGGTGTGAAAAATATGAGGAGCTTCAAAAGGTGTCAAAAATATGAGGAGCAGGAAAATGTCTGAAAAATAGGAGGAGCATGAAACGGTGTTCAAAAACATGAAGAGCCTGAAAAGGTGTGAAAAATATGAAGAGCTTCAAAAGGTGTGAAAAATATGAAGAGCTTCAAAAGCTGTCAAAATTGAGATGAACATGAAACGGTCTGAAGAATAGGAGGAGAATGAAGTGGTGTTCAAAAACATGAAGAGCATGAAAAGGTGTGAAAAATATGAAGAGCTTCAAAAGGTGTGAAGAATATGAAGAGCTTCAAAAGCTGTCAAAATTGAGATGAACATGAAACGGTCTGAAGAATAGGAGGAGAATGAAGTGGTGTTCAAAAACATGAAGAGCATGAAAAGGTGTGAAAATATAAAGAGCTTCAAAAGGTGTGAAATACATGAGGAGCATGAAACGGTCTGAAAAAAAGGAGGAGCATGAAGCGGTGTTGAAAAACATGAAGAGTCTGAAAAGGTGTGAAAAATATGAAGAGCTTCAAAAGGTGTCAAAAATATGAGAAGCAGGAAACGGTCTGAAAAATAGGAGGAGCATGAAGCAATGTTGAAAATCATGAGGAGCCTGAAGGGTTGTGAAATATATGAAGAGCTTCAAAAGGTGTCAAAAATAGGAGGAGCATGAAACCGTCTGAAAAATAGGATCAGATTGAAACTTTTTTGAAAAAGATGAAGGGCATGAAAAGGTGTGAAAAATATGAAGAGCTTCAAAAGGTGTCAAAAATATGAGAAGCATGAAACGGTATGAAAAATAAGAGGAGCATGAAGCGGTGTTGAAAAACATGAAGAGCCTGAAAAGGTGTGAAGAATCAGAAGAGCTTCAAAAGGTGTCAAAAATATGAGGAGCATGAAACAGTCTGAAAAATAGTAGAAGTATGAAACTGTGTTCAAAAACATGAATAGCCTGAAAAGGAGTGCAAAATATGAAGAGCTTCAAAAGGTGTCAAATATATGAGGAGCATGAAACGGTCTGAAAAATAGGAGGAGCATGAAGTGGTGTTGAAAACATGAAGAGCCTGAAAAGGTGTGAAAAATATGAACAGCTTCAAAAGCTGTAAAAAATATGAAGAGCTTCAAAAGCTGTCAAAAATGAGATGAGCATGAAACGGTCTGAAAAATAGTTGCAGGATGAAGTGGTGTTGAAAACATGAAGAGCCTGAAAAGGTGTGAAATATATGAAGAGCTTCAAAAGGTGTCAAAAATATGAGGAGCATGAAACGGTCTGAAACATAGGAGGAGCATGAATTATTGTTGACAAATATAAAGAACCTGAAAAGGTGTGAAAAATATGAAGAGCTTCAAAAGGTGTGAAATACATGAGGAGGATGAAACGGTCTGAAACCTAGGAGGAGCATGAAGTGGTGTTGAAAAACTTGAAGAGCCTGAAAAGGTGTGAAATATATGAAGAGCTTCAAAAGATGTGAAAATTATGTGGAGCAGGAAATGGTCTGAAAATTAGGAGGTTCATGAAGCGGTGTTGAAAAACATGAAGAGCCTGAAAATGTGTGGAAAATATGAAGAGCTTCAAAAGGTGTGAAATATATGAGGAGCTTGAAACGCTCTGAAAAACAGGAGGAGCATGAAGTGGTGTTGAAAAACATGAAGAGCATGAAAAAGAGTGAAAATTATGAAGAGCTTCAAAAGGTGTGAAAAATATGAAGAGCTTCAAAAGGTGTCAAAAATATGAGGAGCATGAAACGGTCTGAAAAATAGGAGGAGCAAGAAGCTGTGTTGAAAAACAAGAAGAGTCTGAACAGGAGTGAAACATATGAAGACCTTCAAAAGGTGTCAAAAATGAGATGATAATGAAGCGGTCTGAAAAATTGGAGGAGCATGAAGCACTGTTGAAAACCATGAAGAGCCTGAAAAGGTGTGAAAAATATGAAGAGCTTCAAAAGCTGTGAAAAATATGAAGAGCTTCAAAAGGAGACAAACATATAACGAGCATGAAACGGTCTGAAAAATAGGAGGAGCATGAAACGGTTTTGAAAACATGAAGAGCCTGAAAACGTGCGAAACATATGAAGAGTTTCCAAAGATGTGAAAAATAAGAAGAGCTTCAAAACGTGTCAAAAGTGATGTGAGCATGAAACGGTCTGAAAAATAGGAGGAGCATGAAGTGCGTTGAAAAAAATGAAGAGCCTGAAAAGGTGTGAAATATATGAAGAGCTTTAAAAGGTGTCAAAAATACGAGGAGCATGAAATGATCTGAAAAATAGGAGGAACATGAAACCGTCTGAAAAATAGGAGGAGCATGAAACGGTGTTCAAAAACATGAAGAGCCTGAAAAGGTGTGAAAAATATGAAGAGCTTCAAAAGGTGTGAAAAATATGAAGAGCTTCAAAAGCTGTCAAAATTGAGATGAACATGAAACGGTCTGAAGAATAGGAGGAGAATGAAGTGGTGTTCAAAAACATGAAGAGCATGAAAAGGTGTGAAAATATAAAGAGCTTCAAAAGGTGTGAAAAATATGAGGAGCATGAAACGCTCTGAAAAATAGAAGGAGCATGAAGCGGTGTTCAAAACATGAGGAGTCTGAAAAGGTGTGAAAAATATGAAGAGCTTCAAAATGTGTCAAATATGAGGAGCATGAAACGGTCTGAAAAATAGGAGGAGCATGAAACGGTGTTCCAAAACATGAAAGCTTGAAAAGGTGTGGAAAATATGAAGAGCTTCAAAACGTGTCAAAAATATTAGAAGCATGAAACGGTCTCAAAAATAGGGGAGCATGAAGTGGTGTTGAAAAACATGAAGAGCCTGAAAACTTGTGAAAAATATGAAGAGCTTCAAAAAGTGTGAACAATATGAAAAGCTTCAAAATGTGTCAAAAATGACATGAGCCTGAAACGGTCTGAAAAATAGCAGGAGAATGTAGTGGTGTTGAAAAACATGAACAGCCTAAAAATGTGTGAAATATATGAGCAGCTTCAAAAGGTATCAAAAATATGAGGAGCATGAAACTGCCTGAAAAATAGGAGGAGTATGAAGCCGTGTTCAAAAACATGAAGAGCCTGAAAAGGTGTGAAAAATATGAAGAGCTTCAAAATGTGTCAAAAATATGAGGAGCATGAAACGGTCTGAAAAATAGGAGGAGCATGAAGCGGTGTTGAAAATCATGAAGAGTCTGAAAAGGTGTGAAAAATATGAAGAGCTTCAAAAGGTGTGATATACATGAGGAGCATGAAACGGTCTGAAAAATAGGATGAGCATGAAGCGGAGTTGAAAAACATGAAGAGCATGAAAAGGTGTGAAAAATATGAAGAGCTTCAAAAGGTGTCAAAAATGAGATGAACATGAAACGGTGTGAAAAATATGAGGAGCATGAAACGGTGTTCAAAAACATGAAGAGCCTGAAAAGGTGTGAAAAATATGAAGAGCTTCAAAAGGTGTCAAATATATTAGGAGCAGGAAACGGTCTGAAAAATATGAGGAGCATGAAGCGGTGTTGAAAATCATGAAGAGCCTGAAAAGGTTTGAAAAATATGAATAGCTTCAAAAGGTGTGAAAAATATGAAGAGCTTCAAAAGGTGTCAAATATATTAGGAGCAGGAAACTGTCTGAAAAATAGGAGGAGCATGAAGCGGTGTTGAAAATCATGAAGAGCCTGAAAAGGTGTGAAATATATGAAGAGCTTCAAAAGGTGTGAAAAATATGAAGAGCTTCAAAAGGTGTCAAAAATATGAGGAGCATGAAACAGTCTGAAAAATACGAAGAGCATGAAGGGGTGTTGAAAAACATGAAAAGCCTGAAAAGTTGTGAAAAATATGAAGAGCTTCAAAAGGTGTCAAAAATATGAGGAGCAAGAAATGGTCAGAAAAATAGGAGGAACATTTAACGGTCTGTAAAATAGGAGGAGCATGAAGTGGTGTTGAAAAACATGAAGAGCCTGAAAAGGTGGGAAAAATATGAAGAGCTTCAAAAGGTGTGAAATACATGAGGAGCATGAAAATCTCTGAAAAATAGGAGGAGCATGAAATGGTCTTCAAAAACATGAAGAGCCTGAAAAGATGTGGAAAATACGAAGAGCTTCAAAAGGTGTGAAAAATATGAGGAGCATGATACTATATGAAAAATAGGAGGAGCATGAAGCGGTGTTCAAAAACATGAAGAGCCTGAAAAGTTGTGAAAAATATGAAAAGCTTCAAAAGGTGTCAAAAATATGAGGAGCATGAAACAGTCTGAAAAATAGGAGGAGCAAGAAGCAGTGTTTAAAAACATGAAGATCCTGAAAAGCTTTGAAAAATATGAAGAGCTTCAAACAGTGTCAAAAATATGAGGCGCATGAAAAGGTCGGAAAAATAGGAGGAGCATGAAGCGGTGGTTAAAAGATGAAGACCTTAAAAGGTGTAAATAATATGAAGAGATTCAAAAGTTGTCAAAAATATGAGGAGCATGAAACATTCTGAAAAATAGGATGAGAATGAAACGGTTCTGAAAAACAGGAAGAGCATAAAAAGGTGTGAAAAATATGAAGAACTTCAAAAGTTGTCAAAAATATGAGGAGAATGAAACAGTCTGAAAAATAGGAGGAGCATGAAACTGTGTTCAAAAACATGAAGAGCCTGAAAAGGTGTGAAAAATATGAAGAACTTCAAAAGGTGTCAAAAATATGAGGAGCATGAAACGGTCTTAAAAATAGGAGGACCATGAAGTGGTGTTGAAAATCATGAAGGGCCTGAAATGGTGTGAAAAATATGAACAGCTTCAAAACGTGTGAAAAATATGAAGAGCTTCAAAAGGTGTCAAAAATGAGATGAACATGAAACCGTCTGAAAAATAGGACGAGCATGAAGCAGTGTTGAAAAATATGAAGATACTGAAAATGTGTGAACAATATGAAGAGCTTCTAAATGTGTCAAAATTATGAGGAGCATGAAACGGTCTGAAAAATAGGAGGAGCATGAAGTGGTGTTGAGAAACATGAAGAGCCTGAAAAGGTGTGAAAAATATGAAGAGCTTCAAAAGGTGTAAAAAATATGAAGAGCATGAAATGATCTGAAAAATAGGAGGATCATGAAGTGTTGTTCAAAATATGAAGCGCCTGAAATGGTTTGAAAAACATGAAGAGCTTCAAAAGGGGTGAAATACATGAGGAGCATGAAACGGGATGAAAAATAGGAGAAGCATGAAGTGGTGTGGAAAAATATGAAGAGCCTGAACAGGTGTGAAAAATATGAAGAGCTTCAAAAGGTGTGAAAAATATGAAGAGCAAGAAACGGTCTGAAAAATAGGAGGAGCATGGTGCGGTGTTGAAAAATATGAAGAGCCTGAAAAGGTGTGAAAAATATGAAAAGCTTCAAAAGGTGTGAAAAATAAGAAGAGCTTCAAAAAGTGCCAAAAATGAGATGAGCATGAACCGGTCTGAAAAATAGCAGGAGCATGAAACGGTGTTCAAAAACATGAAGAGACTGAAAAGGTGTGAAAAATATGAAGAGCTTCAAAAGGTGTGAAATACATGAGGTGCATGAAATGGTCTGAAAATTAGGAGGAGCATGAAGCGGTTTTGAAAAAACCTGAAGAGCCTGAAAAGGTGTGAAAAATATGAAGAGCTTCAAAAGGTGTCAAAAATATGAGGAGCATGAAACGGTCTGAAAAATAGGTGGAGCATGAAGCAGTGTTGAAAAACCTGAAGAGCCTGAAAAGTTGTGAAAAATATGAAGAGCTTCAAAAGGTGTCAAAAATATGAGGAGCATGAAACGGTCTGAAAAATAGGAGGAGCATGAAGCGGTGTTCAAAAACATGAAGAGCCTGAAAACGTGTGAAAAATATGAAGAGCTTCAAAAGGTGTCAAACACATGAGGAGCATTAAACGGTCTGAAAAATAGGAGGAGCATGAAACGGTGATCAAAAACATGAAGAGCCTGAAAAGGTTTGAAACATATGAAGAGCTTCAAAAGGTGTGAAATACATGAGGAGCATGAAACGGGCTGAAAAATAGGAGTAGCATGAAGTGGTGTGGAAAAACATGAACAGCATGAAAAGGTGTGAAAAATATGAAGAGCTTCAAAAGGTGTGAAATACATGAGGAGCATGAAACTCTTTTAAAAATAGGAGACGCATGATGCTGTGTTCAAAATCATGAAGAGCCTGAAAAGTTGTCAAAAATATGAAAAGCTTCAAAAGGTGTCAAATAGGAGATGAGCATGAAACGGTCTGAAAAATAGGAAGATCATGAAACGGTGTTGAAAAATATGAAGTCACTAAAAGTTGTGAAAAATATGAAGAGCTTCAAAACGTGTCAAAAATATGAGGAGCATCAAACGGTCTGAAAAATAAGAGGAGCATGAAGCGGTCATCAAAAACATGAAGAGCCTGAAAAGGTGTGAAAAATATGAAGAGCTTCAAAAGGTGTGAAATACATGAGGAGAATGAAACGGTCTGAAAATTTGGAGAAGCATGAAGTGGTGTGGAAAAATATGAAGAGCCTGAAAAGGTGTGAAAAATATGAAGAGCTTCAAAAGGTGTCAAAAATATGAGGATCATGAAACGGTCTGAAAAATAGGAGGAGCATGAAGCGGTGTTCAAAATATGAAGAGCCTGAAAAGTTGTGAAAAATATGAAGAGCTTCAAAAGATGTGAAAAATATGAGGAGCGTGAAACGGGCTGAAAAATAGGAGAATCATGAAGCGGTGTTCAAAAACATGAACAGCCTGAAAAGGTGTGAAAAATATGAAGAGCTTCAAAAGTTGTGAAATACATGAGGAGCATGAAACGGTCTGAAAAATATTAGGAGCATGAAGCACTGTTCAAAAACATGAAGAGCCTAAAAAGTAGTGAAAATTATGAAAAGCTTCAAAAGGTGTCAAAAATGAGATGAGCATGAAACGGTCTGAAAAATAGGAAGATCATGTAACGGTGTTCAATAAAATGAAGAGCCTGAATAGGTGTGAAAAATATGAAAAGCTTCAAAAGGTGTCAAAAATATGACGAGCATGAAACGGTCTGAAAAATAGGAGGAGCATGAAGCTGTGTTCAAAAACATGAAGAGCCTGAAAAGGTGTGAAAAATATGAAGAGCTTCAAAAGGTGTGAATAATATGAGCAGAATGAAACGGTCTGAAAAATAGAAGCAGCATGAAACGGTGTTGAAAAACATGAAGAGCTTGAAAAGGTGTGAAAAATATGAAGAGCTTCAAAAGGTGTGAATAATATGAGCAGAATGAAACGGTCTGAAAAATAGAAGCAGCATGAAACTGTGTTGAAAAACATGAAGAGCATGAAAAGGTGTGAAAAATATGAAGAACTTCAAAAGGTGTGAAATACATGAGGAGCATGAAACGTCTGAAAATTAAGAGAAGCATGAGGTGGAGTGAAAAATATGAAGAGCCTGAAAAGGTGTGAAAAATATGAAGAGCTTCAAATCTTGTCAATAATATAATGAGAATGAAATGTTCTGAAAAATAGGAGGAGCATGATGCGGTGTTGAAAAACATGAGGAGCCTGAAAAGGTGTGAAATATATGAAGAGCTTCAAAAGGTGTCAAAAATATGAGGAGCATGAAACGGTGTTAAAATCATGAAAAGCCTGAAAAGTTACGATAAATGTATAGAGCTTCAAAATGTGTGAAAAATATGAGGAGCAATAAACGGTCTGAAAAATAGGAGGAGAATGAAGCGATGTTGAAAAACATGAAGAGCCTGAAAATGTGTGAAATATATGAAGAGCTTCAAAAGTTTTCAAAAATATGAGGAACATGAAACGTTCTAAAAAATAGGAGGAGCATGAAGCGGTGTGGAAAACATGAAGAGCCTGAAAAGGTGTGAAAAATATGAAGAGCTTAAAAAGGTGTGAAATATATGAGGAGCTTCAAAAGGTGTGAAAAACATGAGGAGCATGGAACGGTCTGAAAAATTAGAGGAGCATGAAGCGGTGTTGAAAAACATGAAGAGCCTGAAAAGTTGTGAAAAACATGAAGAGCTTCAAAAGGTGTCAAAAATATGAAGAGTATGAAACAATCTGAAAAATAGGAGGAGCATGAAACGATGTTGAAAAACATGAAGAGCTTCAAAAGGTGTCAAAAATATGAGGAGCATGAAACTGTCTGAAAAATAGGATTAGCATGAAACGGTCTTCAAAAACCTGAAGAGACCGAAAACGTGTGAAAAATAAAAGAGCTTCAAAAGGTGTGAGAAATATAAAGAGCTTCAAAAGGTGTCAAAAATATGAGGAGCAAGAAACGGTATGAAAAATAGGAGGAGCATGAAACGTTGTTGAAAAACATGAAGAGCATGAAAATTGTGAATAACATAAAGAGCTTCAAAAGGTGTCAAAAATATGAGGAACTTGAAACGGTCTGAAAAATAGGACGAGCATGAAACGGTGTTGAAAAACATGAAGAGCATTAAAAGTGTGAAAAATAAAAAGAGCTTCAAAAGCTGTGAAAAATATGAGGAGCAAGAAACGATCTGAAAAATAAGAGGAGGATGAAGCGGTGTTCAAAAACATGAAGAGCCTAAAAAGTTGTGAAAAATATGAAGAGATTCAAAAGGTGTCAAAATTATGAGGAGCATGAGACAGTCTGAATAATAGGAGGAGCATGAAGCGGTTTTGAACATCATGAAGAGCCTGAAAAGGTGCGAAAAATATGAAGAGCTTCAAAAGGTGTCAAAAATATGAGGAGCATGAAACAGTCTGAAAAATAGGAGGAGCATGAACCGGTGTTGAAAAAGATGAAGAGTCTGAAAAGGTGTGATATATATGAAGAGCTTCAAAAGGTGTCAAAAATATGAGGAGCATGAAACATTCTGAAAAATAGGAGAAGCATGAAACGGTGTTGAAAAACATGAAGAGCCTGAAAAGAGTGAAAAATATGAAGAGCTTCAAAAGGTGTGAAATACATGAGGAGCATGAAACGGTCTGAAAAATAGGAGGAGCATGAAGTGGTGTTGAAAAACATGAAGAGCCTGAAAAGGTGTGAAATATATGAAGACCTTCAAAAGGTGTCAAAAATATGAGGAGCATGAAACGGTGTTAAAATCATGAAAAGCCTGAAAAGTTGCGATAAATGTATAGAGCTTCAAAAGGTGTGAAAAATATGAGGAGCAATAAACGGTCTGAAAAATAGGAGGAGAATGAAGTGGTGTTGAAAAACATGAAGAGCCTGAAAAGGTGTGAAACATATGAAGAGCTTCAAAAGGTGTGAAAAACATGAAGAGCTTCAAAAGTTGTGAAATATATGAGGAGCTACAAAAGGTGTGAAAAACATGAGGAGCATGGAACGGTCTGAAAAATTGGAGGAGCATGAAGCGGTGTTGAAAAACATGAAGAGCCTGAAAAGTTGTGAAAAACATGAAGAGATTCAAAAGGTGTCAAAAATAAGAAGAGTATGAAACAATCTGAAAAATAGGAGGAGCATGAAACGGTGATGAAAAACATGAAGAGGATGAAAAGGTGTGAATATAGGAAGAGATTCAAAAGGTGTCAAAAATATGAGGAGCACGACACTGTCCGAAAAATTGTAGGAGAATGAAACGGTCTGAAAAATAGGAGGAGCATGAAATGGTGTTCAAAAACATGAAGAGCCTGAAAAGGTGTGAAATATATGAAGACCATCAAAAGGTGTCAAAAATATGAGGAGTATGAAACGGTGTTAAAAACATGAAAAGCCTGAAAAGTTGAAATAAATATATAGAGCTTCAAAAGGTGTGAAAAATATGAGGAGCAATAAACGGTCTGAAAAATAGGAGGAGAATGAAGTGGTGTTGAAAAACATGAAGAGCCTGAAATGGTGCGAAAAATATGAAGTGCTTCAAAAGGTGTCAAAAATATTAGGAGCATGAAACGGTCTGAAAAATAGGAGGAGCATGAAGTGGTGCTGAAAAACCTGAGGAGCTTGAAAAGGTGTGAAATATTTGAAGAGCTTCAAAATGTGTCAAAAATATGAGGAGCATGAATCGGTCTGAAATATAGGAGGAGCATGAAGCGGTGTTCAAAAACATGAAGAGCCTGAAAAGGTGTGAAAAATATGAAGAGCTCCAAAAGGTGTCAATAATATGAGGAGCAAGAAACGGTCTGAAAAAGAGGAGGAGCATGAAGCGGTATTGAAAAACATGAACAGCCTGAAAAGGTGTGAAATATTTGAAGAGCTTCAAAATGTGTCAAAAATATGAGGAGCATGAATCGGTCTGAAATATAGGAGGAGCATGAAGCGGTGTTCAAAAACATGAAGAGCCTGAAAAGGTGTGATATATATGAAGAGCTTCAATAAGTGTGAAAAATATTAGTAGCATGAAAGGTCTGAAAAATAGGAGGAGCATGAAGCAGGGTTGAAAAACATGAAGAGGCTGAAAAGGTGTGAAAAATATTAAGAGCTTCAAAAGGTGTCAAAAATATGAGGAGCATGAAACGGACTGAAAAATAGGAGGAGCATGAAGCCGTGTTGAAAACATGAACAGCCTGAAAAGTTGTGAAAAATATGAAGAGCTTCAAAAGGTGTCAAAAATATGAGGAGCATGAAACATCTGAAAAATAGGAGGAGCATGAAACGGTGTTCCAAAAAATGAAGAGCCTGAAAAGGTGTGAAAAATAATAAAGAGCTTCAAAAGATGTGAAACATATGAGGAGAATGAAACGGACTGAAATATAGGAGGAGCATGAAGTGGTTTTGAAAAACATGAAGATCCTGAAAAGGTGTGAAATATATGAAGAACTTCAAAAGGTGTCAAAAATATGAGGAGCATGAAACGGTGTTCAAAAACATGAAAATCATGAAAAGGGGTGAAAAATATAAAGAGCTTCAAAAGCTGTGAAAAATATGAGGAGCATGAAACGGTCTGAAATATAGGAGGAGCATGAAGCGGTGTTCAAAAACATGAAGACCCAGAAAAAGAGTGAAAAATATGAAGAGCTTCAAAAGGTGTCAAAAATATGAGGAGCATGAAACGGTCTGAAAAATAGGAGGAGCAAGAATCGGAGTTGAAAAACGTGAATAGCCTGAAAAAATGTGAAAAATATGAAGAGCTCCAAAAGCTGTCAAAAATATGAGGAGCATAAAAAGGTCTGAAAAAAAGGAGAAGCATGAAACGTTGATGAAAAATATGCAGAGCATTAAAAGTGTGAAAAATATAAAGATCTTCAAAAGGTGTCAAAAATATGAGAAGCATGAAATGGTGTTCAAAAACATGAAGAGCCTGAAAATGTGTGAAAAATATGAGGAGCATGAAACGGTCTTAAAAATATGTGGAGCATGAAACGGTGTTCAAAAACATGAAGAGCCTGACAAGGTGTGAAAAATATGAAGAGGTTCAAAAAGTGTCAAAAATATGAGGAGCATGACACGGTCTGAAAAATAGGTGCAGCCTAAAGCGGAGTTGAAAAACATGAAGGGTCTGAAAATGTGTGAAACATATGAAGAGCTTCAAAAGGTGAAAAAATATGAGGAGCATGAAACGGTCTGAAACATAGGAGGAGCATGAAGGAGTGTTCAAAACATGCAGAGGCTGAAAAGGTGTGAAAAATATGAAGAGCTCCAAAGGTTGTCAAAAATATGAGGAGCAGGAAACGGTCTGAAAAATAGGAGGAGCATGAAACGGTGTTCAAAAACTTGAAGATACTGAAAAGATGTGAAAAATATGAAGAGCTTCAAAAGGTGTCAAAATATGAGGAGCACGAAACATTCTGAAAAATAAGAGGAGTATGAAACGGTGTTGAACAACATGAAGAGCATGAAAAGGTGTGAAAAATATGAAGAGATTAAAAAGGTGTCAAAATATGAGGAGCATGAAACGGTCTGAAAAATAGGAGGCGCATGAATTGGTGTTCAAAAACATGAAGAGCCCGAAAAGGTGTGAAAAATATGAAGAGCTTCAAAAGGTGTCAAATATATGAGGAGCATGAAACTGTCTGAAAAATAAGAGGAGTATGAAACGGTGTTCAAAATCATTAAGAGCCTGAAAAGGTGTCAAAAATATGAGGAGCAGGAAACAGTCTGAAAATAGGAGGAGCATGAAACAGTGTTGGAAAACACGAAGAGCATGAAAAGGTGTGAAAAATATGAAGAGCTTCAAAAGGTGTCAAATAGGAGTAGCATGAAACGGTGTTCAAAAACATGAAGAGCCTGAAAAGGTGTGCAAAATTTGAAGAGCTTCAAAACGTGTGAAAAATATGAGGAGCATGAAACGGTCTGAAAAATAGGAGGAGCATGAAATGGTGTTCAAAAACATGAAGATCCTGAAAACATGTGAAAAATATGAAGCGCTTCAAAAGGAGTCAAATATATGAGGAGCATGAAACTGTCTGAAAAATAGGAGGAGCATGAAACGGTCTGAAAAATAGGAGGAGCATGAAGCGGTGTTGAAAAGTGAAGAGCCTGAAAAGGTGTGAAAAACATGAAGCGCTTCAAAAGTTGTCAAAAATATGAGGAACATGAAACGGTCTGAAAAATAGGAGGAGCAAGAATCGGTGTTGAAAAAAAGAAGAGCCTGAAAAGTTGTGAAATATATGAAGAACTTCAAAACGTCTCAAATATATGAGGAGCATGAAACGGTCTGAAAAATAGGAGCAGCATGAAGCGGTGTTAAAAAACATAAACAGCCTGAAAAGGTGTGAAATATATGAGGAGCTTCAAAAGGTGTCAAAAATATGAGGAGCATAAAACGCTCTGAATATTAGGGGGAGCATGAAACGGTCTTCAAAAACATGAAGAGCCTGAAAAGGTGTTAAAAATATGAAGAGCTTCAAATCTTGTCAATAATATAATGAGAATGAAATGGTCTGAAAAATAGGAGGAGCATGATGCGGTGTTGAAAAACATGAGGAGCCTGAAAAGGTGTGAAATATATGAAGAGCTTCAAAAGGTGTCAAAAATATGAGGAGCATGAAACGGTGTTAAATTCATGAAAAGCCTGAAAAGTTACGATAAATGTATAGAGCTTCAAAATGTGTGAAAAATATGAGGAGCAATAAACGGTCTGAAAAATAGGAGGAGAATGAAGCGATGTTGAAAAACATGAAGAGCCTGAAAATGTGTGAAATATATGAAGAGCTTCAAAAGTTTTCAAAAATATGAGGAACATGAAACGTTCTAAAAAATAGGAGGAGCATGAAGCGGTGTGGAAAACATGAAGAGCCTGAAAAGGTGTGAAAAATATGAAGAGCTTAAAAAGGTGTGAAATATATGAGGAGCTTCAAAAGGTGTGAAAAACATGAGGAGCATGGAACGGTCTGAAAAATTGGAGGAGCATGAAGCGGTGTTGAAAAACATGAAGAGCCTGAAAAGTTGTGAAAAACATGAAGAGCTTCAAAAGGTGTCAAAAATATGAAGAGTATGAAACAATCTGAAAAATAGGAGGAGCATGAAACGATGTTGAAAAACATGAAGAGCTTCAAAAGGTGTCAAAAATATGAGGAGCATGAAACTGTCTGAAAAATAGGATTAGCATGAAACGGTCTTCAAAAACCTGAAGAGACCGAAAACGTGTGAAAAATAAAAGAGCTTCAAAAGGTGTGAGAAATATAAAGAGCTTCAAAAGGTGTCAAAAATATGAGGAGCAAGAAACGGTACGAAAAATAGGAGGAGCATGAAACGTTGTTGAAAAACATGAAGAGCATGAAAATTGTGAATAACATAAAGAGCTTCAAAAGGTGTCAAAAATATGAGGAACTTGAAACGGTCTGAAAAATAGGACGAGCATGAAACGGTGTTGAAAAACATGAAGAGCATTAAAAGTGTGAAAAATAAAAAGAGCTTCAAAAGCTGTGAAAAATATGAGGAGCAAGAAACGATCTGAAAAATAAGAGGAGGATGAAGCGGTGTTCAAAAACATGAAGAGCCTAAAAAGTTGTGAAAAATATGAAGAGATTCAAAAGGTGTCAAAATTATGAGGAGCATGAGACAGTCTGAATAATAGGAGGAGCATGAAGCGGTTTTGAACATCATGAAGAGCCTGAAAAGGTGCGAAAAATATGAAGAGCTTCAAAAGGTGTCAAAAATATGAGGAGCATGAAACAGTCTGAAAAATAGGAGGAGCATGAACCGGTGTTGAAAAAGATGAAGAGTCTGAAAAGGTGTGATATATATGAAGAGCTTCAAAAGGTGTCAAAAATATGAGGAGCATGAAACATTCTGAAAAATAGGAGAAGCATGAAACGGTGTTGAAAAACATGAAGAGCCTGAAAAGAGTGAAAAATATGAAGAGCTTCAAAAGGTGTGAAATACATGAGGAGCATGAAACGGTCTGAAAAATAGGAGGAGCATGAAGTGGTGTTGAAAAACATGAAGAGCCTGAAAAGGTGTGAAATATATGAAGACCTTCAAAAGGTGTCAAAAATATGAGGAGCATGAAACGGTGTTAAAATCATGAAAAGCCTGAAAAGTTGCGATAAATGTATAGAGCTTCAAAAGGTGTGAAAAATATGAGGAGCAATAAACGGTCTGAAAAATAGGAGGAGAATGAAGTGGTGTTGAAAAACATGAAGAGCCTGAAAAGGTGTGAAACATATGAAGAGCTTCAAAAGGTGTGAAAAACATGAAGAGCTTCAAAAGGTGTGAAATATATGAGGAGCTACAAAAGGTGTGAAAAACATGAGGAGCATGGAACGGTCTGAAAAATTGGAGGAGCATGAAGCGGTGTTGAAAAACATGAAGAGCCTGAAAAGTTGTGAAAAACATGAAGAGATTCAAAAGGTGTCAAAAATATGAAGAGTATGAAACAATCTGAAAAATAGGAGGAGCATGAAACGGTGATGAAAAACATGAAGAGGATGAAAAGGTGTGAATATAGGAAGAGATTCAAAAGGTGTCAAAAATATGAGGAGCACGACACTGTCCGAAAAATTGTAGGAGAATGAAACGGTCTGAAAAATAGGAGGAGCATGAAATGGTGTTCAAAAACATGAAGAGCCTGAAAAGGTGTGAAATATATGAAGACCTTCAAAAGGTGTCAAAAATATGAGGAGCATGAAACGGTCAAAAAATAGGAGGAGCATGAGACGGTGTTGAAAAAATGAAGACCATAAAGAGGTGTGAAAAATATGAAGAGCTTCAAAAGGTGTCAAAATTATGAGGAGCATGAAACGGTCTGAAAAATAGGAGGAGCATGAAGCGGTCTTGAAAAACATGAAGAACCTGAAAAGGTGTGAAATATATGAAGACCATCAAAAGGTGTCAAAAATATGAGGAGTATGAAACGGTGTTAAAAACATGAAAAGCCTGAAAAGTTGAAATAAATATATAGCGCTTCAAAAGGTGTGAAAAATATGAGGAGCAATAAACGGTCTGAAAAATAGGAGGAGAATGAAGTGGTGTTGAAAAACATGAAGAGCCTGAAATGGTGCGAAAAATATGAAGTGCTTCAAAAGGTGTCAAAAATATTAGGAGCATGAAACGGCCTGAAAAATAGGAGGAGCATGAAGTGGTGCTGAAAAACCTGAGGAGCTTGAAAAGGTGTGAAATATTTGAAGAGCTTCAAAATGTGTCAAAAATATGAGGAGCATGAATCGGTCTGAAATATAGGAGGAGCATGAAGCGGTGTTCAAAAACATGAAGAGCCTGAAAAGGTGTGAAAAATATGAAGAGCTCCAAAAGGTGTCAATAATATGAGGAGCAAGAAACGGTCTGAAAAAGAGGAGGAGCATGAAGCGGTATTGAAAAACATGAACAGCCTGAAAAGGTGTGAAATATTTGAAGAGCTTCAAAATGTGTCAAAAATATGAGGAGCATGAATCGGTCTGAAATATAGGAGGAGCATGAAGCGGTGTTCAAAAACATGAAGAGCCTGAAAAGGTGTGATATATATGAAGAGCTTCAATAAGTGTGAAAAATATTAGTAGCATGAAAGGTCTGAAAAATAGGAGGAGCATGAAGCAGGGTTGAAAAACATGAAGAGGCTGAAAAGGTGTGAAAAATATTAAGAGCTTCAAAAGGTGTCAAAAATATGAGGAGCATGAAACGGACTGAAAAATAGGAGGAGCATGAAGCCGTGTTGAAAACATGAACAGCCTGAAAAGTTGTGAAAAATATGAAGAGCTTCAAAAGGTGTCAAAAATATGAGGAGCATGAAACATCTGAAATAGGAGGAGCATGAAACGGTGTTCCAAAAAATGAAGAGCCTGAAAAGGTGTGAAAAATAATAAAGAGCTTCAAAAGATGTGAAACATATGAGGAGAATGAAACGGACTGAAATATAGGAGGAGCATGAAGTGGTTTTGAAAAACATGAAGATCCTGAAAAGGTGTGAAATATATGAAGAACTTCAAAAGGTGTCAAAAATATGAGGAGCATGAAACGGTGTTCAAAAACATGAAAATCATGAAAAGGGGTGAAAAATATAAAGAGCTTCAAAAGCTGTGAAAAATATGAGGAGCATGAAACGGTCTGAAATATAGGAGGAGCATGAAGCGGTGTTCAAAACATGAAGACCCAGAAAAAGAGTGAAAAATATGAAGAGCTTCAAAAGTTGTCAAAAATATGAGGAGCATGAAACGGTCTGAAAAATAGGAGGAGCAAGAATCGGAGTTGAAAAACGTGAAGAGCCTGAAAAAATGTGAAAAATATGAAGAGCTCCAAAAGGTGTCAAAAATATGAGGAGCATAAAAAGGTCTGAAAAAAAGGAGAAGCATGAAACGGTGATGAAAAATATGCAGAGCATTAAAAGTGTGAAAAATATAAAGATCTTCAAAAGGTGTCAAAAATATGAGAAGCATGAAATGGTGTTCAAAAACATGAAGAGCCTGAAAATGTGTGAAAAATATGAGGAGCATGAAACGGTCTTAAAAATATGTGGAGCATGAAGCGGTGTTCAAAAACATGAAGAGCCTGACAAGGTGTGAAAAATATGAAGAGGTTCAAAAAGTGTCAAAAATATGAGGAGCATGACACGGTCTGAAAAATAGGTGCAGCCTAAAGCGGAGTTGAAAAACATGAAGGGTCTGAAAATGTGTGAAACATATGAAGAGCTTCAAAAGGTGAAAAAATATGAGGAGCATGAAACGGTCTGAAACATAGGAGGAGCATGAAGGAGTGTTCAAAACATGCAGAGGCTGAAAAGGTGTGAAAAATATGAAGAGCTCCAAAGGTTGTCAAAAATATGAGGAGCAGGAAAAGGTCTGAAAAATAGGAGGAGCATGAAACGGTGTTCAAAAACTTGAAGATACTGAAAAGATGTGAAAAATATGAAGAGCTTCAAAAGGTGTCAAAATATGAGGAGCACGAAACATTCTGAAAAATAAGAGGAGTATGAAACGGTGTTGAACAACATGAAGAGCATGAAAAGGTGTGAAAAATATGAAGAGATTAAAAAGGTGTCAAAATATGAGGAGCATGAAACGGTCTGAAAAATAGGAGGCGCATGAATTGGTGTTCAAAAACATGAAGAGCCCGAAAAGGTGTGAAAAATATGAAGAGCTTCAAAAGGTGTCAAATATATGAGGAGCATGAAACTGTCTGAAAAATAAGAGGAGTATGAAACGGTGTTCAAAATCATTAAGAGCCTGAAAAGGTGTCAAAAATATGAGGAGCAGGAAACAGTCTGAAAATAGGAGGAGCATGAAACAGTGTTGGAAAACACGAAGAGCATGAAAAGGTGTGAAAAATATGAAGAGCTTCAAAAGGTGTCAAATAGGAGTAGCATGAAACGGTGTTCAAAAACATGAAGAGCCTGAAAAGGTGTGCAAAATTTGAAGAGCTTCAAAACGTGTGAAAAATATGAGGAGCATGAAAAGGTCTGAAAAATAGGAGGAGCATGAAACGGTCTTGAAAAACATGAAGAGCATGAAACGGTCTGAAAAATAGGAGGAGCATGAAATGGTGTTCAAAAATATGAAGATCCTGAAAACATGTGAAAAATATGAAGCGCTTCAAAAGGAGTCAAATATATGAGGAGCATGAAACTGTCTGAAAAATAGGAGGAGCATGAAACGGTCTGAAAAATAGGAGGAGCATGAAGCGGTGTTGAAAAGTGAAGAGCCTGAAAAGGTGTGAAAAACATGAAGCGCTTCAAAAGTTGTCAAAAATATGAGGAACATGAAACGGTCTGAAAAATAGGAGGAGCAAGAATCGGTGTTGAAAAAAAGAAGAGCCTGAAAAGTTGTGAAATATATGAAGAACTTCAAAACGTCTCAAATATATGAGGAGCATGAAACGGTCTGAAAAATAGGAGCAGCATGAAGCGGTGTTAAAAAACATAAACAGCCTGAAAAGGTGTGAAATATATGAGGAGCTTCAAAAGGTGTCAAAAATATGAGGAGCATAAAACGCTCTGAATATTAGGGGGAGCATGAAACGGTCTTCAAAAACATGAAGAGCCTGAAAAGGTGTTAAAAATATGAAGAGCTTCAAATCTTGTCAATAATATAATGAGAATGAAATGGTCTGAAAAATAGGAGGAGCATGATGCGGTGTTGAAAAACATGAGGAGCCTGAAAAGGTGTGAAATATATGAAGAGCTTCAAAAGGTGTCAAAAATATGAGGAGCATGAAACGGTGTTAAATTCATGAAAAGCCTGAAAAGTTACGATAAATGTATAGAGCTTCAAAATGTGTGAAAAATATGAGGAGCAATAAACGGTCTGAAAAATAGGAGGAGAATGAAGCGATGTTGAAAAACATGAAGAGCCTGAAAATGTGTGAAATATATGAAGAGCTTCAAAAGTTTTCAAAAATATGAGGAACATGAAACGTTCTAAAAAATAGGAGGAGCATGAAGCGGTGTGGAAAACATGAAGAGCCTGAAAAGGTGTGAAAAATATGAAGAGCTTAAAAAGGTGTGAAATATATGAGGAGCTTCAAAAGGTGTGAAAAACATGAGGAGCATGGATCGGTCTGAAAAATTGGAGGAGCATGAAGCGGTGTTGAAAAACATGAAGAGCCTGAAAAGTTGTGAAAAACATGAAGAGCTTCAAAAGGTGTCAAAAATATGAAGAGTATGAAACAATCTGAAAAATAGGAGGAGCATGAAACGATGTTGAAAAACATGAAGAGCTTCAAAAGGTGTCAAAAATATGAGGAGCATGAAACTGTCTGAAAAATAGGATTAGCATGAAACGGTCTTCAAAAACCTGAAGAGACCGAAAACGTGTGAAAAATAAAAGAGCTTCAAAAGGTGTGAGAAATATAAAGAGCTTCAAAAGGTGTCAAAAATATGAGGAGCAAGAAACGGTACGAAAAATAGGAGGAGCATGAAACGTTGTTGAAAAACATGAAGAGCATGAAAATTGTGAATAACATAAAGAGCTTCAAAAGGTGTCAAAAATATGAGGAACTTGAAACGGTCTGAAAAATAGGACGAGCATGAAACGGTGTTGAAAAACATGAAGAGCATTAAAAGTGTGAAAAATAAAAAGAGCTTCAAAAGCTGTGAAAAATATGAGGAGCAAGAAACGATCTGAAAAATAAGAGGAGGATGAAGTGGTGTTCAAAAACATGAAGAGCCTAAAAAGTTGTGAAAAATATGAAGAGATTCAAAAGGTGTCAAAATTATGAGGAGCATGAGACAGTCTGAATAATAGGAGGAGCATGAAGCGGTTTTGAACATCATGAAGAGCCTGAAAAGGTGCGAAAAATATGAAGAGCTTCAAAAGGTGTCAAAAATATGAGGAGCATGAAACAGTCTGAAAAATAGGAGGAGCATGAACCGGTGTTGAAAAAGATGAAGAGTCTGAAAAGGTGTGATATATATGAAGAGCTTCAAAAGGTGTCAAAAATATGAGGAGCATGAAACATTCTGAAAAATAGGAGAAGCATGAAACGGTGTTGAAAAACATGAAGAGCCTGAAAAGAGTGAAAAATATGAAGAGCTTCAAAAGGTGTGAAATACATGAGGAGCATGAAACGGTCTGAAAAATAGGAGGAGCATGAAGTGGTGTTGAAAAACATGAAGAGCCTGAAAAGGTGTGAAATATATGAAGACCTTCAAAAGGTGTCAAAAATATGAGGAGCATGAAACGGTGTTAAAATCATGAAAAGCCTGAAAAGTTGCGATAAATGTATAGAGCTTCAAAAGGTGTGAAAAATATGAGGAGCAATAAACGGTCTGAAAAATAGGAGGAGAATGAAGTGGTGTTGAAAAACATGAAGAGCCTGAAAAGGTGTGAAACATATGAAGAGCTTCAAAAGGTGTGAAAAACATGAAGAGCTTCAAAAGGTGTGAAATATATGAGGAGCTACAAAAGGTGTGAAAAACATGAGGAGCATGGAACGGTCTGAAAAATTGGAGGAGCATGAAGCGGTGTTGAAAAACATGAAGAGCCTGAAAAGTTGTGAAAAACATGAAGAGATTCAAAAGGTGTCAAAAATATGAAGAGTATGAAACAATCTGAAAAATAGGAGGAGCATGAAACGGTGATGAAAAACATGAAGAGGATGAAAAGGTGTGAATATAGGAAGAGATTCAAAAGGTGTCAAAAATATGAGGAGCACGACACTGTCCGAAAAATTGTAGGAGAATGAAACGGTCTGAAAAATAGGAGGAGCATGAAATGGTGTTCAAAAACATGAAGAGCCTGAAAAGGTGTGAAATATATGAAGACCATCAAAAGGTGTCAAAAATATGAGGAGTATGAAACGGTGTTAAAAACATGAAAAGCCTGAAAAGTTGAAATAAATATATAGAGCTTCAAAAGGTGTGAAAAATATGAGGAGCAATAAACGGTCTGAAAAATAGGAGGAGAATGAAGTGGTGTTGAAAAACATGAAGAGCCTGAAATGGTGCGAAAAATATGAAGTGCTTCAAAAGGTGTCAAAAATATTAGGAGCATGAAACGGTCTGAAAAATAGGAGGAGCATGAAGTGGTGCTGAAAAACCTGAGGAGCTTGAAAAGGTGTGAAATATTTGAAGAGCTTCAAAATGTGTCAAAAATATGAGGAGCATGAATCGGTCTGAAATATAGGAGGAGCATGAAGCGGTGTTCAAAAACATGAAGAGCCTGAAAAGGTGTGAAAAATATGAAGAGCTCCAAAAGGTGTCAATAATATGAGGAGCAAGAAACGGTCTGAAAAAGAGGAGGAGCATGAAGCGGTATTGAAAAACATGAACAGCCTGAAAAGGTGTGAAATATTTGAAGAGCTTCAAAATGTGTCAAAAATATGAGGAGCATGAATCGGTCTGAAATATAGGAGGAGCATGAAGCGGTGTTCAAAAACATGAAGAGCCTGAAAAGGTGTGATATATATGAAGAGCTTCAATAAGTGTGAAAAATATTAGTAGCATGAAAGGTCTGAAAAATAGGAGGAGCATGAAGCAGGGTTGAAAAACATGAAGAGGCTGAAAAGGTGTGAAAAATATTAAGAGCTTCAAAAGGTGTCAAAAATATGAGGAGCATGAAACGGACTGAAAAATAGGAGGAGCATGAAGCCGTGTTGAAAACATGAACAGCCTGAAAAGTTGTGAAAAATATGAAGAGCTTCAAAAGGTGTCAAAAATATGAGGAGCATGAAACATCTGAAAAATAGGAGGAGCATGAAACGGTGTTCCAAAAAATGAAGAGCCTGAAAAGGTGTGAAAAATAATAAAGAGCTTCAAAAGATGTGAAACATATGAGGAGAATGAAACGGACTGAAATATAGGAGGAGCATGAAGTGGTTTTGAAAAACATGAAGATCCTGAAAAGGTGTGAAATATATGAAGAACTTCAAAAGGTGTCAAAAATATGAGGAGCATGAAACGGTGTTCAAAAACATGAAAATCATGAAAAGGGGTGAAAAATATAAAGAGCTTCAAAAGCTGTGAAAAATATGAGGAGCATGAAACGGTCTGAAATATAGGAGGAGCATGAAGCGGTGTTCAAAAACATGAAGACCCAGAAAAAGAGTGAAAAATATGAAGAGCTTCAAAAGGTGTCAAAAATATGAGGAGCATGAAACGGTCTGAAAAATAGGAGGAGCAAGAATCGGAGTTGAAAAACGTGAATAGCCTGAAAAAATGTGAAAAATATGAAGAGCTCCAAAAGCTGTCAAAAATATGAGGAGCATAAAAAGGTCTGAAAAAAAGGAGAAGCATGAAACGTTGATGAAAAATATGCAGAGCATTAAAAGTGTGAAAAATATAAAGATCTTCAAAAGGTGTCAAAAATATGAGAAGCATGAAATGGTGTTCAAAAACATGAAGAGCCTGAAAATGTGTGAAAAATATGAGGAGCATGAAACGGTCTTAAAAATATGTGGAGCATGAAACGGTGTTCAAAAACATGAAGAGCCTGACAAGGTGTGAAAAATATGAAGAGGTTCAAAAAGTGTCAAAAATATGAGGAGCATGACACGGTCTGAAAAATAGGTGCAGCCTAAAGCGGAGTTGAAAAACATGAAGGGTCTGAAAATGTGTGAAACATATGAAGAGCTTCAAAAGGTGAAAAAATATGAGGAGCATGAAACGGTCTGAAACATAGGAGGAGCATGAAGGAGTGTTCAAAACATGCAGAGGCTGAAAAGGTGTGAAAAATATGAAGAGCTCCAAAGGTTGTCAAAAATATGAGGAGCAGGAAACGGTCTGAAAAATAGGAGGAGCATGAAACGGTGTTCAAAAACTTGAAGATACTGAAAAGATGTGAAAAATATGAAGAGCTTCAAAAGGTGTCAAAATATGAGGAGCACGAAACATTCTGAAAAATAAGAGGAGTATGAAACGGTGTTGAACAACATGAAGAGCATGAAAAGGTGTGAAAAATATGAAGAGATTAAAAAGGTGTCAAAATATGAGGAGCATGAAACGGTCTGAAAAATAGGAGGCGCATGAATTGGTGTTCAAAAACATGAAGAGCCCGAAAAGGTGTGAAAAATATGAAGAGCTTCAAAAGGTGTCAAATATATGAGGAGCATGAAACTGTCTGAAAAATAAGAGGAGTATGAAACGGTGTTCAAAATCATTAAGAGCCTGAAAAGGTGTCAAAAATATGAGGAGCAGGAAACAGTCTGAAAATAGGAGGAGCATGAAACAGTGTTGGAAAACACGAAGAGCATGAAAAGGTGTGAAAAATATGAAGAGCTTCAAAAGGTGTCAAATAGGAGTAGCATGAAACGGTGTTCAAAAACATGAAGAGCCTGAAAAGGTGTGCAAAATTTGAAGAGCTTCAAAACGTGTGAAAAATATGAGGAGCATGAAACGGTCTGAAAAATAGGAGGAGCATGAAATGGTGTTCAAAAACATGAAGATCCTGAAAACATGTGAAAAATATGAAGCGCTTCAAAAGGAGTCAAATATATGAGGAGCATGAAACTGTCTGAAAAATAGGAGGAGCATGAAACGGTCTGAAAAATAGGAGGAGCATGAAGCGGTGTTGAAAAGTGAAGAGCCTGAAAAGGTGTGAAAAACATGAAGCGCTTCAAAAGTTGTCAAAAATATGAGGAACATGAAACGGTCTGAAAAATAGGAGGAGCAAGAATCGGTGTTGAAAAAAAGAAGAGCCTGAAAAGTTGTGAAATATATGAAGAACTTCAAAACGTCTCAAATATATGAGGAGCATGAAACGGTCTGAAAAATAGGAGCAGCATGAAGCGGTGTTAAAAAACATAAACAGCCTGAAAAGGTGTGAAATATATGAGGAGCTTCAAAAGGTGTCAAAAATATGAGGAGCATAAAACGCTCTGAATATTAGGGGGAGCATGAAACGGTCTTCAAAAACATGAAGAGCCTGAAAAGGTGTTAAAAATATGAAGAGCTTCAAATCTTGTCAATAATATAATGAGAATGAAATGGTCTGAAAAATAGGAGGAGCATGATGCGGTGTTGAAAAACATGAGGAGCCTGAAAAGGTGTGAAATATATGAAGAGCTTCAAAAGGTGTCAAAAATATGAGGAGCATGAAACGGTGTTAAATTCATGAAAAGCCTGAAAAGTTACGATAAATGTATAGAGCTTCAAAATGTGTGAAAAATATGAGGAGCAATAAACGGTCTGAAAAATAGGAGGAGAATGAAGCGATGTTGAAAAACATGAAGAGCCTGAAAATGTGTGAAATATATGAAGAGCTTCAAAAGTTTTCAAAAATATGAGGAACATGAAACGTTCTAAAAAATAGGAGGAGCATGAAGCGGTGTGGAAAACATGAAGAGCCTGAAAAGGTGTGAAAAATATGAAGAGCTTAAAAAGGTGTGAAATATATGAGGAGCTTCAAAAGGTGTGAAAAACATGAGGAGCATGGAACGGTCTGAAAAATTGGAGGAGCATGAAGCGGTGTTGAAAAACATGAAGAGCCTGAAAAGTTGTGAAAAACATGAAGAGCTTCAAAAGGTGTCAAAAATATGAAGAGTATGAAACAATCTGAAAAATAGGAGGAGCATGAAACGATGTTGAAAAACATGAAGAGCTTCAAAAGGTGTCAAAAATATGAGGAGCATGAAACTGTCTGAAAAATAGGATTAGCATGAAACGGTCTTCAAAAACCTGAAGAGACCGAAAACGTGTGAAAAATAAAAGAGCTTCAAAAGGTGTGAGAAATATAAAGAGCTTCAAAAGGTGTCAAAAATATGAGGAGCAAGAAACGGTACGAAAAATAGGAGGAGCATGAAACGTTGTTGAAAAACATGAAGAGCATGAAAATTGTGAATAACATAAAGAGCTTCAAAAGGTGTCAAAAATATGAGGAACTTGAAACGGTCTGAAAAATAGGACGAGCATGAAACGGTGTTGAAAAACATGAAGAGCATTAAAAGTGTGAAAAATAAAAAGAGCTTCAAAAGCTGTGAAAAATATGAGGAGCAAGAAACGATCTGAAAAATAAGAGGAGGATGAAGCGGTGTTCAAAAACATGAAGAGCCTAAAAAGTTGTGAAAAATATGAAGAGATTCAAAAGGTGTCAAAATTATGAGGAGCATGAGACAGTCTGAATAATAGGAGGAGCATGAAGCGGTTTTGAACATCATGAAGAGCCTGAAAAGGTGCGAAAAATATGAAGAGCTTCAAAAGGTGTCAAAAATATGAGGAGCATGAAACAGTCTGAAAAATAGGAGGAGCATGAACCGGTGTTGAAAAAGATGAAGAGTCTGAAAAGGTGTGATATATATGAAGAGCTTCAAAAGGTGTCAAAAATATGAGGAGCATGAAACATTCTGAAAAATAGGAGAAGCATGAAACGGTGTTGAAAAACATGAAGAGCCTGAAAAGAGTGAAAAATATGAAGAGCTTCAAAAGGTGTGAAATACATGAGGAGCATGAAACGGTCTGAAAAATAGGAGGAGCATGAAGTGGTGTTGAAAAACATGAAGAGCCTGAAAAGGTGTGAAATATATGAAGACCTTCAAAAGGTGTCAAAAATATGAGGAGCATGAAACGGTGTTAAAATCATGAAAAGCCTGAAAAGTTGCGATAAATGTATAGAGCTTCAAAAGGTGTGAAAAATATGAGGAGCAATAAACGGTCTGAAAAATAGGAGGAGAATGAAGTGGTGTTGAAAAACATGAAGAGCCTGAAAAGGTGTGAAACATATGAAGAGCTTCAAAAGGTGTGAAAAACATGAAGAGCTTCAAAAGGTGTGAAATATATGAGGAGCTACAAAAGGTGTGAAAAACATGAGGAGCATGGAACGGTCTGAAAAATTGGAGGAGCATGAAGCGGTGTTGAAAAACATGAAGAGCCTGAAAAGTTGTGAAAAACATGAAGAGATTCAAAAGGTGTCAAAAATATGAAGAGTATGAAACAATCTGAAAAATAGGAGGAGCATGAAACGGTGATGAAAAACATGAAGAGGATGAAAAGGTGTGAATATAGGAAGAGATTCAAAAGGTGTCAAAAATATGAGGAGCACGACACTGTCCGAAAAATTGTAGGAGAATGAAACGGTCTGAAAAATAGGAGGAGCATGAAATGGTGTTCAAAAACATGAAGAGCCTGAAAAGGTGTGAAATATATGAAGACCTTCAAAAGGTGTCAAAAATATGAGGAGCATGAAACGGTCAAAAAATAGGAGGAGCATGAGACGGTGTTGAAAAAATGAAGACCATAAAGAGGTGTGAAAAATATGAAGAGCTTCAAAAGGTGTCAAAATTATGAGGAGCATGAAACGGTCTGAAAAATAGGAGGAGCATGAAGCGGTCTTGAAAAACATGAAGAACCTGAAAAGGTGTGAAATATATGAAGACCATCAAAAGGTGTCAAAAATATGAGGAGTATGAAACGGTGTTAAAAACATGAAAAGCCTGAAAAGTTGAAATAAATATATAGCGCTTCAAAAGGTGTGAAAAATATGAGGAGCAATAAACGGTCTGAAAAATAGGAGGAGAATGAAGTGGTGTTGAAAAACATGAAGAGCCTGAAATGGTGCGAAAAATATGAAGTGCTTCAAAAGGTGTCAAAAATATTAGGAGCATGAAACGGCCTGAAAAATAGGAGGAGCATGAAGTGGTGCTGAAAAACCTGAGGAGCTTGAAAAGGTGTGAAATATTTGAAGAGCTTCAAAATGTGTCAAAAATATGAGGAGCATGAATCGGTCTGAAATATAGGAGGAGCATGAAGCGGTGTTCAAAAACATGAAGAGCCTGAAAAGGTGTGAAAAATATGAAGAGCTCCAAAAGGTGTCAATAATATGAGGAGCAAGAAACGGTCTGAAAAAGAGGAGGAGCATGAAGCGGTATTGAAAAACATGAACAGCCTGAAAAGGTGTGAAATATTTGAAGAGCTTCAAAATGTGTCAAAAATATGAGGAGCATGAATCGGTCTGAAATATAGGAGGAGCATGAAGCGGTGTTCAAAAACATGAAGAGCCTGAAAAGGTGTGATATATATGAAGAGCTTCAATAAGTGTGAAAAATATTAGTAGCATGAAAGGTCTGAAAAATAGGAGGAGCATGAAGCAGGGTTGAAAAACATGAAGAGGCTGAAAAGGTGTGAAAAATATTAAGAGCTTCAAAAGGTGTCAAAAATATGAGGAGCATGAAACGGACTGAAAAATAGGAGGAGCATGAAGCCGTGTTGAAAACATGAACAGCCTGAAAAGTTGTGAAAAATATGAAGAGCTTCAAAAGGTGTCAAAAATATGAGGAGCATGAAACATCTGAAATAGGAGGAGCATGAAACGGTGTTCCAAAAAATGAAGAGCCTGAAAAGGTGTGAAAAATAATAAAGAGCTTCAAAAGATGTGAAACATATGAGGAGAATGAAACGGACTGAAATATAGGAGGAGCATGAAGTGGTTTTGAAAAACATGAAGATCCTGAAAAGGTGTGAAATATATGAAGAACTTCAAAAGGTGTCAAAAATATGAGGAGCATGAAACGGTGTTCAAAAACATGAAAATCATGAAAAGGGGTGAAAAATATAAAGAGCTTCAAAAGCTGTGAAAAATATGAGGAGCATGAAACGGTCTGAAATATAGGAGGAGCATGAAGCGGTGTTCAAAACATGAAGACCCAGAAAAAGAGTGAAAAATATGAAGAGCTTCAAAAGTTGTCAAAAATATGAGGAGCATGAAACGGTCTGAAAAATAGGAGGAGCAAGAATCGGAGTTGAAAAACGTGAAGAGCCTGAAAAAATGTGAAAAATATGAAGAGCTCCAAAAGGTGTCAAAAATATGAGGAGCATAAAAAGGTCTGAAAAAAAGGAGAAGCATGAAACGGTGATGAAAAATATGCAGAGCATTAAAAGTGTGAAAAATATAAAGATCTTCAAAAGGTGTCAAAAATATGAGAAGCATGAAATGGTGTTCAAAAACATGAAGAGCCTGAAAATGTGTGAAAAATATGAGGAGCATGAAACGGTCTTAAAAATATGTGGAGCATGAAGCGGTGTTCAAAAACATGAAGAGCCTGACAAGGTGTGAAAAATATGAAGAGGTTCAAAAAGTGTCAAAAATATGAGGAGCATGACACGGTCTGAAAAATAGGTGCAGCCTAAAGCGGAGTTGAAAAACATGAAGGGTCTGAAAATGTGTGAAACATATGAAGAGCTTCAAAAGGTGAAAAAATATGAGGAGCATGAAACGGTCTGAAACATAGGAGGAGCATGAAGGAGTGTTCAAAACATGCAGAGGCTGAAAAGGTGTGAAAAATATGAAGAGCTCCAAAGGTTGTCAAAAATATGAGGAGCAGGAAAAGGTCTGAAAAATAGGAGGAGCATGAAACGGTGTTCAAAAACTTGAAGATACTGAAAAGATGTGAAAAATATGAAGAGCTTCAAAAGGTGTCAAAATATGAGGAGCACGAAACATTCTGAAAAATAAGAGGAGTATGAAACGGTGTTGAACAACATGAAGAGCATGAAAAGGTGTGAAAAATATGAAGAGATTAAAAAGGTGTCAAAATATGAGGAGCATGAAACGGTCTGAAAAATAGGAGGCGCATGAATTGGTGTTCAAAAACATGAAGAGCCCGAAAAGGTGTGAAAAATATGAAGAGCTTCAAAAGGTGTCAAATATATGAGGAGCATGAAACTGTCTGAAAAATAAGAGGAGTATGAAACGGTGTTCAAAATCATTAAGAGCCTGAAAAGGTGTCAAAAATATGAGGAGCAGGAAACAGTCTGAAAATAGGAGGAGCATGAAACAGTGTTGGAAAACACGAAGAGCATGAAAAGGTGTGAAAAATATGAAGAGCTTCAAAAGGTGTCAAATAGGAGTAGCATGAAACGGTGTTCAAAAACATGAAGAGCCTGAAAAGGTGTGCAAAATTTGAAGAGCTTCAAAACGTGTGAAAAATATGAGGAGCATGAAAAGGTCTGAAAAATAGGAGGAGCATGAAACGGTCTTGAAAAACATGAAGAGCATGAAACGGTCTGAAAAATAGGAGGAGCATGAAATGGTGTTCAAAAATATGAAGATCCTGAAAACATGTGAAAAATATGAAGCGCTTCAAAAGGAGTCAAATATATGAGGAGCATGAAACTGTCTGAAAAATAGGAGGAGCATGAAACGGTCTGAAAAATAGGAGGAGCATGAAGCGGTGTTGAAAAGTGAAGAGCCTGAAAAGGTGTGAAAAACATGAAGCGCTTCAAAAGTTGTCAAAAATATGAGGAACATGAAACGGTCTGAAAAATAGGAGGAGCAAGAATCGGTGTTGAAAAAAAGAAGAGCCTGAAAAGTTGTGAAATATATGAAGAACTTCAAAACGTCTCAAATATATGAGGAGCATGAAACGGTCTGAAAAATAGGAGCAGCATGAAGCGGTGTTAAAAAACATAAACAGCCTGAAAAGGTGTGAAATATATGAGGAGCTTCAAAAGGTGTCAAAAATATGAGGAGCATAAAACGCTCTGAATATTAGGGGGAGCATGAAACGGTCTTCAAAAACATGAAGAGCCTGAAAAGGTGTTAAAAATATGAAGAGCTTCAAATCTTGTCAATAATATAATGAGAATGAAATGGTCTGAAAAATAGGAGGAGCATGATGCGGTGTTGAAAAACATGAGGAGCCTGAAAAGGTGTGAAATATATGAAGAGCTTCAAAAGGTGTCAAAAATATGAGGAGCATGAAACGGTGTTAAATTCATGAAAAGCCTGAAAAGTTACGATAAATGTATAGAGCTTCAAAATGTGTGAAAAATATGAGGAGCAATAAACGGTCTGAAAAATAGGAGGAGAATGAAGCGATGTTGAAAAACATGAAGAGCCTGAAAATGTGTGAAATATATGAAGAGCTTCAAAAGTTTTCAAAAATATGAGGAACATGAAACGTTCTAAAAAATAGGAGGAGCATGAAGCGGTGTGGAAAACATGAAGAGCCTGAAAAGGTGTGAAAAATATGAAGAGCTTAAAAAGGTGTGAAATATATGAGGAGCTTCAAAAGGTGTGAAAAACATGAGGAGCATGGATCGGTCTGAAAAATTGGAGGAGCATGAAGCGGTGTTGAAAAACATGAAGAGCCTGAAAAGTTGTGAAAAACATGAAGAGCTTCAAAAGGTGTCAAAAATATGAAGAGTATGAAACAATCTGAAAAATAGGAGGAGCATGAAACGATGTTGAAAAACATGAAGAGCTTCAAAAGGTGTCAAAAATATGAGGAGCATGAAACTGTCTGAAAAATAGGATTAGCATGAAACGGTCTTCAAAAACCTGAAGAGACCGAAAACGTGTGAAAAATAAAAGAGCTTCAAAAGGTGTGAGAAATATAAAGAGCTTCAAAAGGTGTCAAAAATATGAGGAGCAAGAAACGGTACGAAAAATAGGAGGAGCATGAAACGTTGTTGAAAAACATGAAGAGCATGAAAATTGTGAATAACATAAAGAGCTTCAAAAGGTGTCAAAAATATGAGGAACTTGAAACGGTCTGAAAAATAGGACGAGCATGAAACGGTGTTGAAAAACATGAAGAGCATTAAAAGTGTGAAAAATAAAAAGAGCTTCAAAAGCTGTGAAAAATATGAGGAGCAAGAAACGATCTGAAAAATAAGAGGAGGATGAAGTGGTGTTCAAAAACATGAAGAGCCTAAAAAGTTGTGAAAAATATGAAGAGATTCAAAAGGTGTCAAAATTATGAGGAGCATGAGACAGTCTGAATAATAGGAGGAGCATGAAGCGGTTTTGAACATCATGAAGAGCCTGAAAAGGTGCGAAAAATATGAAGAGCTTCAAAAGGTGTCAAAAATATGAGGAGCATGAAACAGTCTGAAAAATAGGAGGAGCATGAACCGGTGTTGAAAAAGATGAAGAGTCTGAAAAGGTGTGATATATATGAAGAGCTTCAAAAGGTGTCAAAAATATGAGGAGCATGAAACATTCTGAAAAATAGGAGAAGCATGAAACGGTGTTGAAAAACATGAAGAGCCTGAAAAGAGTGAAAAATATGAAGAGCTTCAAAAGGTGTGAAATACATGAGGAGCATGAAACGGTCTGAAAAATAGGAGGAGCATGAAGTGGTGTTGAAAAACATGAAGAGCCTGAAAAGGTGTGAAATATATGAAGACCTTCAAAAGGTGTCAAAAATATGAGGAGCATGAAACGGTGTTAAAATCATGAAAAGCCTGAAAAGTTGCGATAAATGTATAGAGCTTCAAAAGGTGTGAAAAATATGAGGAGCAATAAACGGTCTGAAAAATAGGAGGAGAATGAAGTGGTGTTGAAAAACATGAAGAGCCTGAAAAGGTGTGAAACATATGAAGAGCTTCAAAAGGTGTGAAAAACATGAAGAGCTTCAAAAGGTGTGAAATATATGAGGAGCTACAAAAGGTGTGAAAAACATGAGGAGCATGGAACGGTCTGAAAAATTGGAGGAGCATGAAGCGGTGTTGAAAAACATGAAGAGCCTGAAAAGTTGTGAAAAACATGAAGAGATTCAAAAGGTGTCAAAAATATGAAGAGTATGAAACAATCTGAAAAATAGGAGGAGCATGAAACGGTGATGAAAAACATGAAGAGGATGAAAAGGTGTGAATATAGGAAGAGATTCAAAAGGTGTCAAAAATATGAGGAGCACGACACTGTCCGAAAAATTGTAGGAGAATGAAACGGTCTGAAAAATAGGAGGAGCATGAAATGGTGTTCAAAAACATGAAGAGCCTGAAAAGGTGTGAAATATATGAAGACCTTCAAAAGGTGTCAAAAATATGAGGAGCATGAAACGGTCAAAAAATAGGAGGAGCATGAGACGGTGTTGAAAAAATGAAGACCATAAAGAGGTGTGAAAAATATGAAGAGCTTCAAAAGGTGTCAAAATTATGAGGAGCATGAAACGGTCTGAAAAATAGGAGGAGCATGAAGCGGTCTTGAAAAACATGAAGAACCTGAAAAGGTGTGAAATATATGAAGACCATCAAAAGGTGTCAAAAATATGAGGAGTATGAAACGGTGTTAAAAACATGAAAAGCCTGAAAAGTTGAAATAAATATATAGAGCTTCAAAAGGTGTGAAAATATGAGGAGCACGAAACATTCTGAAAAATAAGAGGAATATGAAACGGTGTTGAACAACATGAAGAGCATGAAAAGGTGTGAAAAATATGAAGAGATTAAAAAGGTGTCAAAATATGAGGAGCATGAAACGGTCTGAAAAATAGGAGGCGCATGAAGTGGTGTTCAAAAACATGAAGAGCCCGAAAAGGTGTGAAAAATATGAAGAGCTTCAAAAGGTGTCAAATATATGAGGAGCATGAAACTGTCTGAAAAATAAGAGGAGTATGAAACGGTGTTCAAAATCATTAAGAGCCTGAAAAGGTGTCAAAAATATGAGGAGCAGGAAACAGTCTGAAAATAGGAGGAGCATGAAACAGTGTTGGAAAACACGAAGAGCATGAAAAGGTGTGAAAAATATGAAGAGCTTCAAAAGGTGTCAAATAGGAGTAGCATGAAACGGTGTTCAAAAACATGAAGAGCCTGAAAAGGTGTGCAAAATTTGAAGAGCTTCAAAACGTGTGAAAAATATGAGGAGCATGAAACGGTCTGAAAAATAGGAGGAGCATGAAACGGTCTTGAAAAACATGAAGAGCATGAAACGGTCTGAAAAATAGGAGGAGCATGAAATGGTGTTCAAAAACATGAAGATCCTGAAAACATGTGAAAAATATGAAGCGCTTCAAAAGGAGTCAAATATATGAGGAGCATGAAACTGTCTGAAAAATAGGAGGAGCATGAAACGGTCTGAAAAATAGGAGGAGCATGAAGCGGTGTTGAAAAGTGAAGAGCCTGAAAAGGTGTGAAAAACATGAAGCGCTTCAAAAGTTGTCAAAAATATGAGGAACATGAAACGGTCTGAAAAATAGGAGGAGCAAGAATCGGTGTTGAAAAAAAGAAGAGCCTGAAAAGTTGTGAAATATATGAAGAACTTCAAAACGTCTCAAATATATGAGGAGCATGAAACGGTCTGAAAAATAGGAGCAGCATGAAGCGGTGTTAAAAAACATAAACAGCCTGAAAAGGTGTGAAATATATGAGGAGCTTCAAAAGGTGTCAAAAATATGAGGAGCATAAAACGCTCTGAATATTAGGGGGAGCATGAAACGGTCTTCAAAAACATGAAGAGCCTGAAAAGGTGTTAAAAATATGAAGAGCTTCAAATCTTGTCAATAATATAATGAGAATGAAATGGTCTGAAAAATAGGAGGAGCATGATGCGGTGTTGAAAAACATGAGGAGCCTGAAAAGGTGTGAAATATATGAAGAGCTTCAAAAGGTGTCAAAAATATGAGGAGCATGAAACGGTGTTAAATTCATGAAAAGCCTGAAAAGTTACGATAAATGTATAGAGCTTCAAAATGTGTGAAAAATATGAGGAGCAATAAACGGTCTGAAAAATAGGAGGAGAATGAAGCGATGTTGAAAAACATGAAGAGCCTGAAAATGTGTGAAATATATGAAGAGCTTCAAAAGTTTTCAAAAATATGAGGAACATGAAACGTTCTAAAAAATAGGAGGAGCATGAAGCGGTGTGGAAAACATGAAGAGCCTGAAAAGGTGTGAAAAATATGAAGAGCTTAAAAAGGTGTGAAATATATGAGGAGCTTCAAAAGGTGTGAAAAACATGAGGAGCATGGAACGGTCTGAAAAATTGGAGGAGCATGAAGCGGTGTTGAAAAACATGAAGAGCCTGAAAAGTTGTGAAAAACATGAAGAGCTTCAAAAGGTGTCAAAAATATGAAGAGTATGAAACAATCTGAAAAATAGGAGGAGCATGAAACGATGTTGAAAAACATGAAGAGCTTCAAAAGGTGTCAAAAATATGAGGAGCATGAAACTGTCTGAAAAATAGGATTAGCATGAAACGGTCTTCAAAAACCTGAAGAGACCGAAAACGTGTGAAAAATAAAAGAGCTTCAAAAGGTGTGAGAAATATAAAGAGCTTCAAAAGGTGTCAAAAATATGAGGAGCAATAAACGGTCTGAAAAATAGGAGGAGAATGAAGTGGTGTTGAAAAACATGAAGAGCCTGAAAAGGTGTGAAACATATGAAGAGCTTCAAAAGGTGTGAAAAACATGAAGAGCTTCAAAAGGTGTGAAATATATGAGGAGCTACAAAAGGTGTGAAAAACTTGAGGAGCATGGAACGGTCTGAAAAATTGGAGGAGCATGAAGCGGTGTTGAAAAACATGAAGAGCCTGAAAAGTTGTGAAAAACATGAAGAGATTCAAAAGGTGTCAAAAATATGAAGAGTATGAAACAATCTGAAAAATAGGAGGAGCATGAAACGGTGATGAAAAACATGAAGAGGATGAAAAGGTGTGAATATAGGAAGAGATTCAAAAGGTGTCAAAAATATGAGGAGCACGACACTGTCCGAAAAATTGTAGGAGAATGAAACGGTCTGAAAAATAGGAGGAGCATGAAATGGTGTTCAAAAACATGAAGAGCCTGAAAAGGTGTGAAATATATGAAGACCTTCAAAAGGTGTCAAAAATATGAGGAGCATGAAACGGTCAAAAAATAGGAGGAGCATGAGACGGTGTTGAAAAAATGAAGACCATAAAGAGGTGTGAAAAATATGAAGAGCTTCAAAAGGTGTCAAAAATATGAGGAGCATGAAACATCTGAAAAATAGGAGGAGCATGAAACGGTGTTCCAAAAAATGAAGAGCCTGAAAAGGTGTGAAAAATAATAAAGAGCTTCAAAAGATGTGAAACA
Source organism: Dama dama (assembly GCF_033118175.1). NCBI lineage: Eukaryota > Metazoa > Chordata > Mammalia > Artiodactyla > Cervidae > Dama > Dama dama. The sequence goes on from NW_026870882.1 coordinate 2,010,257, forward strand.
TATGAGGAGAATGAAACGGACTGAAATATAGGAGGAGCATGAAGTGGTTTTGAAAAACATGAAGATCCTGAAAAGGTGTGAAATATATGAAGAACTTCAAAAGGTGTCAAAAATATGAGGAGCATGAAACGGTGTTCAAAAACATGAAAATCATGAAAAGGGGTGAAAAATATAAAGAGCTTCAAAAGCTGTGAAAAATATGAGGAGCATGAAACGGTCTGAAATATAGGAGGAGCATGAAGCGGTGTTTAAAAACATGAAGACCCAGAAAAAGAGTGAAAAATAAGAAGAGCTTCAAAAGGTGTCAAAAATATGAGGAGCATGAAACGGTCTGAAAAATAGGAGGAGCAAGAATCGGAGTTGAAAAACGTGAATAGCCTGAAAAAATGTGAAAAATATGAAGAGCTCCAAAAGGTGTCAAAAATATGAGGAGCATAAAAAGGTCTGAAAAAAAGGAGAAGCATGAAACGGTGATGAAAAATATGCAGAGCATTAAAAGTGTGAAAAATATAAAGATCTTCAAAAGGTGTCAAAAATATGAGAAGCATGAAATGGTGTTCAAAAACATGAAGAGCCTGAAAATGTGTGAAAAATATGAGGAGCATGAAACGGTCTTAAAAATATGTGGAGCATGAAGCGGTGTTCAAAAACATGAAGAGCCTGACAAGGTGTGAAAAATATGAAGAGGTTCAAAAAGTGTCAAAAATATGAGGAGCATGAAACGGTCTGAAAAATAGGAGGAGCATGAAATGCTGATTAAACACATGAAGGGCCTGAAAAGTTTTGAAAAATATAAAGAGCTTCAAAAGGTGTGAAATACATTTGGACATGAAACGGTCTGAAAAATAGGAGGAGCATGAGGCGGTTTTCAAATACATGAAGAGCCTGAAAAGTGTGAAAAATATGAAGAGCTTCAAAAGGTGTCAAAAATATGAGGAGCATGAAACGGTCTGAAAAATAGGAGGAACATGAAGCGGTGTTCAAAAATATGAAGAGCCTGAAAATTTGTGAAAACTATGAAGCGCTTCAGAAGGTGTCAAAAATGAGATGACCATGAAACGGTCTGAAAAATAGGAGGAGCAGGAAGTGGTGTTGAAAAACATTAAGAGCCTGAAAATATGTGAAATATATGAAGAGGTTCAAAAGATTTCTGAAATGAGAGGAGCATGAAACGGTCCGAAAAATAGGAGAAGCATGAAGCGGTGTTGAAAAACATGAAGAGCCTGAAAAGGTGTGACAAATATGAAGAGTTTCAAAAGATGTGAAAAATATGAAGAACTTCAAAAGCTGTCAAAAATGAGATGAGCATGAAACGGTCTGAGAAATAGGAGAAGCATGAAGTGGTGTTGAAAAACATGAAGAGCTTGAAAAAGTGTGAAATATATGAAGAGCTTCAAAAGGTGTGAAAAATATGAAGAGCTTCAAAAGGTGTCAAAAATATGAGGAGCATGAAACGGTCTGAAAAATAGGAGGAGCATTGTAACATTGTTGAAAAAATTGAAGAGCCTGAAAAGGTGTGAAAAATATGAAGAGCTTCAAAAAGTGTCAAAAATTAGATGAGCATGAAAAGGTCTGAAAAATAGGAGGAGCTTGAAGCGATGTTGAAAAACATGAAGAGCCTGATAAGGTGTGAAAAATATGAAGAGCTTCAAAAGGTGTCAAAAATATGAGGAGCATGAAACGGTCTGAAAAATAGGAGGAGCATTGTAACATTGTTGAAAAAATTGAAGAGCCTGAAAAGGTGTGAAAAATATGAAGAGCTTCAAAAGGTGTCAAAAATATGAGGAGCATGAAAAGGTCTGAAAAATAGGAGGAGCATGAAGCAGTGTTGAAAAACATGAAGAGCCTGAAAAGGTGTGAAAAATATGAAGAGCTTCAAAAAGTGTCAACAGTATGAGCACCATGAAACGGTCTGAAAAATAGGAGGAGAATGAAACGGTGTTCATAAATATGAAGAGCCTGAAAAGGTGTGAAATATATGAAGAGCTTCAAAAGGTGTGAAAAATATGAGGAGCATGAAACGGTCTGAAAAATAGGAGGAGCATGAAGCGGTGTTCAAAAATATGAAGAGCCTGAAAATTTGTGAAAACTATGAAGCGCTTCAGAAGGTGTCAAAAATGAGATGAGCATGAAACGGTCTGAAAAATAGGAGGAGCATGAAGTGGTGTTGAAAATCATGAAGATCCTGAAAAGCTGTGTAAAATACGAAGAGCTTCAAAAGGTGTGAAATACATGAGGATCATGAAACGCTCTGAAAAATAGGAGGAGCATGAAGCGGTGTTCAAAAATATGAAGAGCCTGAAAATTTGTGAAAAATATGAGGAGCTTCAAAAGGTGTCAAAAATATGAGGAGCATGAAACGGTCTGAAAAATAGGAGGAGCATGAAGCGGTGGTGAAAAACATAAAGAGCCTGAAAGGTGTGAAAAATATGAAGACCTTCAAAAGGTGAGAAATATATGAGGACCATGAAACTGTCTTAAAAATAGGAAGAGCTTGAAGTTGTGTTCAAAAACATGAAGAGCCTGAAAAGGTGTGAAATATATGAAGAGATTCAAAAGGTGTCAAAAAAATGAGGAGCATGAAACGGTCTGAAAAAATAGGAGGAGCATGAAACGGTCTTCAAAACCATGAAGAGCCTGGAAAGGTGTGAAAAATATGAAGAGCTTCAAAAGGTGTCAACAATTTGAGCAGCATGAAACGGTCTGAAAAATAGGAGGAGCATGAAACGGTGTTCATAAACATGAAGAGCCTGAAAACGTGTGAAAAATATGAAGAGCTGCAAAAAGTGTCAAGAATGAGATGAGCATGAAATGGTCTGAAAAATAGGAGGAGCATGAAGCGGTGTAGAAAAACATGAAGAGCCTGAAAAGTTGTAAAAAATATGAAGAGCTTCAAAAGGTGTGAAAAATATGAAGAGCTTCAAAAGGTGTGAAATATATGAGGAGCATGAAACGGTCTGAAAAATAGGAGGAGCATGAAGCGGTGTTCAAAAATTGAAGAGCCTGAAAAGGTGTGAAAAATATGAAGAGCTTCAAAAAGTGTCAAAAATATGAAGAGCTTCAAAGATGTGAAATACATGAAGAGCATGAAATGCTCTGAAAAACAGGAGGAGCATGAAGCGGTGTTCAAAAATATGAAGAGCCTGAAAAGGTGTGAAAAATCTGAAGAGCTTCAAAAGGTGTCAAATATATGAGGAGCATGAAACGGTCTGAAAACAAGGAGGAGCATGAAGCGGTGTTGAAAAACATGAAGAGCCTGAAAAGGTGTTAAAAATATGAAGAGCTTCAAACTGTGTCAAAAATATGAGGAGCATGAAATGATCTGAAAAATAGGAGGAACATGAAACGGTGTGAAAAATAGGAGGAGCATGAAGCGGTGTTCAAAAACATGAAGAGTCTGAAAAGGTGTGAAATATATGAAGAGCTTCAAAAGGTGTCAAAAATATGAGGAGCATGAAACGGTCTGAAAAGAAGGAGGAGCATGAAGCGGTGTTGAAAAACATGAAGAGCCTGAAAAGGTGTGAAAAATATGAAGAGCTTCAAAAGGTGTCAAATATATCAGCAGCATGAAATGATCTGAAAAATATGAGGAGCATGAAACGGTCTGAAAAATAGGAGGAGCATGAAGTGGTGTTCAAAAACATGAAGAGCCTTAAAAGGTGTGAAAAATATGAAGAGCTTAAAGGTGTGAAAATTATGAGGAGCATGAAACCGTCTGAAAAATAGGAGGAGCATGACACGGTGTTGAAAAACATGAAGAGCCTTAAAATGTGAGAAAAATATGAAGAGCTTTAAAGGTGTGAAAAATATGAGGAGCATGAAACCGTGTGAAAAATCGGAGGAGCATGACACGGTGTTGAAAAACATGAAGAGCATGAAAAGGTGTGAAATATATGAAGAGCTTCAAATGGTGTCAAAACTATGAGGAGCATGAAACGGTCTGAAAAAACGGAGGAGCATGAAGCGGTGTTGAAAAATATGAAGAGCCTGAAAAGGTGTGAAAAATATGAAGAGCTTCAAAAGGTTTGAAAAATATGAGGAGCATGAAACGGTCTGAAGAATAGGAGGAGGATTGTAGCGATGTTCAAAAACATGAAGAGCATGAAAAGGTGTGAAAAATATGAAGAGCTTCCAAAGGTGTGAAATACAAGAGGAGCATGAAACAGCCTGAAAAATAGGAGGAGCATGAAGCGGTGTTGAAAAACATCACGAAAGAGAAAAGGTGTGAAAAATATGAAGTGCTTCAAAAGGTGTAAAAAATATGAGGAGCATGAAACTGTCTGAAGAAGAGGAGGAACATGAAACGGTGTTCAAAAACATGAAGAGCCTGAAAAGGTGTGAAAAATCTGAAGAGCTTCAAATGGTGTGAAATACATGAGGAGCATGAAACTGTCTGAAAAATAGGAGGAGCATGAAGTGGTGTTGAAAAACATGAAGAGCATGAAAATGTGTGAAAAATATGAAGAGCTTCAAAATGTGTCAAAAATATGAGGAGCATGAAATGATCTGAAAAATATGAGGAGCATGAAACGGTCTGAAATAAAGGAGGAGCATGAAGTGGTGTTCAAAAACATGAAGAGCCTTAAAAGGTGTGAAAAATATGAAGAGCTTTAAAGGTGTGAACATTATGAGGAGCATGATACCATCTGAAAAATAGGAGGAGCATGACACGGTGTTGAAAAACATGAAGAGCCTTAAAATGTGAGATAAATATGAAGAGATTTAAAGGTGTGAAAAATATGAGGAGCATGAAACCGTGTGAAAAAGAGGAGGAGCATGACACGGTGTTGAAAAATATGAAGAGCATGAAAAGCTGTGAAAAATATGAAGACCTTCAAAAGGAGTCAAAAATATGAGGAGCATGAAAAGGTCTGAAAAATAGGAGGAACATGAAACGGTCTGAAAAATAGGAGGAGCATGAAGCGGTGTTCAAAAACATGAAGAGTCTGACAAGGTATAAAATATATGAAGAGCTTCAAAAGGTGTCAAAAATATGAGGAGCATGAAACTGTCTGATAAATAGGAGGAGCAAGAAACGGTGTTCGAAAACATGAAGAGCTTGAAAAGGTGTGAAAAATGAAAAGCTTCAAAAGGTGTGAAATACATGAGGAGCATGAAACGTTCTGAAAAAAAGGAGGAGCATGACGCGGTGTTGAAAAAAATGAAGAGCCTGAAAAGGGGTGAAAAATATGAAGAGCTTCAAAAGGTGTCAAAAATATGAGGAGCATGAAATGATCTGAAAAATAGGAGGAACATTAAACGGTCTGAAAAAATAGGAGAGGCATGAAGTGGTGTTGAAAGACATGAAGAGCCTGAAAAGATGTGAAAAATATGTAGAGCTTCAAAATGTGTCAAAAATATGAGGAGCATGAAACGATCTGAAATATAGGAGGATCATGAAGCCATGTTGAAAAACATGAAGAGCCTGAAAGTGTGTGAAAAATATGAAGAGCTTCAAAATGTGTCAAAAATATGAGGAGCATGAAACGGTCTGAAATATAGGAGGAGCATGAAACGGTGTTCATAAATATGAAGAGCCTGAAAAGGTGTGAAAAATATGAAGAGCTGCAAAAGGTGTGAAAAATATGAAGAGCTTCAAAAGGTGTGAAAAATATGAAGAGCTTCAAAAGATGTGAAATACATGAGGAGCATGAAACGGTCTGAAAAATAGGAGGAGCATGAAGCGGTGTTGAAAAACATGAAAACCTGAAAAGGTGTGAAAAATATGAAGGGCTTCAGAAGGTGTCAAATATATGAGGAGCATGAAACGGTCTGAAAAATAGGAGGAGCATGAAGCGGTGTTCAAAAAAATGAAGAGCCTGAAAAGGTGTGAAATATATGAAGAGCCTCAAAACGTGTCAAAAATAAGAGGAGCATGAATCGGTCTGTACAATAGGAGGAGCAGGAAGCGGTGTTGAAAAACATGAAGAGACTTAAAACGTGTGAAATATATGAAGAGCTTCAAAAAGTGTGAAAAATATGAAGAGCTTCAAAAGGTGTGAAAAACATGAGGAGCATGAAACGGTCTGAAAAATAGGAGGAGCATGAAGTGGTGTTGAAAAACATGAAGAGCCTGAAAATTGTGAAAAATATCAAGAGCTTCAAAGGTGTGAAAAATATGAGGAGCATGAAACGGTCTGAAAAATAGGAGGAGCATGAAGCCGTGTTGAAAAACATGAAGAGCCTGAAAAAGTGTGAAATATATGAAGAGCTTCAAAAGGTGTAAAGTACATGAGGAGAATGAAACCGTCCGAAAAATAGGAGGAGCATGAAGCGGTGTTCCAATACATGAAGAGCCTGAAAAGGTGTGAAATATATGAAGAGATTCAAAAGGTGTCAAAAATATGAGGAGCATGAAACGGTCTGAAAAAAAGGAGGATCAGGAAACCGTGTTCAAAAACATGAAGAGCCTGAAAAGGTGTGAAAAATTTGAGGTGCTTCAAAAGGTGAGAAAATTAGGAGGAGCATGAAGCGGTGTTCAAAAACATGAAAAGCCTGAAAATGTTTGTAAAATATGAAGAGCTTCAAAGCGTGTCAAAAATATGAGGAGCATGAAACGGTCTGAAAAATAGGAGGATCAAGAAGCGGTGTTGAAAAACATTAAGATCTGAAAACTTGTGAAAAATATGCAGAGCTTCAAAGGGTGTCAAAAATGAGATGAGCATGAAACGGTCTGAAAAAGAGGTGGAGCAAGAAGTGGTGTTGAAAAACATGAAGAGCCTCAAAAGGTGTGAAATACTTGAGGAGCATGAATCGGTCTGAAAAATAGGAGGAGCATGAAGCGGTGTTGAAAAACATGAAGAGCCTGAAAAGGTATGAAATATATGAAGAGCTTCAAAAGTTGTCAAAAATGTGAGGAGCATGAAACGGTCTGAAAAATAGGAGGAGCATGAAGCGGTGTTTAAAAATATGAAGAGCCTGAAAACGTGTGAAAAATATGAAGAGCTTCAAAAGGTGTCAAAACTATGAGGAGTATGAAACGGTCTGAAAAATAGGAGCAGCATGAAACGGTGTTGAAAAACATGAAGAGCCTCAAAAGGTGTGAAAAATATGAAGAGCTCAAAAGGTGTCAAAAATATGAAGAGCTTCAAAAAGTGTGAAAAATGAGATGAGCATGAAATGGTCTGAAAAATAGGAGGAGCATGAAGTGTAGTTCAAAAACGTGAAGAGCCTGAAAAGGTGTGAAAAATATGAAGAGCTTGAAAAGGTGTGAAATACATCAGGAGCAAGAAACGGTCTGAAAAATAGGAGAAGCATGAATCGGTGTTGAAAACATGAAGAGCATGAAAAGGTGTCAAATATATGAAGAGCTTTAAAGGTGTGAAAAATATGAGGAGCATGAAACCGTCTGAAAAATAGGAGGAGCATGACACGGTGTTGAAAAACATGAAGAGCATGAAAAGGTGTGAAAAATATGAAGAGATTCAAAAGCTGTCAAAAATATGAGGAGCCTGAAACGGTCTGAAAAATAGGAGGAGCATGAAGTGGTGTTGAAAAAGATGAAGAGCCTGAAAAGGTGTGAAAAATATGAAGAGCTTCAAAAGGAATCAAAATTATGAGGAGCATGAAAAGCTCTGAAAAATAGGAGGAGCATGAAGCAGTGTTGAAAAACATGAAGAGCCTGAAAAGGTGTGAAAAATATGAAGAGCTTCAAAAGGTGTCAAAAATATCAGGAGCATGAAATGATCTGAAAAATAGGAGGAATATGAAACGGTCTGAAAAATAGGCGGAGCATGAAGTGGTGTTCAAAAACATGAAGAGCCTGAAAAGGTGTGAAAAATATGAAGGGCTTTAAAGGTGTGAAAATTATGAAGAGCATGAAACCGTCTGAAAAATAGGAGGAGCATGACACAGTGTTGAAAATCATGAAGAGCCTTAAAATGTGAGAAAAATATGAAGAGCTTTAAAGGTGTGAAAAATATGAGGAGCATGAAACCGTGTGAAAAATAGGAGGAGCATGACACGGTGTTGAAAAATATTAAGAGCATGGAAAGGTGTGAAAAATATGAAGAGCTTCAAAAGGAGTCAAAAATATGAGGAGCATGAAAAGGTCTGAAAATAGGAGGAGCATGAAGCGGTGTTGAAAAACATGAAGAGCCTGAAAAGGTGTGAAAAATATGAAGAGCTTCAAAAGTGTCAAAAATATGAGGAGCATGAAATGATCTGAAAAATAGGAGGAGCATGAAACGGTCTGAAAAACAGGAGAAGCATGAAGCGGTGTTGAAAAACATGAGGAGCCTGAAAACGTGTGAAAAATATGAAGAGCTTCAAAAATATGAAAAATATGAAGAGATTCAAAAGGTGTGAAAAATATGAAGAGCTTCAAAAGATGTCAAAAATGAGATGAGCATGAAACGGTCTGAAGAAAAGGAGGAGCATGAAGCGGAGTTCACAAAAATGAAGAGCCTGAAAAGGTGGAAAATATATGAAGAGCTTCAAAAGGTGTCAAAAATTTGAGGAGCATGAAACAGTCTGAAAAATAGGAGGAGAATGAATTGGTTTTGAAAAACATGAAGAGCCTGAAAACATGCGAAATATATGAAGCGCTTCAAAAGGTGTGAAATACATGAGGAGCATGAAACAGTTGAAAAATAGGAGGAGCATGAAGCGGTGTTCAAAAACACGAAGAGCTTGAAAGGTGTGAAAAATATGAAGAGCTTTAAAAGGTGTCAAAAATATGAGGAGCATGAAACGTTCAGAAAAATAGGAGGATCATGAAACGTTGTTCAAAAACATGAAGAGCTTGAAAAGGTGTGAAAAATATGAAGAGCCTCAAAACGTGTCAAAAATATGAGGAGTATGAAGCGGTCTGGAAAATAGCAGGAGCATGAAGCGGTGTTGAAAAAGATGAAGAGCCTGAAAACGTGTGAAAAATATGAAGAGCTTCAAAATTATGAAAAATATGAAGAGCTTCAATAGGTGTGAAAAATGTGAAGAGATTCAAAATGTGTCAAAAATGACATGAGCATGAAACGGTCTGAAAAATACGAGGAGCATGAAGCGGTGTTGAAAATCATGAAGAGCCTGAAAAGGTGTTAAAAATATGAAGAGCCTCAAAAGGTGTGAAATACATGAGGAGCATGAAACGGTCTGAAAAATAGGAGGAGCATGAAGTGGTGTTCAAAAACATGAAGAGCCTGAAAAGGTGTGAGAAATATGAAGAGCTTCAAAAGGTGTCAAATATATGAGGAGTATGAAACGGTCTGAAAAACCGGAGGAGCATGAAGCGGTGTTGAAAAACATGAAGAGCATGAAAAGGTGTGAAAAATTTGAAGAGCTTCAAAAATGTGAAAAATATGAGGAGCTTCAAAAGGTGTGAAATATATTAAGAGCTTCAAAAGGTGTGAAAAATATGAAGAGCTTCAAAAGGTGTCAAAAATATGAAGAGCATGAAACCGTTGCACAAATAGGAGGAACTTGAAGTGGTTTTCGAAAACATGAAGAGTCTGAAAAGGTGTGAAATATAAGAAGAGCTTCAAAAGGTGTCAAAATTATGAGGAGCATGAAACGGTCTGAAAAATAGGAGGATCATGAAACAGTGTTGAAAAACATGAAGAGCCTGAAAAGGTGTGAAAAATATGAAGAGTTTCAAAACGTGTCAAAAATATGAGGAGCATGAAACTGACTGAAAAATAGGAGGAGTATGATGCGGTGTTGAAAAATATGAAGAGCTTCAAAAGCTGTCAAAAATGAGATGACCATGAAACGGTCTGAGAAATAGAAGGAGCATGAAGTTCTTTTCAAAAAAATGAAGAACCTGAAAAGGTGTGAAGTATATGAAGATTTCAAAAGGTGTCAAAAATATGAGGAGACAGAAACGGTCTGAAAAATAGGAGGAGCATGAAGTCATGTTGAAAAACATGAAGAGCCTGAAAATGTGAGAAAAATACGAAGAGCTTCAAAAGGTGTCACAAATATGAGGAGCATGAAACGGTCTGAAATATATGAGGAGCATGAAGCGGTGTTCAAAAACATGAAGAGCCTGAAAACGTGTGAAAAATTTGAAGATCTTCAAAAATGTGGAAAATATGAAGAGCTTCAAAAGGTGTGAAATATATGAAGATCTTCAAAAGGTGTCAAAAATTAGATGAGCATGAAACGGTCTGCAACATAGGAGGAGCATGAAGTGGTGTTCAAAAATTTGAAGAGCCTGAAATGGTGTGAAATATATGAAGAGTTTCAAAAGGTGTCAAATATATGAGGAGCAAAAACGGTTTGAAAATAGGAGGAGCATGAAGTGGTGTTGAAAATCATGACGAGCCTTAAAAGGTGCGTAAAATATGAAGAGCTTAAAAATGTGTGAAATACAGGAGGAGCATGAAACGGTCTGAAAAATAGGAGGAGCATGAAGCGGTGTTCAAAAATATGAAGAGCCTGAAAATTTGTGAAATCTATGAAGAGCTTCAGAAGGTGTCAAAAATTAGATGAGCATGAAACGGTCTGAAAAATAGGAGGAGCATGAAGTGGTGTTGAAAAACATTAAGAGCCTGAAAATGTGTGAAATATATGAAGAGCTTCAAAAGATTTCAGAAATGAGAGGAGCATGAAACGGTCTGAAAAATAGGAGGAGCATGAAGCGGTGTTGAAAAACATGAGGAGCCTGAAAAGGTGTGAAACATATGAAGAGCTTCAAAAGTTGTGAAAAATATGAAGAGCTTCAAATGCTGTCAAAAATGAGATGATCATGAAACGGTCTGAGAAATAGGAGAAGCATGAAGTGGTGTTGAAAAACATGAAGAGCCTGAAAAAGTGTGAAATATATGAAGAGCTTCAAAAGGTGTGAAAAATATGAAGAGCTTCAAAAGGTGTCAAAAATATGAGGAGCATGAAACGGTCTGAAAAATAGGAGGAGCATTGTAGCATTGTTCAAAAACTTGAAGAGCCTGAAATGGTGTGAAAAATATGAAGAGCTTCAAAAGGTGTTAAAAATATGAGGAGCATGAAACGGTCTGAAAAATAGGAGGAGCATGAAACGGTCTGAAAAATAGGAGGAGCATGAAGCCGTGTTGAAAAACATGAAGAGCCTGAAAAGGTGTGAAAAATAAAGAGCTTCAAAAGGTGTCAAAAATATGTGGAGCATGTAACGGTTTGAAAAATAGGAGGAGCATGAAGCGGTGTTCAAAAACATGAAGATCCTGAAAAGGTGTGAAAAATACGAAGAGCTTCAAAAGATGTGAAATACATGAGGAGCATGAAACTGTCTGAAAAATAGGAGGAGCATGAAGCGCTGTTCAAAAACATGAAGAGCTTGAAAAGGTGTAAAAAATATGAAGAGCTACAAAAGGTGTGAAATATATGAGGAGCATGAAACGGTCTGAAAAATAGGAGGAGCATGAAGCCGTGTTGAAAAACATGAAGAGCCTGAAAAGGTGTGAAAAATAAAGAGCTTCAAAAGGTGTCAAAATATGTGGAGCATGTAACGGTTTGAAAAATAGGAGGAGCATTAAGCGGTGTTCAAAAACATGAAGAACCTGAAAAGGTGTGAAAAATATGAAGAGGTTCAAAAGATGTGAAATACATTAGGAGCATGAAACTGTCTGAAAAATAGGAGGAGCATGAGACGGTGTTGAAAAACGTGAAGAGCCTTAAAAGGTGTGAAAAATATGAAGAGCTTCAAAAGGTGTGAAAAATATGAGGAGCATGAAACGGTCTGAAAAAGAGAAGGAGCATGAAGCATTGATGAAAAACAAGAGGAGCCTGAAAACGTGTGAAAAATATGAAGAGCTTCAAAAGGTGTGAAATACATGAGGAGCATGAAATGGTCTGAAAAATAGGAGGATCATGAAGCGGTGTTGAAAAATATGAAGAGCCTGAAAAGGTGTGAAAAATATGAAGAGCTTCAAAAGCTTTCAAAAATATGAGGAGCATGAAACGGTCTGAAAAATATGAGCAGCATGAAGTGGTGTTGAAAAACATGAAGAGCCTGAAAAGGTGTGAAAAATATGAAGAGCTTCAAAAGTTGTGAAAAATAGGAGGAGCATGAAGCGGTGTTGAAAAACATGAAGAGCCTGAAAAGGTGTGAAAAACACGAAGAGCTTCAAAAAGTGTGAAAAATATGAAGAGCTTCAAAAGGTGTCAAAAATATGAGGAGCATGAAAAGGTCTTAAAAATAGGAGGAGCATGAAGTGGTGTTGAAAAACATGAAGAGACTGAAAAGATGTGAAAAATATGAAGAGCTTCAAAATGTGTCAAAAATATGAGGAGCATGAAACGGTCTGAAAAACAGGAGAAGCATGAAGCGGTGTTGAAAAACATGAGGAGCCTGAAAACGTGTGAAAAATATGAAGAGCTTCAAAAATATGAAAAATATGAAGAGATTCAAAAGGTGTGAAAAATATGAAGAGCTTCAAAAGATGTCAAAAATGAGATGAGCATGAAACGGTCTGAAGAAAAGGAGGAGCATGAAGCGGAGTTCACAAAAATGAAGAGCCTGAAAAGGTGGAAAATATATGAAGAGCTTCAAAAGGTGTCAAAAATTTGAGGAGCATGAAACAATCTGAAAAATAGGAGGAGCATGAGTTGGTTTTGAAAAACATGAAGAGCCTGAAAACATGCGAAATATATGAAGCGCTTCAAAAGGTGTGAAATACATGAGGAGCATGAAACAGTTGAAAAATAGGAGGAGCATGAAGCGGTGTTCAAAAACACGAAGAGCTTGAAAGGTGTGAAAAATATGAAGAGCTTTAAAAGGTGTCAAAAATATGAGGAGCATGAAACTTTCAGAAAAATAGGAGGATCATGAAACGTTGTTGAAAAACATGAAGAGCTTGAAAAGGTGTGAAAAATATGAAGAGCCTCAAAACGTGTCAAAAATATGAGGAGTATGAAACGGTCTGGAAAATAGCAGGAGCATGAAGCGGTGTTGAAAAAGATGAAGAGCCTGAAAACGTGTGAAAAATATGAAGAGCTTCAATAGGTGTGAAAAATGTGAAGAGATTCAAAATGTGTCAAAAATGACATGAGCATGAAACGGTCTGAAAAATACAAGGAGCATGAAGCGGTGTTGAAAATCATGAAGAGCCTGAAAAGGTGTTAAAAATATGAAGAGCCTCAACAGGTGTGAAATACATGAGGAGCATGAAACGGTCTGAAAAATAGGAGGAGCATGAAGTGGTGTTCAAAAACATGAAGAGCCTGAAAAGGTGTGAGAAATATGAAGAGCTTCAAAAGGTGTCAAAAATATGAGGAGCATGATACTGTCTGCAAAATAGGAGGAGCATGAAGTTGTGTTGAAAAACATGAAGAGCCTGAAAAAGTGTGAAAAATATGAAGAGCTTCAAAAGGTGTCAAATATATGAGGAGTATGAAACGGTCTGAAAAACCGGAGGAGCATGAAGCGGAGTTGAAAAACATGAAGAGCATGAAAAGGTGTGAAAAATTTGAAGAGCTTCAAAAATGTGAAAAATATGAAGAGCTTCAAAAGGTGTGAAATATATGAAGAGCTTCAAAAGGTGTGAAAAATATGAACAGCTTCAAAAGGTGTCAAAAATATGAAGAGCATGAAACGGTCTGAAAAATAGGAGGAGCATGAAGTGGTGTTGAAAAACATGAAGAGCCTGAAAATGTGTGAAATATATGAAGAGCTTCAAAAGGTGTGAAAAATATGAAGAGCTTCAAAAGGTGTCAAAAATATGAAGAGGATGAAACGGTCGCACAAATAGGAGGAACTTGAAGTGGTTTTCGAAAACATGAAGAGTCTGAAAAGGTGTGAAATATAAGACGAGCTTCAAAAGGTGTCAAAATTATGAGGAGCATGAAACGGTCTGAAAAATAGGAGGATCATGAAACAGTGTTGAAAAACATGAAGAGCCTGAAAAGGTGTGAAAAATATGAAGAGCTTCAAAACGTGTCAAAAATATGAGGAGCATGAAACTGTATGAAAAATAGGAGGAGTATGATGCGGTGTTGAAAAATATGAAGAGCTTCAAAAGCTGTCAAAAATGAGATGACCATGAAACGGTCTGAGAAATAGAAGGAGCATGAAGTTCTTTTCAAAAAAAATGAAGAACCTGAAAAGGTGTGAAGTATATGAAGATTTCAAAAGGTGTCAAAAATATGAGGAGAATGAAACGGTCTGAAAAATAGGAGGAGCATGAAGTCATGTTGAAAAACATGAAGAGCCTGAAAATGTGAGAAAAATACGAAGAGCTTCAAAAGGTGTCACAAATATGAGGAGCATGAAACGGTCTGAAATATATGAGGAGCATGAAGCGGTGTTCAAAAACATGAAGAGCCTGAAAACGTGTGAAAAATTTGAAGATCTTCAAAAATGTGGAAAATATGAAGAGCTTCAAAAGGTGTGAAATATATGAAGATCTTCAAAAGGTGTCAAAAATTAGATGAGCATGAAACGGTCTGCAACATAGGAGGAGCATGAAGTGGTGTTCAAAAATTTGAAGAGCCTGAAATGGTGTGAAATATATGAAGAGTTTCAAAAGGTGTCAAATATATGAGGAGCAAAAACGGTTTGAAAATAGGAGGAGCATGAAGTGGTGTTGAAAATCATGACGAGCCTTAAAAGGTGCGTAAAATATGAAGAGCTTCAAAATGTGTGAAATACATGAGGAGCATGAAACGGTCTGAAAAATAGGAGGAGCATGAAGCGGTGTTCAAAAATATGAAGAGCCTGAAAATTTGTGAAATCTATGAAGAGCTTCAGAAGGTGTCAAAAATTAGATGAGCATGAAATGGTCTGAAAAATAGGAGGAGCATGAAGTGGTGTTGAAAAACATTAAGAGCCTGAAAATGTGTGAAATATATGAAGAGCTTCAAAAGATTTCAGAAATGAGAGGAGCATGAAACGGTCTGAAAAATAGGAGGAGCATGAAGCGGTGTTGAAAAACATGAGGAGCCTGAAAAGGTGTGAAACATATGAAGAGCTTCAAAAGTTGTGAAAATATGAAGAGCTTCAAATGCTGTCAAAAATGAGATGAGCATGAAACGGTCTGAGAAATAGGAGAAGCATGAAGTGATGTTGAAAAACATGAAGTGCCTGAAAAAGTGTGAAATATATGAAGAGCTTCAAAAGGTGTGAAAAATATGAAGAGCTTCAAAAGGTGTCAAAAATATGAGGAGCATGAAACGGTCTGAAAAATAGGAGGAGCATTGTAGCATTGTTCAAAAACTTGAAGAGCCTGAAATGGTGTGAAAAATATGAAGAGCTTCAAAAGGTGTTAAAAATATGAGGAGCATGAAACGGTCTGAAAAATAGGAGGAGCATGAAACGGTCTGAAAAATAGGAGGAGCATGAAGCCGTGTTGAAAAACATGAAGAGCCTGAAAAGGTGTGAAAAATAAAGAGCTTCAAAAGGTGTCAAAAATATGTGGAGCATATAACGGTTTGAAAAATAGGAGGAGCATGAAGCGGTGTTCAAAAACATGAAGATCCTGAAAAGGTGTGAAAAATACGAAGAGCTTCAAAAGAAGTGAAATACATGAGGAGCATGAAACTGTCTGAAAAATAGGAGGAGCATGAAGCGCTGTTCAAAAACATGAAGAGCTTGAAAAGGTGTAAAAAATATGAAGAGCTACAAAAGGTGTGAAATATATGAGGAGCATGAAACGGTCTGAAAAATAGGAGGAGCATGAAACGGTCTGAAAAATAGGAGGAGCATGAAGCCGTGTTGAAAAACATGAAGAGCCTGAAAACGTGTGAAAAATATGAAGAGCTTAAAAGCTGTGAGAAATATGAAGAGCTTCAAAAGTTGTCAAAAATATGAGGAGCATGAAATGGTCTGAAAAATATGAGGAGCATAAAATGAACTGAAAACAGGAGGATGATGAAGCGGTGTGGAAAAACATGAAGAGCCTGAAAAGGTGTGAAATATATGAAGAGCTTCAAAAGGTGTCAAAAATGATATGAGCATGAAACGGTCTGAAAAATAGGAGGATCATGAAGCGGTGTTCAAAATCTTGAAGAGCTTGAAAATATGTGAAATATATGAGGAGCATGAAACGGTCTGAAAAATAGGAGGAACATGAAGCGGAGTTCAAAAAAATGAAGAGCCTGAAAAGGTGGTAAAAATATGAAGAGCTTCAAAAGGTGTCAAAAATTTGAGAAGCATGAAACGGTCTGAAAAATAGGAGGAGCGTGAAGCGGTGTTCGAAAACATGAAGAGTTGAAAAGGTGTGAAAAATATGAAGAGCTTCAAAAGTTGTGAAAAATATGAAAAGCATGAAACAGTCTGAAAAATAGGAGGAGTATGAAGCGGTGTTGAAAAACATGAAGAGTCTGAGAAGGTGTGAAAAATATGCAGAGCTTCAAAAGATGTCAAATATATGAGGATCATGAAAATTTCTGAAGAATACGAGGAGCATGAAGCGGTTTTGAAAAACATGAAGAGCCTGAAAAGGTGTGAAAAATATGAAGAGCTTTAAAAGGTTACAAATATATGAGGATCATGAAACGGTCTGAAAAATAGGAGGAGCATGAAGCGGTGTTCAAAAACATAAAGAGCGTGAAAACGTGTGAAAAATATGAAAAGCTTCAAAAGAAGTCAAAAATATGAGGAGCATGAAAAGGTCTGAAAAATAGGAGGAGCATGAAACGATCTGAAAAATGGGAGGAGCATGAAGCGGTGTTGAAAAACTTGAAGAGCCTGAAAAGGTGTGAAAAATATGAAGAGCTTCAAAAGGTGTCAAAAATATGAGGAGCATGAAACGGTCTGAAAATTAGAAGGAGCAAGAAACTGTGATCAAAAACAAGAAGAGCCTGAAAAGGTGTGAAAAAAAAGAAGGGATTCAAAAGGTGTGAAAATTATGAGGAGCATGAAACGGTATGAAAAATAGGAGGAGCATGAAGCGGTGTTCAGAAACATGAAGAGGCTGAAAAGGTGTCAAAAATATGAAGAGCTTCAAAAGGTTGGAAATACATGAGGAGCATGAAACGGTCTGAAAAAAAGGAGGAGCATTAAGCAGTGTTGAAAAACATGAATAGCCTGAAAATATGGGTAAAATATGAAGAGCTTCAAAAGGTGTCAAAAATATGAGGAGCATGAAACGGTCTGAAAAATAGGAGGAGCATTAAACGGTGTTCAAAAACATGAAGAGACTGAAATGGTGTGAAAAATATGAAGAGCTTCAAAAGGTTGGAAATACATGAGGAGCATGAAACGGTCTGAAATATAGGAGGAGCATGAAGCTGTGTTGAAAAACATGAACAGCTGAAAAGGTGGGTAAAATATGAAGAGCTTTAAAAGGTGTCAAAAATATGAGGAGCATGAAACGGTCTGAAAAATAGGAGGAGCATTAAACGGTGTTCAAAAATATGAAGAGCCTGAAAAGGTGTGAAAAATATGAAGAGCTTCAAAAGGTGTCAGTAATAGGAGGAGCATGAAACGGTCTGAAATATAGGAGGAGAATGAAGCGGTGTTGAAAAACATGAAGAGCCTGAAAAAGGTGTGAAAAACATGAAGAGCTTAAAAGTTGTGAGAAATATGAAGAGCTTCAAAAGGTGTCAAAAATGAGACGAGCATGAAACGGTCTGGAATGTAGGACGAGCATGAAGCGGTGTTGAAAAACATGAAAAGCCAGAAAATGTGTGAAAAATATGAAGAGCTTCAAAAGTTGTCAAAAATATGAGGAGCATGAAACGGTCGGAAAAATATGAGGAGCATGAAATGGTCTGAAAACAGGAGGATGATGAAGCGGTGTGGAAAAACATGAAGAGCCTGAAAAGGTGTGAAAAATATGAAGAGCTTAAAAGCTGTGAAAAATATGAAGAGCTTCAAAAGTTGTCAAAAATATGAGGAGCATGAACTGTCTGAAAAATAGGAGGAGCATGAAGCGGTTTTGAAAAACATGAAGAGCCTGAAAAGTTGTGAAAAATATGAAGAGCTTCAAAAGGTGTCAAAAATATGAGGAGCAAGAAACGGTCTGAAAAATAGGAGGAGCATGAAGCGGTGTTGGAAAACATGAAGAGCCTGAAAAGGTGTGAAAAATATGAAGAGCTTCAAAAGGTGTCAAAAATCTGATTGACATGAACGGTCTTAAAAACAGGAGGAGGATGATGTGTTGTTGAAAAACATGAAGAGCCTGAAAAGGTGTGAAAAATATGAAGAGCTTAAAAATGTTTCAAAAATATGAGGAGCATGAAACGGGCTGAAAAATAGGAGGAGCATGAAGTGATGTTGAAAAACATGAAGAGCCTGAAAAGGTGTGAAAAATATGAAGAGCTTCAAAAGGTGTCAAAAATATGATTGACATGAACGGTCTTAAAAACAGGAGGAGGATGAAGTGGTGTTGAAAAACATGAAGAGCCTGAAAAGGTGTGAAAAATATGAAGAGCTTCAAAAGGTGTCAGAAATTTGAGGAGCATGAAACGTTCTGAAAAATAGGAGGAGCATGAAGTGATGTTGAAAAACATGAAGAGCCTGAAAAGGTGTGAAAAATATGAAGAGCTTCAAAAGGTGTCAGAAATTTGAGGAGCATGAAACGGTCTGAAAAATAGGAGGAGCATGTAGTGGTGTTCAAAAAAATGAAGAGCCTGAAGAGGTGTGAAAAATATGAAGAGCTTCAAAAGGTGTCAAAAATATGAGGAGCATGAAACGGTCTGAAAAATAGGAGGAGCATGAAGCGGTGTTCAAAATCATGCAGAGCCTTAAAAGGTGTGAAAAATATGAAGAGCTTCAAAAGGTGTCAAAATTAGTTTAGCATGAAAGGGTCTGAAAAATAGGAGGAGCATGAAGTGGTGTTGAAAACATGAAGAGCCTGAAAAGGTGTGAAATATATGAAGAGCTTCAAAAGATGTGAAAAATATGAAGTGCATCAAAACGTGTCAAAAATGAGATGAGCATGAAACGGTCTGAAAAATAGGAGGAGCATGAAGTGATGTTGAAAAACATGAAGAGCCTGAAAACGTGTGAAAAATATGAAGAGCTTCAAAAATATGAAAAATATGAAAAGATTCAAAAGGTGTGAAAAATATGAACAGCTTCAAAAGATGTCAAAAATGAGATGAGCATGAAACGGTCTGAAAAATAGGAGGAGCAAGAAGCGGTGTTGAAAATCATGAAGAGCCTGAAAAGGTGTGAAAAATAGGCAGAGCTTCAAAAGGTGTCAAAAATATGAGGAGATTGAAACGGTCTGAAAAATACGAGGAGCATGAAGTGGTGTTGAAAAACATGACGAGCCTAAAAGGTGTGAAAAATAGGAAGAGCTTCAAAAGGTGTCAACAATATGAGGAGCATGAAACGGGCTGAAAAATAGGAGGAGCATGAAGCGGTGTTGAAAATCATGAAGCGCCTAAAAATGTGTGAAATATATGAAGAGCTTCAAAAGGTGTGCAAAATATGAAGAGCTTCAAAAGGTGTCAACAATATGAGGAGCATGAAACGGTCTGAAAAATAGGAGGAGCATGAAACGGTGTTCAAAAACATGAAGAGCCTGAAAAGGTGTGAAAAATATGAAGAGCTTAAATGTTGTGAGAAATATGAAGAGCTTCAAAAGGTGTCAAAAATGAGACGAGCATGAAACGGTCTGGAAAGTAGGACGAGCATGAAGCGGTGTTGAAAAACATGAAGAGCCAGAAAATGTGTGAAAAATATGAAGAGCTTCAAAAAGTGTCAAAAATATGAAGAGCATGAAACGGTCTGAAAAAGAGGAGGAGCATGAAGTGGTGTGAAAAACATGAAGAGCCTAAAAAGGTGTGAAAAATATGAAGAGCTTAAATGTTGTGAGAAATATGAAGAGCTTCAAAAGGTGTCAAAAATGAGACGAGCATGAAACGGTCTGGAAAGTAGGACGAGCATGAAGCGGTGTTGAAAAACATGAAGAGCCAGAAAATGTGTGAAAAATATGAAGAGCTTCAAAAAGTGTCAAAAATATGAGGAGCATGAAACGGTCTGAAAAACAGGAGGATCATGAAGCCGTGTTGAAAAACATCGGGAGTCGGAAAACGTGTGAAAAATATGAACAGCTTCAAAAGGTGTCAAAAATATGAGGAGCATGAAACGGTCTGAAAAATAGGAGGAGCATGAAACGGTGTTCAAAAACATGAAGAGCCTGAAAAGGTGTGAAAATTATGAAGAGCTTCAAAAGGTGTGAAATACAAGAGGACATTGAAACGGTCTGAAAAATAGGAGGAGCATGAAGCAGTGTTCAAAAACATGAAGAACCGGAAAAGGTGTGAAAAATATGAAGAGCTTCAAAAGGTGTGAAAATAATGAGGAGCATGAAACGGTCTGACAAATAGGAGCAGCATGAAACGGTGTTCAAAAACATGAAGAGCCTGAAAAGGTGTGATATATGAAGAGATTCAAATGGTGTTAAAAATATGAGGAGCATGAAATGGTCTGAAATATTGGAGGAGCAAGAAACGGAGTTCAAAAACATGAAGAGCCAGAAAAGGTGTCAAAAATATGAAGAGCTTCAAAAGTTGTCAAAAATATGAGGAGCATGAACGGTCTGAAAAATAGGAGCATGAAGCAGTTTTGAAAAAAATGAAGAGCCTGAAAAGGTGTGAAAAATATGAAAAACTTCAAAAGGTGTCAAATATATGAGGACCATGAAACAGTCTGAAAAATAGGAGGAGCATGAAGCGGTGTTCAAAAACATGAAGATGCTGAATAGGTGTGAAAAATATGAAGAGACACAAAAGTTGTCAAAATGAGATGATCATGAACCGGTCTGAAAAATAGCAGGAGCATGAAGTGATGTTGAAAAAAAGGAAAAGCCTGAAGAGGTGTGAAATATATGAAGAGCTTCAAAAGGTGTAAAAATATGAGGAGAATGAAACGGTCTTCATAATAGGAAGAGTATGAAATGGTGTTCAAAAACATAAAGAGCATGAAAAGGTGTGAAAAATATGAAGAGTTTCAAAAGGTGTGAAATACATGAGGAGGATTAAACGGTCTGAAAAATAGGAGGAGCATGAAGCGGTGTTCAAAAACATGAAGAGTCTGAAAAGGTGTGAAAAATATGAAGAGTTTCTAAAGGTGTCAAAAATATGAGGAGCATGAACCGGTCTGAAAAATGGGAGTAGCATGAAATGGTGTTCAAACACATGAAGAGTCTGAAAAGGTGTGAAAAATATGAAGAGTTTCTAAAGGTGTCAAAAATATGAGGAGCAAGAAACGGTCTGAAAAATACGAGGAGTATGAAGCGGTGTTGAAAAACATGAAGAGCCTGAAAACGTGTGAAAAATATGAAGAGCTTCAAAAGGTGTGAAAAATATGAAGAGCTTCAAAAGGTGATAAAAATGAGATGAGCATGAAACGGTCTGAAAAATAGGAGCAACATGATACGGTCTGAAAAATAAGAGGAGCATGAAATGGTGTTGAAAAACAGGAAGAGCCTGAAAATGTGAGAAAAATATGAAGAGCTTCAAAAGGTTTCAAAAATATGAGGAGCATGAAACTTTCTGAAAAATAGGAGGAGCATGAACCGTCATTGAAAAACATGAAGAGCCTGAAAAGGTGTGAGAAATATGAAGAGCTTCAAAAGCTGTGAAAAATATGAATAGCTTGAAAGGTATCAAAATTGAGATGAGCATGAAAAGGTCTGAAAAATAGGAGAAGCATGAAGCTTTGTTCAAAAAGATAAAGAGCCTGAAAAGGTGTGAAAAATATGAAGAGCTTCAAAGGGTGTGAAATATATGAGGAGCATTAAACGGCTTGAAAAATAGGAAGAGCTTGAAGCTGGGCTCAAACACATGAAGAGCCTGAAAAGGTGTGAAAAATATGAAGAGCTTCAAAAGGGGTGAAAAATATGAATAGCATGATATTGTCTGAGAAATCGGAGGAGCATGAAACGGTGATCAAAAACATGAAGAGCCTGAAAAGGTGTGAAATATATGAAGAGATTCAAAAGGTGTCAAAAATATGAGGAGCTTGATACGGTCTGAAAAAGAGGAGGAGCATTAAGCTGTGTTGAAAATCATAACGAGCCTGAAACGGTGTGAAAAATATGAAGAGCTTCAAAAATGTGAAAAATATGAAGAGCTTCAAAAGGTGTCAAAAATTAGATGAGCATGAAATGGTCTGAAATAGGAGGAGCATGAAGCGGTGTTCAAAGACATGAAGAGCCTGAAAAGGTGTGAAAAATATGAAGAGGTTCAAAAGGTGTCAAAAATTAGATGAGCATGAAACGGTCTGAAAAATAGGAGGAGCATTAAACGGTGTGGAAAAACATGAAGAGCCTGAAAAGGTGTGGAAAAATAGGAAGAGCTTCAAAACGTGTAAAAAATATGAGGAGCATGAAACGGTCTGAAAAATAGGAGGAGCATGAATCGGTGTTCAAAAATATGAAGAGCCTGAAAAGGTGTGAAAAATATGAAGCTTCAAAAGGTGTCAAAAATATGAGAAGCATGAAACGGTCTGAAAAAAAGGAGAAGCATGAAACGGTGTTAAAAACATGAAGAGCCTGAAGTGTCTGTAAAATATAAAGAGCTTCAAAAGCTGTGAAAAATATAAAGATCTCAAAAGGTGTCAAAAATGAGATGAGCATGAAACGGTCTGAAAAATAGGAGGAGCACGAAGTGGTGTTGAAAAACATGAAGAGCCTGAAAAGGTGTGAAATATATGAAGAGCTTCAAAAAGTGTCAAAAATATTAGGAGCATGAAACGGTCTGAAAAATAGGAGGAACATGAAGCGGTGTTGAAAACAATGAAGAGCCTGAAAAGGTGTGAAAAATATGAACAGCTTAAAAAGGTGTCAAAAATATTAGGAGCAGGAAACGGTGTCAAAAATAGGAGGAGCATGTAACGGTGTTGAAAAACATGAAGAGTCTGAAAACGTGTCAAAAATATGAAGAGCTTCAAAAGGTGTCAAAAATATTAGGAGCATGAAACGGTCTGAAAAATAGGAGGAGCATGAAACGGTGTTGAAAAACATGAAGAGTCTGAAAACGTGTCAAAAATATGAAGAGCTTCAAAAAGTGTCAAAAATATTAGGAGCATGAAACGGTCTGAAAAATAGGAGGAGCACGAAGTGGTGTTGAAAAACATGAAGAGCCTGAAAAGGTGTGAAATATATGAAGAGCTTCAAAAAGTGTCAAAAATATTAGGAGCATGAAACGGTCTGAAAAATAGGAGGAACATGAAGTGGTGTTGAAAAACATGAAGAGCCTGAAAAGGTGTGAAAAATATGAACAGCTTAAAAAGGTGTCAAAAATATTAGGAGCATGAAACGGTCTGAAAAATAGGAGGAGCATGAAACGGTCTGAAAAATAGGAGGAGGATGAAACAGTGTTGAAAAACATGAAGAGCCTGAAAAGCTGTGAAAAATATGAAGAGCTTCAAAAGGTGTCAAATATATGAGGAGCTTGAAACGGTCTGAAAAATAAGAGTAACATGAAACGGTCTGATAAATAGGAGGAGCATGAAGCGGTGTTCAAAAACATGAAGAGCCTGAAAAGGTGTGAAAAATATGAAGAGCTTCAAAAGGTGTGAATAATGAGAGGAGCATGAAACGGTCTGTAAAATAGGAGGAGCATGAAGCGGTGTTGAAAATCGTGAAGAGCCTGAAAAGGTGTGAAAAATGTGAAGAGCTTCAACAGGTGTCAAAAACATGAGGAGAATGAAACGGTCTGAAAAATAGGAGGAGCTTGAAGCTGTGTTCAAAAATATGAAGAGACAGAAAAGGTGTGAAAAATATGAAGAGCTTCAAACAGTGTCAAAAATATGAGGAGCAAGTAACGGTCTGAAAAATAGGAGGAGCATGAAGTGGAGCTGAAAAACATGAAGAGCCTGAAAAGGTGTGCAAAATATGAAGAGCTTCAAAAGGTGTAAAAAATGAGATGAGAATGTAACGGTCTGAAAAATAGGAGGAGCATGAACTGGTGCTGAAAAACATGAAGAGCCTGAAAAGGTTTGAAAAATATGAAGAGCTTATAAAATTGTCAAAATATGAGGAGCATGAAACGGTCTGAAAAATACGAGCAGCCTGAAACCGTCTGAAAAATAGGAGGAGCATAAAGCGGTGTTCAAAAACATGAAGAGCCTGAAAAAGTGTGAAAAATATGAAGAGCTTATAAAATTGTCAAAATATGAGGAGCATGAAACGGTCTGAAAAATACGAGCAGCCTGAAACCGTCTGAAAAATAGGAGGAGCATAAAGCGGTGTTCAAAAACATGAAGGGCCTGAAAACGTGTGAAAAATATGAAGAGCTTCAAAAGGAGTCAAAAATATGCGGAGCCTGAAATGATCTGAAAATTAGGAGGAGCATGAAGCGGTGTTGAAAACCATGAAGAGCCGGAAAAGGTGTGAAAAATGTGAAGAGCTTCAAAAGGTGTCAAAAATATGAGGAGCATGAAATGCGCTGAAATATAGGAGGATCATGAAGCGGTGTTGAAAAACATGAAGAGCCTGAAAAGGTGTGATAAATGTGAAGAGCTTCAAAAGGTGTCAAAAATATGAGGAGCATGAAACGGTCTGAAAAATAGGAGGAGGATGAAACGGTGATCAAAAACATGAAGAGTCTGAAAACGTGTGAAAAATATGAAGAGCTTCAAACGGTGTGAAAAATATCAGGAGGATGAAACGGTCTGAAAAAGATGAGGAGCATGAAGTGGTCTTCAAAAATATGTACAGCCTGAAAAGGTGTGAAAAATATGAAGAGCTTCAAAAGGTGTGAAATACATGAGTATCATGAAACGGTATAAAAAATAGGAGGAGCATGAAGCTGTGTTCAAAAACATGAGAGCCTGAAAAGGTGTGCAAAATATGAAGAGGTTTAAAAGGTGTGAAAAATACGAGGAGCATGAAACGGTCTGAAAAATAGGAGGAGCATGAAACGGTGTTCAAAACATGAAGAGCCTGAAATGGTGTGAAAAATATGAAGAGCCTCAAAACGTGTAAAAAATATGAGGAGGATGAAACGGTCTCAAAAATAGGAGGCGCATGAAGCGATGTTGAAAAACTTGAAGAGCCTGAAAACGTGTAAAATATGAAGAGCTTCAAAACGTGTGAAAAATATGAAGAGCTTCAAAAGGTGTCAAAAAAGAGATGAGCATGAAACGGTCTGAAAAATAGGAGGAGAATGAAACGGTGTTGAAAAACTTGAAGACCCTGAAAAGCTGTGAAAAATATGAAGAGCTTCAAAAGGTGTGAAAAATATGAAGAGCTTCCAAAGGAGTGAAAAACATGAGGAGCATGAAACGGTCTGAAAAATAGGAGGAGCATGAGCGGAGTTGAAAAACATGAAGAGACTGAAAAGGTTTGAAAAATATGAAGACCTTCAAAAGGTTTGAAAAATAGGAGGAGCATGAAGCGGTTTTCAAAAACATGAAAAGCCTGAAAAGGTGTGAAAAATATGAAGAGCTTCAAAAGGTGTCAAAAATATGACGAGCATGAAAGAGTCTGAAAAATAGGAGCAGCATGAAACGGTGTTCAAAAACATGAAGAGCCTGAAAAGGTGTGAAAAATATGAAGAGCTTCAAAAGGTGTGAAAATAGGAGGAGCATGAAGGGGTGTTCAAAAACATGATAAGCCTGAAAAGGTGTAAAAAACATGAAGAGTTTCAAAAGGTGTCAAAAATGAGATGAGCATGAAACGGTCTGAAAAATAGGAGGATCATGAAGCGGTGTTCAAAAAGATGAAGAGCCTGAAAAGGTGTGAAAAACATGAAGAGTTTCAAAAGGTGTCAAAAATATGAGGAGCATGAAACGGTCTGACAAAGAGTAGGAGGATAAAGTGGTATTTAAAAACATGAAGGGCCTGAAAAGGTGTGAACAGTATGAAGAGCTTCAAAAGGTGTCAAAAATGATATGAGCATGAAACGGTCTGAAAAATAGGAGGAGCATGAAGTGGTGTTCAAAAACGTAAAGAGCCTGAAAAGGTGTGAAAAATATGAAGAGCTTCAAAAGGTGTGAAAAATGAGAGGATCATGAAACGGTCTGAAAAATAGGAGGAGCATGAAGCGGTGTTCAAAAACATGAAGAGCTGAAAAGGTGTGAAAAATAGGAAGAGCTTCAAAAGGTGTGAAAAATGAGAGGATCATGAAACGGTCTGAAAAATAGGAGGAGCATGAAGCGGTGTTCAAAAACATGAAGAGCCTGAAAAGGTATGAAAAATATGAAGAGCTTCAAAAACTGTCAAAAATATGAGGAGCATGAAACGGTCTCAAAAAGAGGAGGAGCATGAAGCGGTGTTGAAAAACATGAAGAGCCTGAAAATGTGTGAAAAATATGAAGAGCTTCCAAAATTGTCAAAAATATGAGGAGCATGAAACGGTTTGAAAAATAGGAGGAGCCTGAAACAGTCGGAAAAAAAGGAGGACATTGAAACAGTGTTGAAAAACATGAAGAGCCCGAAAACGGGTGAAAAATAGGAGGAGCTTCAAAAGGTGTCAAAAATATGAGGAGCATGAAACGGTCTGAAAAATAGGAGGAGCAAGAAGCGGCGTGAAAAAACAAGGAGAGCCTGAAAAGGTGTGAAAAATATGAAGAGCTTCAAAAGGTGTGAAAAATGAAAGGAGCATGAAACGGTATGAAAAATAGAAGGAGCATGAAGTGGTGTTGAAAAAAAAGAAGAGCCTGAAAATGTGTGAAAAATATGAAGAGCTTCAAAAGGTGTGAAATACATGAGGAACATTAAACGTTCTGAAAAATAGGAGGAGCATGAAGCGGTGTTGAAAAACATGAAGAGCCTGAAAAGGTGTGAAAAATATGAAGAGCTTCAAAAAGTGTGAAAAATAGGAGGAGCATGAAGCGGTGTTCAAAAACATGAAGAGCCTGAAAAGGTTTGAAAAATATGAAGAGCTTCAAACGGTCTGAAGTACATGAGGAGCATGAAACGGTCTGAAAAATAGGAGGAGAATCAAACGGTGTTCAAAAATAAGAAGAGCCTGAAAAGCTGTGAAAAATATGAAGACTTTCAAAGGTGTCAAAATTATGAGGAGCATGAATCGGTCTGAAAAATAGGAGTAGCATGAAGCGGTGTTCAAAAACATGAAGATCCTGAAAAGGTGTGAAAAATATAGAGCTTCAAAAGGTGTCAAAGATATGAGGAGCATGAAACGGTCTGAAAAATAGGAGGAGCAAAAAGCGGCGTGCAAAAACATGAAGAGCCTGAAAAGGTGTGAAAAATATGAAGAGCTTCAAAAGGTGTCAAAAATGAAATGAGCTTGAAACGGTCTGAAAAATTGGAGGAGCATGAAGCGATGTTGAAAAACATGAAGAGCCTGAAAAAGTGTGAAAATTATGAACAGCTTCAAAAGGTGTTAAATATATGAGGAGCAAGAAACGGTCTGAAAAATAGGAGGTGCATGAAGTGGTGTTGAAAAACATGAAAAGGTGTGAAAAATATGAAGAGCTTCAAAAGGTGTCAAAGATATGAGGAGCATGAAACGGTCTGAAAAATAGGAGGAGCAAAAAGCGGCGTGCAAAAACATGAACAGCCTGAAAAGGTGTGTAAAATATGAAGAGCTTGATAAGGTGTCATAAATATGAGGAGCATGAAACGGTTCGAAAAATAGGAGGAGCATGAAGCGGTGTTCAAAAACATGAAGAGCCTGAAAAGGTGTGAAAAATATGAAGAGCTTCAAAAGGTGTCAAAAATATGAGGACCAAGAAACGGTCTGAAAAATAGGAGAATCATGCAGCGATGTTGAAAACTATAAACAGCCTGAAAAAGTGTGAAAAATATGAAGAGCTTCAAAAGGTGTCAAAAATATGAGTATAATGAAACGATCTGAACAATAGGAGGAGCATAAACCGGTGTTCAAAAATATGAAGAGCCTGAAAAGGTGTGAAAAATATGAACAGCCTCAAAACATGTCAAAAATATGAGGAGCATGAAACGGTCTGAAAAATAGGAGGAACATGAAGCGGTGTTCAAAAACATGAAGAGCATGAAAAGGTGTGAAAAATATGAAGAGCTTCAAAAGGTGTCAAAAATATGAGGAGTATGAAACGGTCTGAAAAATAGGAGGAGCATGAAGCGGTGTTCAAAAACATGAAGAGACTCAAAAGGTGTGAAAAATATCAAGAGCTTCAAAAAGTGTCAAAAATATGAGGAGCATGAAACGGTCTGTAAAATAGGAGGAGCATGAAGCGGTGTTGAAAAACATGAAGAGCCTGAAAACGTGTCAAAAATATGAAGAGCTTCAAAGGTGTGAAAAATATGAAGCATTTCAAAAGGTGTCAAAAATTAGAAAAGCATGAAACGGTCTGGAAAATAGGAGGAGCATGAAGTGGTGTTGAAAAACATGAAGAGACTGAAAAGGTGTGAAAAATATGAAGAGCTTCAAAAAGTGTCAAAAATATGAGGAGCAAGAAACGGTCTGAAAAATAGGAGAATCATGCAGCGGTGTTGAAAACTATAAACAGCCTGAAAAAGTGTGAAAAATATGAAGAGCTTCAAAAGTTGTCAAAAATATGAGTATCATGAAACGATCTGAAAAATAGGAGGAGCATAAAGCGGTGTTCAAAAATATGAAGAGCCTGAAAAGGTGTGAAAAATATGAACAGCCTCAAAACGTGTCAAAAATATGAGGAGCATGAAACGGTCTGAAAAATATGAGCAGTATGAAACGGTGTTCAAAAACATGAAGAGCCTGAAAAGGTGTGACAAATATGAAGAGGTTCAAAAGGTGTGAAATTCATGAGGAGTATGAAACGGCCTGAAAAATAGGAGGAGCATGAAGCGGTGTTCAAAAACATGAAGAGCCTGAAAAGGTGTGAAAAATATGAAGAGCTTCAAAAGGTGTGAAAAATATGAGGAGCTTCAAAAGGTGTCAAAAATATAAGGAGCAAGAAACGGTAGGAAAAATAGGAGGGACATGAAGCGGTGTTCAAAATCATGAAGAGCCTGAAAAACTGAGAAATATATGAAGAGCTTCAAAGGGTGTCAAAATTATGAGGAGGATAAAATGGTTTGAAAAATACGAGAAGCATGAAACAGTGTTGAAAAAAAAGAAGAGCCTGAAAAGGTGTGCAAAATATGAAGAGCTTCAAAAGGTGAGAAATATATGAAGAGCTTCAAAAGGTGTCAAAAATTAGATTAGCATGAAAGGGTCTGAAAAATAGGAGGAGCATGAAGTGATGTTGAAAAACATGAAGAGCCTGAGAAGGTGTGAAATATATGAAGAGCTTCAAAAGGTGTGAAAAATATGAAGAGATTCAAAAGTTGTGAAAAATATGAGGAGCATGAAACGGTCTGAAAAACAGGAGGAGCATGAAACGGGGTTCAAAAACATGAAGAGCCTGAAAAGGTGTGAAAAATATGAAGAGCTTCAAAAGGTGTGATATACATGAGGAGCATGAAACGGTCTGAAACATAGGAGAACCATGAAGCGTTGTTCAAAAACATGAAGAGCCTGAAAAGGTGTGAAAAATATGAGGAGCTTTAAAAGATGTGAAAATACGAAGAGCTTCAAAAGATGTGAAAAATATGAAGAGCTTCAAAAGGTGACAAAAATGTGATGAGCATGAAACGGTCTGAAAAATATGAGGAGCATGAAGCGGTGTTGGAAATCATGAAGAGTCTGAAAAGATGTGAAATATATGAAGAGCTTCAAAACGTGTGAAATACATGAGGAGCATGAAACGGTCTGAAAAATAGGAGGAGCATGAAACGATATTCAAAAACATGAAGAGCCTGAAGAGGTGTGAAATATATGAAGAGCTTCAAAAGGTGTGAAATACATGAGGAGCATGGAACGGTCTGAAAAATAGGAGAAGCATGAAGTTGTGTTGAAAAACGTGAAGAGCCTGAAAAGGTGTGAAAAATATGAAGAGGTTCAAAAGGTGTGAAAAATATGACGAGCATGATACTCTCTTAAAAATAGGAGGAGCATGAAGCGGTGTTCAAAAACATGAAAAGCCTGAAAAGTTGTGAAAAATATGAAAAGCTTCAAAAGGTTTCAAAAATATGAGGAGCATGAAACGATCTGAAAAATAGGAGGAGCATGAATCGGTGTTCAAAGACATGAAGAGGCTAAAAAGGTGTGAAAAATATGAAGAGCTTCAAAACGTGTGAAATACATTAGGAGCATGAAACGGTCTGAAAAATAGGAGGAGCATGAAACTGTGTTCAAAGACATGAAGAGCCTGAGAAGGTGTGAAAAATATGAAGAGCTTCAAAAAGTGTCAAAAATATGAGGAGCATGAAACGGTCTGAAAAATAGGAGAAGCATGAAACTGTGTTCAAAAACATGAAGAGCCTAAAAAGGTGTGAAAAATATGAAGAGCTTCAAAACGTGTCAAAAATATGAGGAGCATGAAACGGTCTGAAAAATAGGAGAAGCATGAAACTGTGTTCAAAAACATGAAGAGCCTAAAAAGGTGTGAAAAATATGAAGAGCTTCAAAACGTGTCAAAAATATGAGGAGCATGAAACGGTCTGAAAAATAGGAGAAGCATGAAACGGTGTTCAAAAACATGAAGTGCCTGAGAAGGTGTGAAAAATATGAAGAGCTTCAAAACGTGTCAAAAATATGAGGAGCATGAAACGGTCTGAAATATAGGAGAGGCAAGAAGTGGTGTTGAAAACAAGAACAGCCTGAAAAGGTGTGAAAAATATGAAGAGCTTCAAAAGCTGTGAAAAATATGAAAAGCTTCAAAAGCTGACAAAAATGAGATCAGCATGAAATGGTCTGAAAAATAGGAGGAGCATGAAGCGCTGTTGGAAAGCATGAAGAGATTGAAAAGGTGTGAAATATATGAAGAGCTTCAAAACCTGTAAAATACATGAGGAGCATGAAAGGGTCTGAAAAATATGAGGAGCATGAAGTGATGTTGAAAAACATGAAGAGCCTGAGAAGGTGTGAAATATATGAAGAGCTTCAAAAGGTGTGAAAAATATGAAGAGTTTCAAAAGGTGTGAAAAATATGAGGAGCATGACGGTCTGAAAAATAGGAGGAGCATGAAGCGGTGTTCAAAAACATGAAGAGCCTGAAAAGGTTTGAAAAATATGAAGAGAGTCAAAACGTGTCAAAAATATGAGGAGTATGAAACGGTCTGAAAAGTAGCAGGAGCATCAAGCGGTGTTGAAAAACATGAAGAGCCTGAAAACGTATGAAAAATATGAAGAGCTTCAAAAATGTGAAAAATATGAACAGCTTCATAAGGTGTGAAAAATATGAAGAGCTTCAAAAGGTGTCAAAAATTAGATGAGCATGAAACGGTGTGAAAAATAGGAGGAGCATGAAGCAGTTTTAAAATACATAAAGAGCCGAAAAAGGTTTGAAAAATATGAAGAGCTTCAAAAGGTGTCAAAAATATGAAGAGCTTCAAAAGTTGTGAAAAATATGAGGAGCATGAAACGGTCTGAAAAAGAGGAGGAGCATGAAGCGTTGTTCAAAAACATGAAGAGCCTGAAAAGGTGTGAAAAATATGAAGAGCTTCAAAAGGTGAGAAAAATATGAAGAGCTTCAAAAGGTGTCAAAAATTAGATTAGCGTGAAAGGGTCTGAAAAATAGGAGCAGCATGAAGTGATGTTGAAAAACATGAAGAGCCTGAGAAGGTGTGAAATATATGAAGAGCTTCAAAAGGTGTGAAAAATATGAAGAGCTTCAAAAGTTGTGAAAAATATGAGGAGCATGAAACAGTCTGAAAAACAGGCAGAGCATGAAAAGTGGTTCAAAAACATGAGAGCCTGAAAAGGTGTGAAAAATATGAAGAGCTTCAAAAGGTGTGATATACATGAGGAGCATGAAACGGTCTGAAAAATAGGAGGACCATGAAGCGTTGTTCAAAAACATGAAGAGCCTGAAAAGGTGTGAAAAATATAAGAGCTTTAAAAGATGTGAAAATACGAAGAGCTTCAAAAGCTGTGAAAAATATGAAGAGCTTCAAAAAGTGACAAAAATGAGATCAGCATGAAATGGTCTGAAAAATAGGAGGAGCAAGAAACGGTGTTCAAAAACATAAAGAGCTTGAAAAGGTGTGAAATATATGAAGAGTTTCAAAACGTGTGAAATACATGAGGAGCATGAAACGATCTGAAAAAAAGGAGGACCATGAAGCGGTGATCAAATACATGAAGATCCTGAAAAAGTGTGAAAAATATGAAGAGCTTCAAAAAGTGTGAAAAATAGGAGGATCATGAAACGGTCTGAAAAATAGGAGGAGCATGAAGCGGTGTTCAAAAACATGAAGAGCCTGAAAAGGTGTGAAAACTATGAAGAGCTTCAAAATGTATCAAATATATGAGGAGCAGGAAACGGTCTGAAAAATAGGAGGAGCATGAAGCGGTGTTCAAAAACATGAAGAGCCTGAAAAGGTGTGAAAAATATTAGAGCTTAAAAAGGTGTCAAAAATATGAGGAGCATGAAACGGTCTGAAAAATAGGAAGATCATGAAACGTTGTTCAAAAAAATGAAGAGCTTGAAAAGGTGTGAAAAATATGAAGAGCCTCAAAACGTGTCAAAAATACGAGGAGTATGAAACGGTCTGGAAATTAGCAGGAGCATGAAGCGGTGTTGAAAAACATGAAGAGTCTGAAAACGTGTGAAAAATATGAAGAGCTTCAAAAGGTGTCAAAAATATGAAGAGCTTCAAAAGTTGTGAAAAATATGAGGAGCATGAAACGGTCTGAAAAACAGGAGGAGCATGAAGCGGTGTTCAAAAACATGAAGAGCCTGAAAAGGTGTGAAAAATATGAAGAGCTTCAAAAGGTGAGAAAAATATGAAGAGCTTCAAAAGGTGTCAAAAATTAGATTAGCGTGAAAGGGTCTGAAAAATAGAAGGAGCATGAAGTGGTGTTCAAAAACATGAAGAGCCTGAAAAGGTGTGAAAAATATGAAGAGCTTTAAAAGATGTGAAAATACGAAGAGCTTCAAAAGATGTGAAAAATATGAAGAGCTTCAAAAGGTGACAAAAATGTGATGAGCATGAAACGGTCTGAAAAATATGAGGAGCATGAAGCGGTGTTGGAAATCATGAAGATTCTGAAAAGATGTGAAATATATGAAGAGCTTAAAAAGGTGTCAAAAATATGAGGAGCATGAAACGGTCTGAAAAATAGGAGGAGCCTGAAACGATATTCAAAAACATGAAGAGCCTGAAGAGGTGTGAAATATATGAAGAGCTTCAAAAGGTGTGAAATACATGAGGAGCATGGAACGGTCTGAAAAATAGGAGAAGCATGAAGTTGTGTTGAAAAACATGAAGAGCCTGAAAAAGTGTGAAAAATATGAAGAGGTTCAAAAGGTGTGAAAAATAGGACGATCATGATACGGTCTTAAAAATAGGAGGAGCATGAAGCGGTGTTCAAAAACATGAAAAGCCTGAAAAGTTGTGAAAAATATGAAAAGCTTCAAAAGGTTTCAAAATATGAGGAGCATGAAACGATCTGAAAAATCGGAGGAGCATGAAGCGGTGTTCAAAAACATGAAGAGGCTAAAAAGGTGTGAAAAATATGAACAGCTTCAAAACGTGTGAAATACATGAGGAGCATGAAACGGTCTGAAAAATAGGAGGAGCATGAAGCGGTGTTCAAAAACATGAAAAGCCTGAAAAGGTGTGAAAAATATGAAGAGTTTCAAAAGGTGTGAAAAATAGGAGGAGCATGAAACGGCCTGAAAAATAGGAGGAGCATGAAACGCTCTCGAAAATACGAATAGCATGAAGTGGTGTTGAAAAACCTGAAGAGCCTGAAAAGGCGTGATATATATGAAGAGCTTCAAAAGGTGTCAAAAATAGGAGGAGCATGAAACGGTCTGAAAATAGGAGGAGCATGAATCGGTGTTGAAAAACATGAAGATGCTGAAAAGGTGTGAACAATATGAAGAGCTTCAAAAGGTGTCAAATCTATGAGGAGCATGAAACGGTCTGAAAAATAGGAGGAGCATGAAGCCGTGTTCAATAACATGAAGAGCATGAAAAGGTGTGAAAAATATGAAGAGTTTCAAAAGGTGTCAAAACTATGAGGAGCATGAAACCGCCTGAAAAATAGGAGGAGCATGAAAAGGTCTGAAAAAAGGGAGGAGCATGAAGCAGTGTTGAAAAACCTGAAGAGCCTGAAAAGGCTTGAAATATATGAAGAGCTTCAAAAGTAGTCAAAAATATGAGGAGCAAGAAACCGTCTGAAAAATAGGAGAAGCATGAAGCGGTGTTGAAAAACATGAAGAGCATGAAAAGTTGTCAAAAATATGAAGAGATTCAAATGGTGTCAAAAATATGAGGAGCATGAAATGGCCTGAAAAATAGGAGGAGCATGAAGCGGTGTTCAAAAACATGAAGAGACTGAAAAGGTGTGAAAAATATGTAGAGTTTCAAAATGTGTGAAAAATATGAGGAGCAAGAAACGGTCTGAAAGATAGGAGGAGCATGAAGCGGTGATCGAAACATGAAGAGCCTGAAAAGGTGTGAAATATATGAAGAGCTTCAAATCGTGTCAAATATGAGGAGCATGAAGCGGTGTTGAAAATCATGAAGTGCCTGAAAAGGTGTGAAAAATATGAAGAGTTTCAAAAGGTGTCAAAACTATGAAGAGCATGAAATGGCCTGAAAATTAGGAGGAGCATGAAACGGCCTGAAAAATAGGAGAAGCATGAAACGGTCTGAAAAATAGGAGGAGCATGAAGCGGTGTTGAAAAAACTGAAGAGCCTGAAAAGGCGTGATATATATGAAGAGCGTCAAAAGGTGTCAAAAATAGGAGGAGCATGAAACGGTCTGAAAAATTGGAGGAACATGAAGCGGTGTTGAAAAACTTGAAAAGCCTGAAAAAGTGTGAAATATATGAAGAGCTTCAAAAGGTGTCAAAAATATGAGGAGCATGAAAAGGTCTGAAAAATAGGCGGAGCATGAAACGGTGTTGGGAAACATGAAGAGCATGAAAAGATGTGAAAAATATGAAGAGCATGAAAAGGTGTGAAAAATATAAGGAGCATAAAACTGTGTTCAAAAATATGAAGAGCCTGAAAAGTTGTGAAAAAAATGAAGAACTTCAAAAGGGGTCAAAAATATTAAGAGCATGAAGCGGTCTGAAAAAAAGGAGGAGCTTGAAGCGGTGTTGAAAAACCTGAAGAGCCTGAAAAAGTGTGAAAAATATGAAGAGCTTCAAAAGGTGTCAAAAATATGAGGAGCATGAAAGCTGGTTCAAAAACATGTAAAGCCTGAAAAGGTGTGAAAAATATGATTAGCTTCAAAAGGTGTCAAAAATATGTGGAGCATGAAACGATCTGAAAAATAGGAGGAGCATGAAACGGTGTTGAAAAATATGAAGAGCCTGAAAAGGTGTAAAAAATATGAAGAGCTTGAAAAGGTGTCAAAAATATCAGGAGCATGAAACGGTCTGAAAAATAGGAGGAGCATGAAGCGGTGTTCAAAAACCTGAAGAGCCTGAAAAGGTGTGAAAAATATGAAGAGCTTCAAAAGATGTGAAAATTATGAGGAGCATGAAACGGTCTGAAAAATAGGAGGTGCATGAAACATTGATGAAAAACATGAAGAGCCTGAAAAGGTGTGAAAAATATGAAGAGCTTCAAAAGGTGTGAAATACATGAGGAGCATGAAACTCTCTGAAAAATAGGAGGAGCATGAAGCGGTGCTCAAAAACATGAAGAGCCTGAAAAGTTGTGAAAAATATGAAGAGCTTCAAAAGGTGTCAAAAATATGAGGAGCATAAAACGGTCTGAAAAATAGGAGGAGCATGAAGCGGAGTTCAAATACATGAAGAGCCTGAAATGCTGTGAAAAATATGAAGAGCTTCAAAAGGTGTCAAAAATATGAGGAGCATGAAAAGGTCTGAAAAATAGGACGAGCATGAAGCGGTGTTGAAAAACATGAAGAGCCTGAAAAGGTGTGAAAAATATGAAGAGCTTCAAAAGTTGTGAAAAATATAAAGATCTTGAAACGGTCTGAAAAATAGGAGGATCAAGAAACGGTGGTGAAAAACATGAAGAGCCTGAATACGTGTAAAATATGAAGAGCTACAAAAGGTGTCAAAAATATGAGGAGCATGAAACGGTCTGAAAAATAGGAGGAGCATGAAATGCTGATCAAACACATGAAGGGCCTGAAAAGTTTTGAAAAATATAAAGAGCTTCAAAAGGTGTGAAATACATTTGGACATGAAACGGTCTGAAAAATAGGAGGAGCATAAAGCGGTGTTCAAAAACCTGAAGAGCCTGAAAAGGTGTGAAAAATATGAAGAGCTTCAAAAGATGTGAAAATTATGAGGAGCATGAAACGGTCTGAAAAATAAGAGGTGCATGAAACATTGATGAAAAACATGAAGAGCCTGAAAAGGTGTGAAAAATATGAAGAGCTTCAAAAGTTGTGAAAAATATAAAGATCTTGAAACGGTCTGAAAAATAGGAGGATCAAGAAACGGTGTTGAAAAACATGAAGAGCCTGAATACGTGTAAAATATGAAGAGCTACAAAAGGTGTCAAAAATATGAGGAGCATGAAACGGTCTGAAAAATAGGAGGAGCATGAAATGCTGATCAAACACATGAAGGGCCTGAAAAGTTTTGAAAAATATAAAGAGCTTCAAAAGGTGTGAAATACATTTGGACATGAAACGGTCTGAAAAATAGGAGGAGCATGAGGCGGTTTTCAAATACACGAAGAGCCTGAAAAGTGTGAAAAATATGAAGAGCTTCAAAAGGTGTCAAAAATATGAGGAGCATGAAACGGTCTGAAAAATAGGAGGAGCATGAAGCTGTGTTGAAAAACAAGAAGAGCCTGAAAAGGTGTGAAATATATGAATAGCTTCAAAAGGTGTAACAAATATGAGGACCATGAAACAGTTTGAAAAATAGGAATAGCATGAAACGGTGTTCAAAAACATGAAGAGCCTGAAAAGGTGTGAAATATATGAAGAGCTTCAAAATGTGTGAAAAATATGAGGAGCTTCAAAAAGTGTCAAAAATAGGAGGAGCAAGAAACGGTCTGAAAAATACGAGGAGCATGAAGAGGTGTGGAAGAAAATGAAGAGCCTGAAAAGGTGTGAAATAGATGAATAGCTTCAAAAGGTGTAACAAATATGAGGACCATGAAACAGTTTGAAAAATAGGAATAGCATGAAACGGTGTTCAAAAACATGAAGAGTGTGAAAAGGTATGAAATATATGAAGAGCTTCAAAAGGTGTCAAAAATATGAGGAGCATGAAACTGTCTGATAAATAGGAGGAGCATGAAACGGTGTTCGAAAAAATGAAGAGCCTGAAAAGATGTGAAAAATACGAAGAGATTCAAAAGATGTCAAAAATAGGAGGAACCTGAAACGGTGTTGAAAAACATGAAGAGCATGAAAAGGTGTGAAAAATATGAAGAGCTTCAAAAAGTGTCCAAAATATGAGGAGCATGAAACGGTCTGAAATGTAGGAGGAGCATGAAGCGGTGTTGAAAAACATGAAGAGCCTGAAAAGGTGAGAAAAATATGAAGAGCTTCAAAAGGTGTCAAAATATGAGGAGCATGAAATGGTCTGGAAAATAGGAGGAGCATGAAATGCTGTTCAAAAACATGAAGAGCCTGAAAAGGTGTGATATATGAAGAGATTCAAATGGTGTCAAAAATATGAGGAGCATGAAATGGTCTGGCAAATAGGAGTAGCATGAAATGGTGTTCAAAACCATGAAGAGCCTGAAAAGTTATGAAAAATATGAAGAGCTTCAAAAGGTGGCAAAAATATGAGGAGCATGAAACGGTCTGAAAAATAGGAGGAGCATGAAGTGGTTTAGAAAAACATGAAGTGCCTAAAAATGTGTGAAAAATATGTGGAGCTTCAAAAGGTGTCAAAAATATGAGGAGCATGAAACGGTCTGAAACATAGGAGGATCATGAAGCGGTGTTGAAAATCATGAATAACTTGAAAAGGTGTGAAAAATATGAAGAGCTTCAAAAGGTGTGAAAAATATGAGGAGCTTCACAAGTTGTCAAAAATATGAGGAGCATGAAACGGTCTGAAAAATAGGAGGAACATTAAGTGGTGTTGAGAAACATGAAGAGCCTGAAATGGTGTGAAAAATATGAAGAGCTTCAACAGGTGTCAAAAATATGAGGAGCATGAAACGTTCTGAAAAACAGGAAGAGCATGAAACGGTATTCAAAACATGAAGAGCTTGAAAAGGTGTGAAAAATATGAAGAGCTTCAAAACCTGTCAAAAGAATGAGGAGCATGAAATGGTCTGAAAAGTAGGAGGAGCATGAAGCAGTGTTGAAGAACATGAAGAGCCTGAAAAGTTGTGAAATATATGAAGAGCTTCAAAAGGTGTCAAAAATATCAGGAGAGAGAAACGGTGTTCAAAAACGTGAAGAGCCTTAAAAGGTGTGAAAAATACGAAGAGATTCAAAAGATGTCAAAAATAGGAGGAGCCTGAAACGGTGTTGAAAAACATGAAGAGCATGAAAAGGTGTGAAAAATATGAAGAGCTTCAAAATGTGTCAAAAATATGAGGAGCATGAAACGGTCTGAAATATAGGAGACGCATGAAGCGGTGTTGAAAAACATGAAGAGTTTGAAAACGTGTGAAAAATATGAAGAGCTTCAAAAGGTGTCAAAAATATGAGGAGTATGAAAAGGTCTGAAAAATAGGAGGAGCATGAAGCGGTGTTGAAAAACATGAAAAGCCTGAAGGTGTGAAAAATATGAAGAGCTTCAAAACGTGTCAAATATATGAGGAGCATGAAAAGGTCTGAAAAATAGGAGGAATATGGAGCGGTGTTGAAAAACATTTAGAGACTGAAAACGTGTGAAAAATAAGAAGAGTTTCAAAAGGTGTGAAAAATATGAAGAGATTCAAAGGTGTCAAAAATATGAGGAGCATGAAACGGTGTGAAAAATAGGAGGAGCATGAAACGGTGTTCAAAAACATGAAGAGCCGTAAAAGGTGTGAAAAATATGAAGAGCTTCAATAGGTGTGAAAAATATGAGGAGCATGAAACGGTCTGAAAAATAGGAGGAGCATGAAGCCGTGTTCAAAAACATGAAGAGCCTGAAAGTAGGTAAAAAATATGAAGAGCTTCAAAAGGTGTCAAATATATGAGAAGCATGAAACAGTCTGAAAAATAGGAAGAGCAGAAAGCGGTGCTGAAAAACATGAAGAGCCTGAAAAGGTGTGAAAAATATGAAGAACTTCAAAAGGTGCCAAATATATGAGGAGCATGAAACGGTCTGAAATAAAGGAGGAGCATGAAACGGTCTGAAAAATAGGAGGGGCATGAAACGTTGTTCAAAAACATGAAGAACCTAAAAAGGTGTGAAAAATATGAAGAGCTTCAAAAGGTGTGAAAAATATGAGGAGCTTCACAAGTTGTCAAAAATATGAGGAGCATGAAATGGTCTGAAAAATAGGAGGAACATTAACTGGTGTTGAAAAACATGAAGAGGCTGAAAAGGTGTGAAAAATATGAAGAGCTTCAACAGGTGTCAAAAATATGAGGAGCATGAAACGTTCTGAAAAACAGGAGGAGCATGAAACGGTATTCAAAACATGAAGAGCTTGAAAAGGTGTGAAAAATATGAAGAGCTTCAAAACCTATCAAAAATATGAGGAGCATGTAATGGTCTGAAAAGTAGGAGGAGCATGAAGCAGTGTTGAAAAACATGAAGAGCCTGAAAAGTTGTGAAATATATGAAGAGCTTCAAAAGGTGTCAAAAATATCAGGAGAGAGAAATGGAGTTCAAAAACGTAAAGAGCCTGAAAAGATGTGAAAAATACGAAGAGATTCAAAAGATGTCAAAAATAGGAGGAACCTGAAACGGTGTTGAAAAACATGAAGAGCATGAAAAGGTGTGAAAAATATGAAGAGCTTCAAAGAGTCAAAAATATGAGGAGCATGAAACGGTCTGAAAAATAGGAGGAGCATGAAGCCGTGTTGAAAAACATGAAAAGACTGAAAAGGTGAGAAAAATATGAGGAGCTTTGAAAGGTGTCAAATATATGAGGAGGATGAAACGGTCTGAAAATATGAGGAGCATGAAACGGTGTTCAAGAACATGAAGAGCCTGAAAAGCTTCGAAAAACATGAAGAGCTTCAAAAGGTGTGAAAAATATTAAGAGCTTCAAAATGTGTGGAATACATGAGGAGCATGAAACGGTCTGAAAATTAGGAGGAGCGTGAAGCGGTGTTCAAAAACATGAAGAGCCTGAAAAGGTGTGAAATATATGAAGAGCTTCAAAAGGTGTCAAAAAAAATGAGGAACATGAAACGGTCTGAAAAATAGAAGGAACATGAAATGCTGATCAAAAACATGAAGAGACTGAAAAGGTGTGAAAAATATGAAGAGCTTCAAAAGGTGTCAAAAATATGAGGAGCATGAAACGGTCTGAAAAATAGGAGGAGAATGAAACGGTGTTCAAAAAGAAGAAGAGCCTGAAAAGGTGTGAAAAATATGAAGAGCTTCAAAAGGTGTCAAAATATGAGGAGCATGAAACCGTCTGAAAAGTAGGAGGAGCATTAAGCGGTGCTGAAAAACATGAAGAGCCTGAAAAGGTGTGAAAAATAGGAAGATCTTGAAAAGGTGTCAAAAATATGAGTAGCATGAAACGGTCTGAAAAATAGGAGGAGAATGAAGTCGTGATGAAAAACATGAAGAGCCTGAAAAGGTGTGAAAAATATGAAGAGCTTCCAAAATTGTGAAAATATGAGGAGAATGAAACGGTTTGAAAAATAGGAGGAGCATGAAACGGTCTGAAAAATAGGAGGAGCATGATGCGGTGTGGAAAAACAAGAAGAGCCTGAAAACGTGTGAAAAATATGAAGAGCTTCAAAAGGTGTGAAAAATATGAAGAGCTTCAAAAGGTTTCAAAATTAAGAGGAGCAATAAACCGTCTGAAAAATATGAAGGAGCATGAAACGGTTTGAAAAATAGGAGGAGCATGAAACGTGATGAAAAACATGAAGAGCTTCAAAAGGTGTGAAAAATATTAGATCATGAAACGATCTGAAAAATAGGAGGAGCATGAACTGGTCTTGAACAACATGAAGAGCATGAAAAGGTGTGAAAAATATGAAGAGCTTAAAAAGGTGTCAAAAATATGAGGAGCACGGAACGGTCTGAAAAATAGGAGAACCACGAAGCTGTGTTGAAAAACATGACAGCATGAAAAGGTGTGAAAAATATGAAGGGCTGCAAAAGTTGTGAAAAATATGAAGAGCATGAAAAGGTCTGAAAAATAGGAGCAGCATGAAGCGCTGTTGAAAAACATGAAGTGCCTGAAAAGTTGTGAAGAATATGAAGAGCTTCAAAAGGTGTCAAAAATATGAGGAGCATGAAATGTACTGAAAAATTTGAGGTGCATGAATCGGTCTGATTAATAGAAGGAGCATGAAACGGTGTTGAAAAACATGAAGAGCATTGAAAGGTGTGAAAAATATGAAGACTCTCAAAAAATATCAAAAATATGAGGAGTATGAAACGGTCTGAAAAATAGGAGGAGCATGAAGCGGTGTTGAAAAACATGAAGCCTGAAAAAAAGTGAAAAATATGAAGAGCTTCAAAAATGTGAAAAATATGAAGAACTTCAAAAGGTGTGAAAAATATGAAGAGTTTCAAAAGGTGTCATAAATGAGATGAGCATGAAACTGTCTGAAAAATGGGAGGAGCATAATGCGGTGTTGCAAATCATGAAGAGCCTGAAAAGGTGTGAAAAATATGAAGAGCTTCTAAAGGTGTCAAAAATATGAGGAGAATGAAACGGTCTGAAATATAGGAGGAGCATGAAGTGGTATTGAAAAACATGAAGAGCCTGAAAAGTGTAAAAAATACAAAGATCTTCAAAAAGTGGCAAAAATATGAGGTGCATGAAACGGTCTGAAAAATAGGAGGAGCATGAAGCGGTGTTGAAAAACATGAAGAGCCTGAAAACGTGTCAAAAATATGAAGAACTTCAAAAGGTGTGAAAAATATGAAGAGCTTCAAAAGGTGTCAAAAATATGAGGAGCATGAAACGGTCTGAAAAATAGGAGGAGCATGAAGCGGTGTTCAAAAACATGAAGAGCCTGAAAAGGTGTGAAAAATATGTGGAGCTTCAAAAGCTGTCAAAAATATGAGGAGCATGAAACGATCTGAAAAATAGGAGGAGCATGAAGCGGTGTTCAAAAACATAAAGAGCTTGAATAGGTGTGAGAAATATGAAGAGCTTCCAAAGGTGTCAATAATATGAGGAGCATGAAACGGTCTGAAAAATAGGAGGAGGATGAAGCGGTGTTCAAAAACATGAAGAGCCTGAAAAGATGTGAAAAATAGGAAGAGATTTAAAATGTGTGAAAAATATGAGGAGCATGAAACGTTCGGAAAAATAGGAGGAGCATGAAGCGGTGTTCAAAAACATGAAGAGACTGAAAAGTTGTGAAAAATATGAAGACTCTCAAAAAATATCAAAAATATGAGGAGTATGAAACGGTCTGAAAAATAGGAGGAGCAAGAAGCGGTGTTGAAAAACATGAAGAGCCTGAAACCGAGTGAAAAATATGAAGAGCTTCAAAAATGTGAAAAATATGAAGAGCTTCAAAAGGTGTGAAAAATATGAAGAGCTTCAAAAGTTGTCAAAAATGAGATGTGCATGAAACGGACTGAAATATAAGAGGAGCTTGAAGTGATGTTGAAAAACATGAAGAGCCTGAAAATGTGTGAAATATAGGAAGAGCTTCAAAAGGTGTCAAAACTATGAGGAGCATGAAACCGTCTGAAAACAAGGAGGAGCATGAAGCGGTGTTGAGAAACATGAAGAGCCTGAAAAGGTGTGAAAAATATGAAGAGCTTCAAAAGGTGTCAAAAATATGAGGAGCATGAAACGGTCTGTAAAATAGGAGGAGCATAAAGCAGTGTTGAAAAACATGAAGAGCCTGAAAAGGTGTGAAAAATATGAAGAGCTTCAAAAGGTGTGAAATACATGAGGAGCATGAAACGGTCTGAAAAATAGGAGGAGCATGAAGCGGTGTTGAAAAACATGAAGAGCCTGAAAACGTGTGAAAAATATGAAGAGCTTCAAAAGGTGTGAAAAATATGAAGAGCTTCAAAAGGTTTCAAATTTAAGAGGAGCAATAAACCGTCTGAAAAATATGAAGGAGCATGAAACGGTCTGAAAAATAGGAGGAGCATGAAGTCGTGATGAAAAACATGAAGAGCCTGAAAAGGTGTGAAAAATATGAAGAGCTTCCAAAATTGTGAAAATATGAGGAGAATGAAACGGTTTGAAAAATAGGAGGAGCATAAAGCAGTGTTGAAAAACATGAAGAGCCTGAAAAGGTGTGAAAAATATGAAGAGCTTCAAAAGGTGTGAAATACATGAGGAGCATGAAACGGTCTGAAAAATAGGAGGAGCATGAAGCGGTGTTGAAAAACATGAAGAGCCTGAAAACGTGTGAAAAATATGAAGAGCTTCAAAAATGTGAAAAATATGAAGAGCTTCAAAAGGTGTGAAAAATACGAAGAGCTTCAAATGTGTCAAAAATGAGATGAACATGAAACGGTCTGAAACATAGGAGGAGCATGAAGCTTTGTTCAAAAAGATGAAGAGCCTGAAAAGGTGTGAAAAATATGAAAAGCTTCAAAAGTTGTGAAAAATATGAAGAGTTTGAAAAGGTGTCAAAAATATGAGGAGCATGAAACGGTCTGAAAAATAGGAGGAGCATGAAGCGGTGTTCAAAAACATGAAGAGCCTGAAAAGGTGTGAAAAATATGTGGAGCTTCAAAAGCTGTCAAAAATATGAGGAGCATGAAACGGTCTGAAAAATAGGAGGAGCATGAAGCGGTGTTCAAAAACATGAAAGGCTTGAATAGGTGTGAGAAATATGAAGAGCTTCCAAAGGTGTCAATAATATGAGGAGCATGAAACGGTCTGAAAAATAGGAGGAGGATGAAGCGGTGTTCAAAAACATGAAGAGCCTGAAAAGATGTGAAAAATAGGAAGAGATTTAAAATGTGTGAAAAATATGAGGAGCATGAAACGTTCTGAAAAATAGGAGGAGCATGAAGCGGTGTTCAATAACATGAAGAGACTGAAAAGGTGTGAAAAATATGAAGACTCTCAAAAAATATCAAAAATATGAGGAGTATGAAACGGTCTGAAAAATAGGAGGAGCATGAAGCGGTGTTGAAAAACATGAAAGCCTGAAAAAAAGTGAAAAATATGAAGAGCTTCAAAAATGTGAAAAATATGAAGAACTTCAAAAGGTGTGAAAAATATGAAGAGCTTCAAAAGGTGTCATAAATGAGATGAGCATGAAACTGTCTGAAAAATGGGAGGAGCATAATGCGGTGTTGCAAATCATGAAGAG
This sequence comes from Dama dama, assembly GCF_033118175.1. Classification (NCBI taxonomy): domain Eukaryota; kingdom Metazoa; phylum Chordata; class Mammalia; order Artiodactyla; family Cervidae; genus Dama; species Dama dama. The sequence continues at coordinate 2,054,372 of NW_026870882.1, forward strand.
CCTGAAAAGGTGTGAATAATATGAAGAGCTTCAAAAGATGTGAAAAACATGAAGAGCTTCAAAAGGTGTCAAAATGAGATGATCATGAAATGGTCTGAACAATAGGAGGAGCATGAAGCGGTGTTGAAAAACATGAAGAGCCTGAAAAGGTGTGAAAAATATGAAGAGCTTCTAAAGGTGTCAAAAATATGAGGAGAATGAAACGGTCTGAAATATAGGAGGAGCATGAAGTGGTATTGAAAAACATGAAGAGCCTGAAAAGTGTAAAAAATACAAAGATCTTCAAAAAGTGTCAAAAATATGAGGTGCATGAAACGGTCTGAAAAATAGGAGGAGCATGAAGCGGTGTTGAAAAACATGAAGAGCCTGAAAACGTGTCAAAAATATGAAGAACTTCAAAAGGTGTGAAAAATGTGAAGAGCTTCAAAAGGTGTCAAAAATGAGATGAGCATGAAACGGTCTGAAAAATAGGAGGAGCATGAAGTGGTGTTGAAAAAAATGAAGAGCCTGAGAAGGTGTGAAAAATATGAAGAGTTTCAAAAGATGTGAATAATATGAAGAGCTTCAAAAGGTGTCAAAAATAAGATGAGCATGAAACGGTCTGAAAATAAGAAGGAGCATGAAGCGGTGTTCAGAAACATGAAGAGCCTGAAAAGGTGTGAAAAATATGAGGAGCTTCAAAAGGTGTCAAAAATATGAGGAGCATGAAATGGTCTGGAAAATAGAGGAGCATGAAGCGGTGTTGAAAAACATGAAGAGCCTGAAAAGGTGTGAAAAATATGAAGAGCTTCAAAAGGTGTCAAAAATATGAGGAGCATGAAACGGTCTGAAAAATAGGAGGAGCATTAAGCGGAGTTGAAAAACTTGAAGAGCCTGAAAACGTGTGAAAAATATGAAGAGCTTCAAAAGGTGTGAAATATATGAAGAGCTTCAAAAGGTGTCAAAAATATGAGGAGAATGAAACGGTCTGAAATATAGGAGGAGCATGAAGCGGTGTTCAACAACATGAAGAGCCTGAAAAGGTGTGAAAAATATGAGGAGCTTCAAAAGGTGTGAAATACATGAGGAGCATGAAACGGTCTGAAAAATAGGAGGAGCATGAAGCGGTGTTCAAAAACATGAAGAGCCTGAAAAGGTGTGAAAAACATGAAGAGCTTCAAATTGTGTCAAGTATATGAGGAGCATGAAACGGTCTGAAAAATAGGAGGAGCATGAAACGGTCTGAAAAATAGGAGGAGCATGAAGCGGTGTTGAAAAACATGAAGAGCCTGAAATGGCGTCAAAATTAGGAAGAGCTTCAAAGGTGTCAAAAATATGAGGAGCAAGAAAAGGTCTGAAAAATAGGAGGAGCATGAAACGGTGTTCAAAAACATAAAGAGCCTGAAAAGGTGTGAATAATATGAAGAAATTCAAAAGGTGTGAAAAATATGAAGAGGTTCCAAAGGAGTCAAAAATGAGATGAGCATGAAACGGTCTGAAAAATAGGAGGAGCATGAAGTGGTGTTGAAAAACATGAAGTGCCTGAAAAGGTGTGAAATATATGAAGAGCTTCAAAAGGTGTGAAAAATAAGAGGAGCATCAAAATGTGTCAAAAATATGAGGAGCCTGAAACGGTCTGAAAAATAGGAGGAGCATGAAACGGTGTTCACAAACATATAGAGCCTGAAGATGTGTAAAAAATATGAAGAGCTTCAAAAAGACTGAAATACATGAGGAGCATGGAACGTCTGAAAATACGAGGAACATGAAGCGGTTCTCAAAAACATGAAGATCCTGAAAAGGTGTGAAAATAATGAAGAGCTTCAAAAGGTGTCATAAATATGAGGAGCATGAAAAGGTCTGAAAAATAGGAGGAGCTTGAAACGGTGTTCAAAAACATGAAGAGCCTGAAAAGGTGTGAAAAATATGAAGAGCTTCAAAAGGTGTCAAAAATATGAGGAGCATGTAACTGTCTGAAATATAGGAGGAACAAGAAGCGGTGTTCAAAAACATGTAGAGCCTGAAAAGGTGTGAAAAATATGAAGAGCTTCAAAAGGTTTCAAAAATATGAGGAGCATGACACGGTCTGAAAAATTGGAGGAACATGAAGCGGTGATCAATAACATGTAGAGCCTGAAAAGGTGAAAAAATATGAAGAGCTTCAAAATGTGTGAAAAATATGAAGAGCTTCAAAATGTGTAAAAAATGAGATGAGTAGGAAACGGTCTGAAAATTAGGAGGGGCATGAGGTGGTGTTGAAAAACATGAAGAGCCTGAAGAGGTGTGAAATATATGAAGAGCTTCAAAAGGTGTCAAAATTATGAGGAGAATGAAACGGTCTGAAAATAGGAGGAGCATGAAGCTGTGTTCAAAAACTTGAAGAGCCTTAAAAGGTGTGAAAAATATGAAGAGCTTCCAAAGGTTTCAAAAATATGAGGAGCATGAAACGGTCTGAAATATAGGAGGAGCATGAAACGGTGTTCAAAAACATGAAGAGATTGAAAAGGTGTGAAAAATATGATGAGCTTCAAAAGGTGTGAAAAATATGAGGAGCATGAAACGGTCTGAAAAATAGGAGGAGCAAGAAGCTGTGTTCAAAAACATGAAGGCCTGAAAATGTGTGAAATATATGAAGAGCTTCAAAAGGTGTGAAATACATGAGGATCATGAAACGGTCTGAACAATAGGAGGAGCATGAAGCGGTGTTCAAAAACATGAAGAGCATGAAAAGGTGTGAAAAATATGAAGAGCTTCAAAAGATGTAAAAAATATGAGGAGCATGAAGCGGTGTTGAAAAAAATGAAGAGCATGAAAAGGTGTGAAAAATTTGAAGAGCTTCAAAATGTGTGAAAAAAATGAAGAGCTTACAAAGTTGTTCAAATATGAGATGAGCATGAAACGGTCTGAAAAATAGGAGGAGCATGAAGTGGCTTTGAAAAACATGAAGAGCCTGAAAAGGTGTGAAATATATGAAGAGCTTCAAAAGGTGTCAAAAATATGAGGAGCCCTAAATGGTCTGAAAAATAGGAGGAGCATGAAGCGGTGTAGAAAAACATGAAGAGCCTGAAAAGGTGTGGAAAATATGAAGAGCTTCAAAAGGTGTCAAAAATATGAGGAGCATGAAACGGTCTGAAAAATAGGAGGAGCATGAATCGGTGTAGAAAAACATGAAGAGCCTGAAAATGTGTGAAAAATATGAAGAGCTTCAAAAGGTGTCAAAAATGAGATGAGCATGAAACGGTCTGAAAAGTAGGAGGAGCATGAAGTGGTGTTGACAGACATGAAGAGCCTGAAAACGTGTGAAAAATATGAAGGGCTTCAAAAGGTGTGAAAAATATGAAGAGCTTCCAAAGTTGTCAAAAATATGAGGAGCATGAATCGGTCTCAAAAAATAGGAGAGAGCATGAAGCGGTGTTGAAAAACATGAAGAGCCTGAAAAGGTTTGAAAAATATGAAGAACTTCAGAAGTTGTCAAATCATGAGGAGCATGAAACGGTCTCAAAAATAAGAGGACATTGAAGCGGTGTTGAAAAATATGAAGAGCCTGAAAAAGTGTGAAAAATATGAAGAGCTTATAAAATTGTCAAAATATGAGGAGCATGAAACGGTCTGAAAAATACGAGCAGCCTGAAACCGTCAGAAAAATAGGAGGATCATAAAGCGGTGTTCAAAAACATGAAGGGCCTGAAAACGTGTGAAAAATATGAAGAGCTTCAAAAGGAGTCAAAAATATGCGGAGCCTGAAACGATCTGAAAAGTAGGAGGAGCATGAAGCGGTGTTGAAAACCATGAAGAGCCGGAAAAGGTGTGAAAAATGTGAAGAGCTTCAAAAGGTGTCAAAAATATGAGGAGCATGAAACGCTCTGAAATATAGGAGGATCATGAAGCGGTGTTGAAAAACATGAAGAGTCTGAAAAGGTGTGATAAATGTGAAGAGCTTCAAAAGGTGTCAAAAATATGAGGAGCATGAAACGGTCTGAAAAATAGGAGGAGCATGAAACGGTGATCAAAAACATGAAGAGTCTGAAAACGTGTGAAAAATATGAAGAGCTTCAAACGGTGTGAAAAATATCAGGAGGATGAAACGGTCTGAAAAAGATGAGGAGCATGAAGTGGTCTTCAAAAACATGTACAGCCTGAAAAGATGTGAAAAATATGAAGAGCTTCAAAAGGTGTGAAACACATGAGTATCATGAAACGGTATAAAAAATAGGAGGAGCATGAAGCTGTGTTCAAAAACATGAGAGCCTGAAAAGGTGTGAAAAATATGAAGAGCCTGAAAACGTGTCAAAAATATGAGGAGGATGAAACGGTCTGAAAAATAGGAGGCGCATGAAGCGATGTTGAAAAACTTGAAGAGCCTGAAAACGTGTAAAATATGAAGAGCTTCAAAACGTGTGAAAAATATGAAGAGCTTCAAAAGGTGTCAAAAATGAGATGAGCATGAAACGGTCTGAAAAATAGGAGGAGAATGAAACGGTGTTGAAAAACTTGAAGACCCTGAAAAGCTGTGAAAAATATGAAGAGCTTCAAAAGGGGTGAAAAATATGAAGAGCTTCCAAAGGTGTCAAAAATATGAGGAGCATGAAAAGGTCAGAAAAAGAGGAGGAGCATGAGCGGAGTTGAAAAACATGAAGAGGTGAAAAGGTGTGAAAAATATGAAGAGCTTCAAAAGGTGTGAAAAATGAGAGGATCATGAAACGGTCTGAAAAATAGGAGGAGCATGAAGCGGTGTTGAAAAACATGAAGAGCCTGAAAAGGTGTGAAAAATATGAAGAGCTTCAAAAAGTGTCAAAAATATGAGGAGCATGAAACGGTCTCAAAAATAGGAGGAGCATGAAGCGGTGTTGAAAAACATGAAGAGCCTGAAAAGGTGTGAAAAATATGAACAGTTTCAAAAAGTGTGAAATACATGAGGAGAATTAAACTGTCTGAAAAATAGGAGGAGCATGAAGCGGTGTTGAAAAACATGAAGGCCTGAAAACGTGTGAAAAATATGAAAGCTTCAAAAGTTGTGAAAAATATGAAGAGCTTCAAAAGTTGTGAAAAATATGAAGAGCTTCAAAAGGTGTCAAAAATTTGATGAGCATGAAACGGTCTGAAAAATAGGAGGAGCATGAAGTGGTGTTGAAAAAAATGAAGAGCCTGAAAAGGTTTGAAAAATATGAAAAGCTTCAAAAGGTGTCAAAAATATGAGGAGCATGAAACGGTCTCAAAAATAGGAGGAGCATGAAGCGGTGTTCAAAAACAAGAAGAGCCTGAAAAGGTGTGAAAAATATGAAGAGCTTCAAAAGGTGTCAAAAATATGAGGAGCATGAAACGGTTTTGAGAAACATGAATAGCCTGAAAATATGTGAAAAATATGAAGAGCATAAAAATATGTGAAAAATATGAGGAGCATGAAACTGTGTTCAAAACATGAAGAGCCTGAAAAGGTGTGAAAAATATGAAGATCTTCAGAAGGTGTCAAAATTGAAGGCATTTCCCCTGAAATCAGGAACAAGACAAGGGTGCCCACTCTCACCACTACTATTCAACATAGTGTTGGAAGTTCTGGCCACAGCAATCAGAGCAGAAAAAGAAGTAAAAGGAATCCTGATAGGAAAAGAAGAAGTAAAACTCTCACTGTTTGCAGATGACATGATCCTCTACATAGAAAACCCTAAAGACTCTACCAGAAAATTACTAGAACTAACCAATGAATATAGTAAAGTTGCAGGATATAAAATTAACACACAGAAATCCCTTGCATTCCTATATACTAACAATGAAAAAACAGACAGAGAAATTAAGGAAACAATACCATTCACCATTGCAACAAAAAGAATAAAATACTTAGGAGTATATCTACCTAAAGAAACAAAGGACCTATACATAGAAAACTATAAAACACTGATGAAAGAAATCAAAGAGGACACAAACAGATGGAGAAACATACCGTGTTCATGGATTGGAAGAATTAATATTGTCAAAATGGCTATTCTACCCAAAGCAGTCTATAGATTCAATGCAATCCCTATCAAGCTACCAATGGTATTTTTCACAGAACTAGACCAAAGAATTTCACAATTTGTATGGAAATACAAAAAACCTCGAATAGCCAAAGTAATCTTGAGAAAGAAGAATGGAGCTGGAGGAATCAACCTGCCTGACTTCAGACTCTACTACAAAGCCACAGTCATCAAGACAGTATGGTACTGGCACAAAGACAGAAATATAGATCAATGGAACAGAATAGAAAGCCCAGAGATAAATCCACGAACCTATGGACACCTTATCTTTGACAAAGGAGGCAAGGATATACAATGGAAAAAAGACAACCTCTTTAACAAGTGGTGCTGGGAAAACTGGTCAACCACTTGTAAAAGAATGAAACTAGAACACTTTCTAACACCATACACAAAAATAAACTCAAAATGGATTAAAGATCTAAATGTAAGACCAGAAACTATAAAACTCCTAGAGGAGAACATAGGCAAAACACTCTCCGACATAAATCAAAGCAAGATCCTCTATGACCCACCTCCCAGAATATTGGAAATATAAGCAAAACTAAACAAATGGGACCTAATGAAACTTAAAAGCTTTTGCACTACAAAGGAAACTATAAGTAAGGTGAAAAGACAGCCCTCAGATTGGGAGAAAATAATAGCAAATGAAGAAACAGACAAAGGATTAATCTCAAAAATATACAAGCAACTCCTGCAGCTCAATTTCAGAAAAATAAATGACCCAATCAAAAAATGGGCCAAAGAACTAAACAGACATTTCTCCAAAGAAGACATACAGATGGCTAACAAACACAGGAAAAGATGCTCAACATCACTCATTATTAGAGAAATACAAATCAAAACCACAATGAGGTACCATTACACGCCAGTCAGGATGGCTGCTATCCAAAAGTCTACAAGCAATAAATGCTGGAGAGGGTGTGGAGAAAAGGGAACCCTCTTACACTGTTGGTGGGAATGCAAACTAGTACAGCCGCTATGGAAAACAGTGTGGAGATTTCTTAAAAAACTGGAAATAGAACTGCCATATGACCCAGCAATCCCACTTCTGGGCATACACACTGAGGAAACCAGAACTGAAAGAGACACGTGCACCCCAGTGTTCATCGCAGCACTGTTTATAATAGCCAGGACATGGAAGCAACCTAGATGCCCATCAGCAGATGAATGGATAAGGAAGCTGTGGTACATATACACCATGGACTATTACTCAGCCATTAAAAAGAATTCATTTGAACCAGTCCTAATGAGATGGATGAAGCTGAAGCCCATTATACAGAGTGAAGTAAGCCAGAAAGATAAAGAACATTACAGCATACTGACACATGTATATGGAATTTAGAAAGGTGATAACGATAACCCTATATGCAGAACAGAAAAAGAGACACAGAAATACAGAACAGACTTTTGAACTTTGTGGGAGAATGTGAGGGTGGGATATTTCAAAAGAACAGCATGTATCCTATCTATGGAGAAACAGATCACCAGCCCAGGTAGGATGAATGAGACAAGTGCTCCGGCCTGGTGCACTGGGAAGACCCAGAGGAATCGGGGGGAGAGGGAGGTGGGAGAGGGGATCGGGATTGGGAATACATGTAAATCCATGGCTGATTCATATCAATGTATGACAAAACCCACTGGAAAAAAAAATATGAGGAGCATGAAACAGTCTGAAAAATAGGAGGAGCATGAAACGGTGACCAAAAACATGAAGAGCCTGAAAAGGTGTGAAAAATATGAAGAGCTTCAAAAGGTGTGAAATACATGAGGAGCATGAAACTCTCTGAAAAATAGAAGGAGCATGAAGTGGTGTTCAAAAATATGAATAGCCTGAAAAGGTGTGAAAAATATGAAGATCTTCAAAAGGTGTGAAAAATATGAGGAGCATGATACGGTCTGAAAAATAGGAGGAGCATGAAGCGGTGTTGAAAAACATGAAGAGCCTGAAAACGTGTGAAAAATATGAAGAGCTTCAAAAGGTGTGAAAAATATGAAGAGCTTCAAAAAGTGTGAAATACATGAGGAGGATTAAACGGTCTGAAAAATAGGAGGAGCATGAAGTGGTGTTGAAAAAAACTGAAGAGCCTGAAAAGGTGTGAAAAATATGAAGAGCTTCAAAAGGTGTCAAAAATATGAGGAGCATGAAACGGTCTGAAAAATAGGAGGAGCATTAAGCGGTGTTGAAAAACATGAAGGCCTGAAAACATGTGAAAAATATGAAGAGCTTCAAAAGGTGTGAAAAATATGAAGAGCTTCAAAAGGTGTGAAATACATGTGGAGCATTAAACGGTCTGAAAAATAGGAGGAGCATGAAGCGGTGTTGAAAAACATGAAGAGCCTGAAAAGGTGTGAAAAATATGAGGAGCTTCAAAAGGTGTGAAATACATGTGGAGCATTAAACGGTCTGAAAAACAGGAGGAGCATGAAGCGGTGTGCAAAAACAAGAAGAGCCTGAAAAGGTGTGAAAAATATGAGGAGATTCAAAAGGTGTGAAATACATGTGGAGCATTAAACGGTCTGAAAAATAGGAGGAGCATGAAGCGGTGTTCAAAAACAAGAAGAGCCTGAAAAGGTGTGAAAAATATGAAGAGCTTCAAAAGGTGTGAAATACATGTGGAGCATTAAACGGTCTGAAAAATAGGAGGAGCATGAAACGGTGATAAAAAATGAAGAGCGTTTTGATTTGCATTTCTCTAATAATGAGTGATGTTGAGCATCTTTTCCTGTGTTTGTTAGCCATCTGTATGTCTTCTTTGGAGAAATGTCTGTTTAGTTCTTTGGCCCATTTTTTGATTGGGTCATTTATTTTTCTGGAATTGAGCTGCAGGAGTTGCTTGTATATTTTTGAGATTAATCCTTTGTCTGTTTCTTCATTTGCTATTATTTTCTCCCAATCTGAGGGCTGTCTTTTCACCTTACTTATAGTTTCCTTTGTAGTGCAAAAGCTTTTAAGTTTCATTAGGTCCCATTTGTTTAGTTTTGCTTATATTTCCAATATTCTGGGAGGTGGGTCATAGAGGATCTTGCTTTGATTTATGTCGGAGAGTGTTTTGCCTATGTTCTCCTCTAGGAGTTTTATAGTTTCTGGTCTTACATTTAGATCTTTAATCCATTTTGAGTTTATTTTTGTGTATGGTGTTAGAAAGTGTTCTAGTTTCATTCTTTTACAAGTGGTTGACCAGTTTTCCCAGCACCACTTGTTAAAGAGGTTGTCTTTTTTCCATTGTATATCCTTGCCTCCTTTGTCAAAGATAAGGTGTCCATAGGTTCGTGGATTTATCTCTGGGCTTTCTATTCTGTTCCATTGATCTATATTTCTGTCTTTGTGCCAGTACCATACTGTCTTGATGACTGTGGCTTTGTAGTAGAGTCTGAAGTCAGGCAGGTTGATTCCTCCAGCTCCATTCTTCTTTCTCAAGATTACTTTGGCTATTCGAGGTTTTTTGTATTTCCATACAAATTGTGAAATTCTTTGGTCTAGTTCTGTGAAAAATACCATTGGTAGCTTGATAGGGATTGCATTGAATCTATAGACTGCTTTGGGTAGAATAGCCATTTTGACAATATTAATTCTTCCAATCCATGAACACGGTATGTTTCTCCATCTGTTTGTGTCCTCTTTGATTTCTTTCATCAGTGTTTTATAGTTTTCTATGTATAGGTCCTTTGTTTCTTTAGGTAGATATACTCCTAAGTATTTTATTCCTTTGTTGCAACGGTGAATGGTATTGTTTCCTTAATTTCTCTGTCTGTTTTTTCATTGTTAGTATATAGGAATGCAAGGGATTTCTGTGTGTTAATTTTATATCCTGCAAATTTACTATATTCATTGATTAGCTCTAGTAATTTTCTGGTAGAGTCTTTAGGGTTTTCTATGTAGAGGATCATGTCATCTGCAAACAGTGAGAGTTTTTGAAATGGTGTGAAAAATATGAAGAGCTTCAAAATGTGTCAAATATAAGAGGAGCATGAAACAGTGTTCAAAAACATGAAGAGCCTGAAAAGTGGTGAAAAATATGAAGAGCTTAAAACGGTGTCAAATATAGGAGGAACATGAAACAGTGTTCAAATCATGAAGAGCCTGAAAAGGTGTGAAAAATATGAAGAGCTTCAAAAGGTCCCAAAAATATGTGGAGCATGAAACGGTCTGAAAAATAGGAGGAGCATGAAGCAGTGTTCAAAAACATGAAGAGCCTGAAAAGCGGTGAAAAATATGAAGAGCTTCAAAAGGTTTCAAAAAGATGAGGAACATGAAACGGTGTTGAAAAACATGAAGACCCTGAAAAGGTGTGAAAAGTATGAGGAGCTTGAAAAAGTGTCAAAAATATGAGGAGCATGAAACGGTCAGAAAAATAGGAGGAGCATGAAGCGGTGTTGAAAAACGGTAGAGCCTGAAAAGGTGTGAAAAATATGAAGACTTCAAAAGTTGTCAAAAATATGAGGAGCATGAAACGGTCTGAAAAATAGGAGGAGCATGAAGCAGTGTTGAAAAATATTAAGAGCCTGAAAAGGTGTGAAAAATATGAAGAGCTTCAAAATGTGTTCAAAAATATGAGGAGCATGAAACGGTCTAAAAAATAGGAAGAGCATGAAGCGGTGTTGAAAAAAAAAAAAGCCTGAAAAGGTGTGAAAAATATGAAGAGCTTCAAAATGTGTCAAAAATATGAGGGGCATGAAACGGTCTGAAAAATAGGAGGAGCATGAAACGTAGTTCAAAAACATGAAGAGCCTGAAAATGTGTGAAAAATATGAAGACTTTCAAAAGCTGTGAAAAATATGAAGATCATGAAACGATCTGAAAAATAGGAGGAGCATGAAGCGGTTTTGAAAAACATGAAGAGCCTGAAAAGGTGTGAAATATATGAAGAGCTTCAAAGGGTGTCAAAAATATGAGGAGCATGAAACGGTCTGAAAAATAGGAGGAGCATGAAATGTTCAAAAACATGAAGGGCTTGAAATGATGTGAAAAATATGAAGACTTTCAAAAGATGTCAAAATTATGAGGGGCATGAAACGGTCTGAAAAATAGGACGAGCATCAAACAGTGTTGAAAAATATGAAGAGCCTGAATAGGTGTGAAAAATATGAAGAGCTTCAAAAGTGTCACAAATAGGAGGAGCATGAAACGGTGTTCAAAAACATGAAGAGCCAGTAAAGGTGTGAAAAATATGAATAGCTTCCAAATGTGACAAAAATAAGATGAGCATGAAACGGTCTGAAAAATAGGAGGAGCATGAAGCAGTGTTGAAAAACATGAAGAGCCTGAAAAGGTGTGAAATATATGAAGAGGTTCAAAAGGTGTCAAAAATGCGAGGAGCATGAAACGACTGAAATATAGGAGGAGCATGAACTGGTGTTGAAAAACATTAATAGCCTGAAAAGGTGTGAAATATATGAAGAGTTTCAAAAGGTGTGTAAAATATGAAGAGCTTCAATAGGTTGAAAAATATGAAGAGCTTAAAAAGATGTGAAACACATGAAGAGCTTCAAAAGGTGTCAAAAATGAGAGGAGCATGAAACGGTCTGAAAAAAAGGAGGAGCATGAAGTGGTGTTGAAAATCATGAAGTGCCTGAAAATGTGTAAAAAATATGAAGAGCTTGAAAAGGTGTCAAAAATATGAGGAGCATGAAACGGTCTAAAAAATAAATGGAGCATGAAACGGTGTTAAAAAACATCAAGAGCCTGAAAACGTGTGAAAAATATGAAGAGCTTCAAAAGGTGTGTAAAATATGAAGAGCTTCAATAGGTTGAAAAATATGAAGAGCTTCAAAAGATGTGAAAAACATGAAGAGCTTCAAAAGGTGTCAAAAATGAGAGGAGCATGAAAAGGTGTTAAAAAACATGAAGAGCCTGAAAAGGGGTGAAAAATATGAAGAGCTTCAAAAGGTGTCAAAAGTACGAGGAGCATGAAATGGTCAGAAAAATAAGAGGAGCATGAAGCGGTGTTGAAAAACATGAAGAGCCTGAAACTGTGTGAAATATATGAAGAGCTTCAAAAGGTATCAAAAATATGAGGAGCATGAAAAGTTCTAAAATATAGGAGGAGCATGAAGCGGTGTTGAAAAACATGAAGAGCCTGAAACTGTGTGAAATATATGAAGAGCTTCAAAAGGTATCAAAAATATGAGGAGCATGAAAAGTTCTAAAATATAGGAGGAGCATGAAGCGGTGTTGAAAAACATGAAGAGCCTGAAACTGTGTGAAATATATGAAGAGCTTCAAAAGGTATCAAAAATATGAGGAGCATGAAAAGTTCTAAAATATAGGAGGAGCATGAAGCGGTGTTGAAAAACATGAAGAGCCTGAAACTGTGTGAAATATATGAAGAGCTTCAAAAGGTATCAAAAATATGAGGAGCATGAAAAGTTCTAAAATATAGGAGGAGCATGAAGCGGTGTTGAAAAACATGAAGAGCCTGAAAAGGTGTGAAATATATGAAGAGCTTCAAAAGGTGTGAAAAATATGAGGATCATTAAACGGTCTGAAAAATACGAGGAGAATGAAGCGGTGTTGAAAAACATGAAGAGCCTGAAAAGGTGTGAAAAATATGAAGAGCTTCAAAAGTTGTCACAAATAGGAGGAGCATGAAACGGTGTTCAAAAACATGAAGAGCCTGAAAAGGTGTGAAAAATATGAAGAGCTTCAAAGGGTGTGAAAAATATGAAGAGTTTCAAAAGGTGAGAAAAATATGAAGAGCTTCAAAAGGTGTCAAAAATTAGAGGAGCAAGAAACGGTCTGAAAAATAGGAGGATCATGAAGTGGTGTTGAAAAACATGAAGAGCCTGAAAAAGTGTGAAATATATGAAAATCTCCAAAAGGTGTCAAAAATATGAGGAGCATGAAACGGTCTGAAAAATAGGAGGAGCATGAAACGATGTTGAAAAAAATGAAGAGCCTGAAAAGGTGTGAAAAATATGAAGAGCTTCAAAAGGTGTCAAAAATATGAGGATCATGAAACGGTCTGAAATATAGGAGGAGTATGAAACGGTGTTGAAAAACATAAAGAGCATGAAAAGGTGTGAAAAATATGAAGAGCTTCAAAAGGTTTCAAAATTATTAGTCGCATGAAACGGGTAAAAAAAATAGGAGGAGCATGAGATGGTGTTGAAAAACATGAAGATCCTGAAAAGGTGTGAAATATATGAAGAGCTTCAAAAGTTTTCAAAAAAAGGAGGAGCATGAGACGCTGTTGAAAAACATGAAGAGCATGAAAAGGTGTGAAAAATATGAAGAGTTTCAAAAGTTATCAAAAATATGAGGAGCATGAAAGGGACTGAAAATAGGAGGAGCATGAAACTTTGTATGTATACATGAAGAGCATGAAAAGGTGTGAAAAATTTGAAGAGCTGCAAAAGGTGTCAAAAATATGAGGAGCATGTAACGGTGTTGAAAAACATGAAGAGGATTAAAAGTGTGAAAAATATGAAGAGTTTCAAAAGGTGTCAAAAATATGAGGAGCATGGAACGGTCTCAAAAATAGTAGGAGCATAAGATGGTGTTGAAAAACATGAAGAAACTGAAAAGGCTGGAAATATATGAAGAGCTTTCAAGGTGTCAAAAATATGAGGAGCATGAAACGGTCTGAAAAATAGGAGGAGCATGAAACGGTGTTGAAAAACATGAAGAGCATGATAAGTGTTAAAAATATAAAGAGCTTCAAAAGGTGCCAAAATTTGAGGAGCATGAAACGTTCTGAAAAATAGGAGGAGCATGAAACGGTCTGAAAAATAGGAGGAGCATGAAACCATGTTGAAAAACATGAAGAGCCTAAAAATGTGTGAGAAATATGAATAGCTTCAAAAAGTGTCAAAAATATTAGTAGCATGAAACGGTCTGAAATATAGGAGGAGCATGAAGCGGTATTCAAATACATGAAGAGCATGAAAAGGTGTGCAAAATATTAAGAGCTTCAAAAGGAGTCAAATATACGCGGAACATGAAACGGTGTTAAAAAACATAAAAACAATTAAAAGTGTGAAAAATATAAAGAGCTTCAAAAGCTGTCAAAATTATGAGGAGCAAGAAACGGTCTGAAAAATAGAAGGAGCATGAAACGGTGTTGAAAAACATGAAGAGAATGAAAAGGTGTGAAAAATATGAAGAGCTTCAAAAGGTGTCAAAAATATGAGGAGCATGAAACGGTCTGAAAAACACGAGGAGCATGAAAACGTGTTGAAAAATATGAACAGCATGAAAAGGTGTGAAAAATATGAAAAGCTTCAAAAGGTGTCAAAAAAAAGAGGAGCATGAAACTGTCTGAAAAATAGGAACAGCATGAAACGGTGGTGAAAAACATGAAGAGCATGAAAAGGTGTGAAAAATATGAAGAGCTTCAAAAGGTGTCAAAAATATGAGGAGCATGCAACTGTCTGAAAAATAGGAGGAGCATTAAACAGTGTTTAAACATGAAGAGCCTGAAAAGGTGTGAAATATATCAAGAGTTCAAAAGGTGTCAAAAATATGAGGAGCATGAAACGGTGTTCAAAATCATGAAAAGCCTGAAAAGGTGAAAAATATGAAGAGCTTCAAAAGGTGTCAAATATATGAGGAGCATGAAACGGTGTTGAAAAACATGAGGAGCATTAAAAGTGTGAAAAATATAAACAGCTTCAAAAGCTGTCAAAAATATGAGGAGCAAGAAACGGTCTGAAAAATAGGAGGAGCATGAAATGTTGTTCAAAAACATGAAGGGCTTGAAATGATGTGAAAAATATGAAGACTTTCAAAAGGTGTCAAAATTATGAGGGGCATGAAAAGGTCTGAAAAATAGGACGAGCATCAAACGGTGTTGAAAAATATGAAGAGCCTGAAAACGTGTCAAAAATATGAAGAACTTCAAAAGGTGTGAAAAATGTGAAGAGCTTCAAAAGGTGTCAAAAATGAGATGAGCATGAAACGGTCTGAAAAATAGGAGGAGCATGAAGTGGTGTTGAAAAAAATGAAGAGCCTGAGAAGGTGTGAAAAATATGAAGAGTTTCAAAAGATGTGAATAATATGAAGAGCTTCAAAAGGTGTCAAAAATAAGATGAGCATGAAACGGTCTGAAAATAAGAAGGAGCATGAAGCGGTGTTCAGAAACATGAAGAGCCTGAAAAGGTGTGAAAAATATGAGGAGCTTCAAAAGGTGTCAAAAATATGAGGAGCATGAAATGGTCTGGAAAATAGAGGAGCATGAAGCTGTGTTGAAAAACATGAAGAGCCTGAAAAGGTGTGAAAAATATGAAGAGCTTCAAAAGGTGTCAAAAATATGAGGAGCATGAAACGGTCTGAAAAATAGGAGGAGCATTAAGCGGAGTTGAAAAACTTGAAGAGCCTGAAAACGTGTGAAAAATATGAAGAGCTTCAAAAGGTGTGAAATATATGAAGAGCTTCAAAAGGTGTCAAAAATATGAGGAGAATGAAACGGTCTGAAATATAGGAGGAGCATGAAGCGGTGTTCAACAACATGAAGAGCCTGAAAAGGTGTGAAAAATATGAGGAGCTTCAAAAGGTGTGAAATACATGAGGAGCATGAAACGGTCTGAAAAATAGGAGGAGCATGAAGCGGTGTTCAAAAACATGAAGAGCCTGAAAAGGTGTGAAAAACATGAAGAGCTTCAAATTGTGTCAAGTATATGAGGAGCATGAAACGGTCTGAAAAATAGGAGGAGCATGAAACGGTCTGAAAAATAGGAGGAGCATGAAGCGGTGTTGAAAAACATGAAGAGCCTGAAATGGCGTCAAAATTAGGAAGAGCTTCAAAGGTGTCAAAAATATGAGGAGCAAGAAAAGGTCTGAAAAATAGGAGGAGCATGAAACGGTGTTCAAAAACATAAAGAGCCTGAAAAGGTGTGAATAATATGAAGAAATTCAAAAGGTGTGAAAAATATGAAGAGGTTCCAAAGGAGTCAAAAATGAGATGAGCATGAAACGGTCTGAAAAATAGGAGGAGCATGAAGTGGTGTTGAAAAACATGAAGTGCCTGAAAAGGTGTGAAATATATGAAGAGCTTCAAAAGGTGTGAAAAATAAGAGGAGCATCAAAATGTGTCAAAAATATGAGGAGCCTGAAACGGTCTGAAAAATAGGAGGAGCATGAAACGGTGTTCACAAACATATAGAGCCTGAAGATGTGTAAAAAATATGAAGAGCTTCAAAAAGACTGAAATACATGAGGAGCATGGAACGTCTGAAAATACGAGGAACATGAAGCGGTTCTCAAAAACATGAAGATCCTGAAAAGGTGTGAAAATAATGAAGAGCTTCAAAAGGTGTCATAAATATGAGGAGCATGAAAAGGTCTGAAAAATAGGAGGAGCTTGAAACGGTGTTCAAAAACATGAAGAGCCTGAAAAGGTGTGAAAAATATGAAGAGCTTCAAAAGGTGTCAAAAATATGAGGAGCATGTAACTGTCTGAAATATAGGAGGAACAAGAAGCGGTGTTCAAAAACATGTAGAGCCTGAAAAGGTGTGAAAAATATGAAGAGCTTCAAAAGGTTTCAAAAATATGAGGAGCATGACACGGTCTGAAAAATTGGAGGAACATGAAGCGGTGATCAATAACATGTAGAGCCTGAAAAGGTGAAAAAATATGAAGAGCTTCAAAATGTGTGAAAAATATGAAGAGCTTCAAAATGTGTAAAAAATGAGATGAGTAGGAAACGGTCTGAAAATTAGGAGGGGCATGAGGTGGTGTTGAAAAACATGAAGAGCCTGAAGAGGTGTGAAATATATGAAGAGTTTCAAAATGTGTGAAAAAAATGAAGAGCTTACAAAGTTGTTCAAATATGAGATGAGCATGAAACGGTCTGAAAAATAGGAGGAGCATGAAGTGGCTTTGAAAAACATGAAGAGCCTGAAAAGGTGTGAAATATATGAAGAGCTTCAAAAGGTGTCAAAAATATGAGGAGCCCTAAATGGTCTGAAAAATAGGAGGAGCATGAAGCGGTGTAGAAAAACATGAAGAGCCTGAAAAGGTGTGGAAAATATGAAGAGCTTCAAAAGGTGTCAAAAATATGAGGAGCATGAAACGGTCTGAAAAATAGGAGGAGCATGAATCGGTGTAGAAAAACATGAAGAGCCTGAAAATGTGTGAAAAATATGAAGAGCTTCAAAAGGTGTCAAAAATGAGATGAGCATGAAACGGTCTGAAAAGTAGGAGGAGCATGAAGTGGTGTTGACAGACATGAAGAGCCTGAAAACGTGTGAAAAATATGAAGGGCTTCAAAAGGTGTGAAAAATATGAAGAGCTTCCAAAGTTGTCAAAAATATGAGGAGCATGAATCGGTCTCAAAAAATAGGAGAGAGCATGAAGCGGTGTTGAAAAACATGAAGAGCCTGAAAAGGTTTGAAAAATATGAAGAACTTCAGAAGTTGTCAAATCATGAGGAGCATGAAACGGTCTCAAAAATAAGAGGACATTGAAGCGGTGTTGAAAAATATGAAGAGCCTGAAAAAGTGTGAAAAATATGAAGAGCTTATAAAATTGTCAAAATATGAGGAGCATGATACGGTCTGAAAAATAGGAGGAGCATGAAGCGGTGTTGAAAAACATGAAGAGCCTGAAAACGTGTGAAAAATATGAAGAGCTTCAAAAGGTGTGAAAAATATGAAGAGCTTCAAAAAGTGTGAAATACATGAGGAGGATTAAACGGTCTGAAAAATAGGAGGAGCATGAAGTGGTGTTGAAAAAAACTGAAGAGCCTGAAAAGGTGTGAAAAATATGAAGAGCTTCAAAAGGTGTCAAAAATATGAGGAGCATGAAACGGTCTGAAAAATAGGAGGAGCATTAAGCGGTGTTGAAAAACATGAAGGCCTGAAAACATGTGAAAAATATGAAGAGCTTCAAAAGGTGTGAAAAATATGAAGAGCTTCAAAAGGTGTGAAATACCTGTGGAGCATTAAACGGTCTGAAAAATAGGAGGAGCATGAAGCGGTGTTGAAAAACATGAAGAGCCTGAAAAGGTGTGAAAAATATGAGGAGCTTCAAAAGGTGTGAAATACATGTGGAGCATTAAACGGTCTGAAAAACAGGAGGAGCATGAAGCGGTGTGCAAAAACAAGAAGAGCCTGAAAAGGTGTGAAAAATATGAGGAGCTTCAAAAGGTGTGAAATACATGTGGAGCATTAAACGGTCTGAAAAATAGGAGGAGCATGAAGCGGTGTTCAAAAACAAGAAGAGCCTGAAAAGGTGTGAAAAATATGAAGAGCTTCAAAAGGTGTGAAATACATGTGGAGCATTAAACGGTCTGAAAAATAGGAGGAGCATGAAACGGTGATAAAAAATGAAGAGCGTTTTGATTTGCATTTCTCTAATAATGAGTGATGTTGAGCATCTTTTCCTGTGTTTGTTAGCCATCTGTATGTCTTCTTTGGAGAAATGTCTGTTTAGTTCTTTGGCCCATTTTTTGATTGGGTCATTTATTTTTCTGGAATTGAGCTGCAGGAGTTGCTTGTATATTTTTGAGATTAATCCTTTGTCTGTTTCTTCATTTGCTATTATTTTCTCCCAATCTGAGGGCTGTCTTTTCACCTTACTTATAGTTTCCTTTGTAGTGCAAAAGCTTTTAAGTTTCATTAGGTCCCATTTGTTTAGTTTTGCTTATATTTCCAATATTCTGGGAGGTGGGTCATAGAGGATCTTGCTTTGATTTATGTCGGAGAGTGTTTTGCCTATGTTCTCCTCTAGGAGTTTTATAGTTTCTGGTCTTACATTTAGATCTTTAATCCATTTTGAGTTTATTTTTGTGTATGGTGTTAGAAAGTGTTCTAGTTTCATTCTTTTACAAGTGGTTGACCAGTTTTCCCAGCACCACTTGTTAAAGAGGTTGTCTTTTTTCCATTGTATATCCTTGCCTCCTTTGTCAAAGATAAGGTGTCCATAGGTTCGTGGATTTATCTCTGGGCTTTCTATTCTGTTCCATTGATCTATATTTCTGTCTTTGTGCCAGTACCATACTGTCTTGATGACTGTGGCTTTGTAGTAGAGTCTGAAGTCAGGCAGGTTGATTCCTCCAGCTCCATTCTTCTTTCTCAAGATTACTTTGGCTATTCGAGGTTTTTTGTATTTCCATACAAATTGTGAAATTCTTTGGTCTAGTTCTGTGAAAAATACCATTGGTAGCTTGATAGGGATTGCATTGAATCTATAGACTGCTTTGGGTAGAATAGCCATTTTGACAATATTAATTCTTCCAATCCATGAACACGGTATGTTTCTCCATCTGTTTGTGTCCTCTTTGATTTCTTTCATCAGTGTTTTATAGTTTTCTATGTATAGGTCCTTTGTTTCTTTAGGTAGATATACTCCTAAGTATTTTATTCCTTTGTTGCAACGGTGAATGGTATTGTTTCCTTAATTTCTCTGTCTGTTTTTTCATTGTTAGTATATAGGAATGCAAGGGATTTCTGTGTGTTAATTTTATATCCTGCAAATTTACTATATTCATTGATTAGCTCTAGTAATTTTCTGGTAGAGTCTTTAGGGTTTTCTATGTAGAGGATCATGTCATCTGCAAACAGTGAGAGTTTTTGAAATGGTGTGAAAAATATGAAGAGCTTCAAAATGTGTCAAATATAAGAGGAGCATGAAACAGTGTTCAAAAACATGAAGAGCCTGAAAAGTGGTGAAAAATATGAAGAGCTTAAAACGGTGTCAAATATAGGAGGAACATGAAACAGTGTTCAAATCATGAAGAGCCTGAAAAGGTGTGAAAAATATGAAGAGCTTCAAAAGGTCCCAAAAATATGTGGAGCATGAAACGGTCTGAAAAATAGGAGGAGCATGAAGCAGTGTTCAAAAACATGAAGAGCCTGAAAAGCGGTGAAAAATATGAAGAGCTTCAAAAGGTTTCAAAAAGATGAGGAACATGAAACGGTGTTGAAAAACATGAAGACCCTGAAAAGGTGTGAAAAGTATGAGGAGCTTGAAAAAGTGTCAAAAATATGAGGAGCATGAAACGGTCAGAAAAATAGGAGGAGCATGAAGCGGTGTTGAAAAACGGTAGAGCCTGAAAAGGTGTGAAAAATATGAAGACTTCAAAAGTTGTCAAAAATATGAGGAGCATGAAACGGTCTGAAAAATAGGAGGAGCATGAAGCAGTGTTGAAAAATATTAAGAGCCTGAAAAGGTGTGAAAAATATGAAGAGCTTCAAAATGTGTTCAAAAATATGAGGAGCATGAAACGGTCTAAAAAATAGGAAGAGCATGAAGCGGTGTTGAAAAAAAAAAAAGCCTGAAAAGGTGTGAAAAATATGAAGAGCTTCAAAATGTGTCAAAAATATGAGGGGCATGAAACGGTCTGAAAAATAGGAGGAGCATGAAACGTAGTTCAAAAACATGAAGAGCCTGAAAATGTGTGAAAAATATGAAGACTTTCAAAAGCTGTGAAAAATATGAAGATCATGAAACGATCTGAAAAATAGGAGGAGCATGAAGCGGTTTTGAAAAACATGAAGAGCCTGAAAAGGTGTGAAATATATGAAGAGCTTCAAAGGGTGTCAAAAATATGAGGAGCATGAAACGGTCTGAAAAATAGGAGGAGCATGAAATGTTCAAAAACATGAAGGGCTTGAAATGATGTGAAAAATATGAAGACTTTCAAAAGATGTCAAAATTATGAGGGGCATGAAACGGTCTGAAAAATAGGACGAGCATCAAACAGTGTTGAAAAATATGAAGAGCCTGAATAGGTGTGAAAAATATGAAGAGCTTCAAAAGTGTCACAAATAGGAGGAGCATGAAACGGTGTTCAAAAACATGAAGAGCCAGTAAAGGTGTGAAAAATATGAATAGCTTCCAAATGTGACAAAAATAAGATGAGCATGAAACGGTCTGAAAAATAGGAGGAGCATGAAGCAGTGTTGAAAAACATGAAGAGCCTGAAAAGGTGTGAAATATATGAAGAGGTTCAAAAGGTGTCAAAAATGCGAGGAGCATGAAACGACTGAAATATAGGAGGAGCATGAACTGGTGTTGAAAAACATTAATAGCCTGAAAAGGTGTGAAATATATGAAGAGTTTCAAAAGGTGTGTAAAATATGAAGAGCTTCAATAGGTTGAAAAATATGAAGAGCTTAAAAAGATGTGAAACACATGAAGAGCTTCAAAAGGTGTCAAAAATGAGAGGAGCATGAAACGGTCTGAAAAAAAGGAGGAGCATGAAGTGGTGTTGAAAATCATGAAGTGCCTGAAAATGTGTAAAAAATATGAAGAGCTTGAAAAGGTGTCAAAAATATGAGGAGCATGAAACGGTCTAAAAAATAAATGGAGCATGAAACGGTGTTAAAAAACATCAAGAGCCTGAAAACGTGTGAAAAATATGAAGAGCTTCAAAAGGTGTGTAAAATATGAAGAGCTTCAATAGGTTGAAAAATATGAAGAGCTTCAAAAGATGTGAAAAACATGAAGAGCTTCAAAAGGTGTCAAAAATGAGAGGAGCATGAAAAGGTGTTAAAAAACATGAAGAGCCTGAAAAGGGGTGAAAAATATGAAGAGCTTCAAAAGGTGTCAAAAGTACGAGGAGCATGAAATGGTCAGAAAAATAAGAGGAGCATGAAGCGGTGTTGAAAAACATGAAGAGCCTGAAACTGTGTGAAATATATGAAGAGCTTCAAAAGGTATCAAAAATATGAGGAGCATGAAAAGTTCTAAAATATAGGAGGAGCATGAAGCGGTGTTGAAAAACATGAAGAGCCTGAAACTGTGTGAAATATATGAAGAGCTTCAAAAGGTATCAAAAATATGAGGAGCATGAAAAGTTCTAAAATATAGGAGGAGCATGAAGCGGTGTTGAAAAACATGAAGAGCCTGAAACTGTGTGAAATATATGAAGAGCTTCAAAAGGTATCAAAAATATGAGGAGCATGAAAAGTTCTAAAATATAGGAGGAGCATGAAGCGGTGTTGAAAAACATGAAGAGCCTGAAACTGTGTGAAATATATGAAGAGCTTCAAAAGGTATCAAAAATATGAGGAGCATGAAAAGTTCTAAAATATAGGAGGAGCATGAAGCGGTGTTGAAAAACATGAAGAGCCTGAAAAGGTGTGAAATATATGAAGAGCTTCAAAAGGTGTGAAAAATATGAGGATCATTAAACGGTCTGAAAAATACGAGGAGAATGAAGCGGTGTTGAAAAACATGAAGAGCCTGAAAAGGTGTGAAAAATATGAAGAGCTTCAAAAGTTGTCACAAATAGGAGGAGCATGAAACGGTGTTCAAAAACATGAAGAGCCTGAAAAGGTGTGAAAAATATGAAGAGCTTCAAAGGGTGTGAAAAATATGAAGAGTTTCAAAAGGTGAGAAAAATATGAAGAGCTTCAAAAGGTGTCAAAAATTAGAGGAGCAAGAAACGGTCTGAAAAATAGGAGGATCATGAAGTGGTGTTGAAAAACATGAAGAGCCTGAAAAAGTGTGAAATATATGAAAATCTCCAAAAGGTGTCAAAAATATGAGGAGCATGAAACGGTCTGAAAAATAGGAGGAGCATGAAACGATGTTGAAAAAAATGAAGAGCCTGAAAAGGTGTGAAAAATATGAAGAGCTTCAAAAGGTGTCAAAAATATGAGGATCATGAAACGGTCTGAAATATAGGAGGAGTATGAAACGGTGTTGAAAAACATAAAGAGCATGAAAAGGTGTGAAAAATATGAAGAGCTTCAAAAGGTTTCAAAATTATTAGTCGCATGAAACGGGTAAAAAAAATAGGAGGAGCATGAGATGGTGTTGAAAAACATGAAGATCCTGAAAAGGTGTGAAATATATGAAGAGCTTCAAAAGTTTTCAAAAAAAGGAGGAGCATGAGACGCTGTTGAAAAACATGAAGAGCATGAAAAGGTGTGAAAAATATGAAGAGTTTCAAAAGTTATCAAAAATATGAGGAGCATGAAAGGGACTGAAAATAGGAGGAGCATGAAACTTTGTATGTATACATGAAGAGCATGAAAAGGTGTGAAAAATTTGAAGAGCTGCAAAAGGTGTCAAAAATATGAGGAGCATGTAACGGTGTTGAAAAACATGAAGAGGATTAAAAGTGTGAAAAATATGAAGAGTTTCAAAAGGTGTCAAAAATATGAGGAGCATGGAACGGTCTCAAAAATAGTAGGAGCATAAGATGGTGTTGAAAAACATGAAGAAACTGAAAAGGCTGGAAATATATGAAGAGCTTTCAAGGTGTCAAAAATATGAGGAGCATGAAACGGTCTGAAAAATAGGAGGAGCATGAAACGGTGTTGAAAAACATGAAGAGCATGATAAGTGTTAAAAATATAAAGAGCTTCAAAAGGTGCCAAAATTTGAGGAGCATGAAACGTTCTGAAAAATAGGAGGAGCATGAAACGGTCTGAAAAATAGGAGGAGCATGAAACCATGTTGAAAAACATGAAGAGCCTAAAAATGTGTGAGAAATATGAATAGCTTCAAAAAGTGTCAAAAATATTAGTAGCATGAAACGGTCTGAAATATAGGAGGAGCATGAAGCGGTATTCAAATACATGAAGAGCATGAAAAGGTGTGCAAAATATTAAGAGCTTCAAAAGGAGTCAAATATACGCGGAACATGAAACGGTGTTAAAAAACATAAAAACAATTAAAAGTGTGAAAAATATAAAGAGCTTCAAAAGCTGTCAAAATTATGAGGAGCAAGAAACGGTCTGAAAAATAGAAGGAGCATGAAACGGTGTTGAAAAACATGAAGAGAATGAAAAGGTGTGAAAAATATGAAGAGCTTCAAAAGGTGTCAAAAATATGAGGAGCATGAAACGGTCTGAAAAACACGAGGAGCATGAAAACGTGTTGAAAAATATGAACAGCATGAAAAGGTGTGAAAAATATGAAAAGCTTCAAAAGGTGTCAAAAAAAAGAGGAGCATGAAACTGTCTGAAAAATAGGAACAGCATGAAACGGTGGTGAAAAACATGAAGAGCATGAAAAGGTGTGAAAAATATGAAGAGCTTCAAAAGGTGTCAAAAATATGAGGAGCATGCAACTGTCTGAAAAATAGGAGGAGCATTAAACAGTGTTTAAACATGAAGAGCCTGAAAAGGTGTGAAATATATCAAGAGTTCAAAAGGTGTCAAAAATATGAGGAGCATGAAACGGTGTTCAAAATCATGAAAAGCCTGAAAAGGTGAAAAATATGAAGAGCTTCAAAAGGTGTCAAATATATGAGGAGCATGAAACGGTGTTGAAAAACATGAGGAGCATTAAAAGTGTGAAAAATATAAACAGCTTCAAAAGCTGTCAAAAATATGAGGAGCAAGAAACGGTCTGAAAAATAGGAGGAGCATGAAATGTTGTTCAAAAACATGAAGGGCTTGAAATGATGTGAAAAATATGAAGACTTTCAAAAGGTGTCAAAATTATGAGGGGCATGAAAAGGTCTGAAAAATAGGACGAGCATCAAACGGTGTTGAAAAATATGAAGAGCCTGAAAACGTGTCAAAAATATGAAGAACTTCAAAAGGTGTGAAAAATGTGAAGAGCTTCAAAAGGTGTCAAAAATGAGATGAGCATGAAACGGTCTGAAAAATAGGAGGAGCATGAAGTGGTGTTGAAAAAAATGAAGAGCCTGAGAAGGTGTGAAAAATATGAAGAGTTTCAAAAGATGTGAATAATATGAAGAGCTTCAAAAGGTGTCAAAAATAAGATGAGCATGAAACGGTCTGAAAATAAGAAGGAGCATGAAGCGGTGTTCAGAAACATGAAGAGCCTGAAAAGGTGTGAAAAATATGAGGAGCTTCAAAAGGTGTCAAAAATATGAGGAGCATGAAATGGTCTGGAAAATAGAGGAGCATGAAGCTGTGTTGAAAAACATGAAGAGCCTGAAAAGGTGTGAAAAATATGAAGAGCTTCAAAAGGTGTCAAAAATATGAGGAGCATGAAACGGTCTGAAAAATAGGAGGAGCATTAAGCGGAGTTGAAAAACTTGAAGAGCCTGAAAACGTGTGAAAAATATGAAGAGCTTCAAAAGGTGTGAAATATATGAAGAGCTTCAAAAGGTGTCAAAAATATGAGGAGAATGAAACGGTCTGAAATATAGGAGGAGCATGAAGCGGTGTTCAACAACATGAAGAGCCTGAAAAGGTGTGAAAAATATGAGGAGCTTCAAAAGGTGTGAAATACATGAGGAGCATGAAACGGTCTGAAAAATAGGAGGAGCATGAAGCGGTGTTCAAAAACATGAAGAGCCTGAAAAGGTGTGAAAAACATGAAGAGCTTCAAATTGTGTCAAGTATATGAGGAGCATGAAACGGTCTGAAAAATAGGAGGAGCATGAAACGGTCTGAAAAATAGGAGGAGCATGAAGCGGTGTTGAAAAACATGAAGAGCCTGAAATGGCGTCAAAATTAGGAAGAGCTTCAAAGGTGTCAAAAATATGAGGAGCAAGAAAAGGTCTGAAAAATAGGAGGAGCATGAAACGGTGTTCAAAAACATAAAGAGCCTGAAAAGGTGTGAATAATATGAAGAAATTCAAAAGGTGTGAAAAATATGAAGAGGTTCCAAAGGAGTCAAAAATGAGATGAGCATGAAACGGTCTGAAAAATAGGAGGAGCATGAAGTGGTGTTGAAAAACATGAAGTGCCTGAAAAGGTGTGAAATATATGAAGAGCTTCAAAAGGTGTGAAAAATAAGAGGAGCATCAAAATGTGTCAAAAATATGAGGAGCCTGAAACGGTCTGAAAAATAGGAGGAGCATGAAACGGTGTTCACAAACATATAGAGCCTGAAGATGTGTAAAAAATATGAAGAGCTTCAAAAAGACTGAAATACATGAGGAGCATGGAACGTCTGAAAATACGAGGAACATGAAGCGGTTCTCAAAAACATGAAGATCCTGAAAAGGTGTGAAAATAATGAAGAGCTTCAAAAGGTGTCATAAATATGAGGAGCATGAAAAGGTCTGAAAAATAGGAGGAGCTTGAAACGGTGTTCAAAAACATGAAGAGCCTGAAAAGGTGTGAAAAATATGAAGAGCTTCAAAAGGTGTCAAAAATATGAGGAGCATGTAACTGTCTGAAATATAGGAGGAACAAGAAGCGGTGTTCAAAAACATGTAGAGCCTGAAAAGGTGTGAAAAATATGAAGAGCTTCAAAAGGTTTCAAAAATATGAGGAGCATGACACGGTCTGAAAAATTGGAGGAACATGAAGCGGTGATCAATAACATGTAGAGCCTGAAAAGGTGAAAAAATATGAAGAGCTTCAAAATGTGTGAAAAATATGAAGAGCTTCAAAATGTGTAAAAAATGAGATGAGTAGGAAACGGTCTGAAAATTAGGAGGGGCATGAGGTGGTGTTGAAAAACATGAAGAGCCTGAAGAGGTGTGAAATATATGAAGAGTTTCAAAATGTGTGAAAAAAATGAAGAGCTTACAAAGTTGTTCAAATATGAGATGAGCATGAAACGGTCTGAAAAATAGGAGGAGCATGAAGTGGCTTTGAAAAACATGAAGAGCCTGAAAAGGTGTGAAATATATGAAGAGCTTCAAAAGGTGTCAAAAATATGAGGAGCCCTAAATGGTCTGAAAAATAGGAGGAGCATGAAGCGGTGTAGAAAAACATGAAGAGCCTGAAAAGGTGTGGAAAATATGAAGAGCTTCAAAAGGTGTCAAAAATATGAGGAGCATGAAACGGTCTGAAAAATAGGAGGAGCATGAATCGGTGTAGAAAAACATGAAGAGCCTGAAAATGTGTGAAAAATATGAAGAGCTTCAAAAGGTGTCAAAAATGAGATGAGCATGAAACGGTCTGAAAAGTAGGAGGAGCATGAAGTGGTGTTGACAGACATGAAGAGCCTGAAAACGTGTGAAAAATATGAAGGGCTCAAAAGGTGTGAAAAATATGAAGAGCTTCCAAAGTTGTCAAAAATATGAGGAGCATGAATCGGTCTCAAAAAATAGGAGAGAGCATGAAGCGGTGTTGAAAAACATGAAGAGCCTGAAAAGGTTTGAAAAATATGAAGAACTTCAGAAGTTGTCAAATCATGAGGAGCATGAAACGGTCTCAAAAATAAGAGGACATTGAAGCGGTGTTGAAAAATATGAAGAGCCTGAAAAAGTGTGAAAAATATGAAGAGCTTATAAAATTGTCAAAATATGAGGAGCATGAAACGGTCTGAAAAATACGAGCAGCCTGAAACCGTCAGAAAAATAGGAGGATCATAAAGCGGTGTTCAAAAACATGAAGGGCCTGAAAACGTGTGAAAAATATGAAGAGCTTCAAAAGGAGTCAAAAATATGCGGAGCCTGAAACGATCTGAAAAGTAGGAGGAGCATGAAGCGGTGTTGAAAACCATGAAGAGCCGGAAAAGGTGTGAAAAATGTGAAGAGCTTCAAAAGGTGTCAAAAATATGAGGAGCATGAAACGCTCTGAAATATAGGAGGATCATGAAGCGGTGTTGAAAAACATGAAGAGTCTGAAAAGGTGTGATAAATGTGAAGAGCTTCAAAAGGTGTCAAAAATATGAGGAGCATGAAATGGTCTGAAAAATAGGAGGAGCATGAAACGGTGATCAAAAACATGAAGAGTCTGAAAACGTGTGAAAAATATGAAGAGCTTCAAACGGTGTGAAAAATATCAGGAGGATGAAACGGTCTGAAAAAGATGAGGAGCATGAAGTGGTCTTCAAAAAATGTACAGCCTGAAAAGATGTGAAAAATATGAAGAGCTTCAAAAGGTGTGAAACACATGAGTATCATGAAACGGTATAAAAAATAGGAGGAGCATGAAGCTGTGTTCAAAAACATGAGAGCCTGAAAAGGTGTGCAAAATATGAAGAGGTTTAAAAGGTGTGAAAAATACGAGGAGCATGAAACGGTCTGAAAAATAGGAGGAGCATGAAACGGTGTTCAAAACATGAAGAGCCTGAAATGGTGTGAAAAATATGAAGAGCCTGAAAACGTGTCAAAAATATGAGGAGGATGAAACGGTCTGAAAAATAGGAGGCGCATGAAGCGATGTTGAAAAACTTGAAGAGCCTGAAAACGTGTAAAATATGAAGAGCTTCAAAACGTGTGAAAAATATGAAGAGCTTCAAAAGGTGTCAAAAATGAGATGAGCATGAAACGGTCTGAAAAATAGGAGGAGAATGAAACGGTGTTGAAAAACTTGAAGACCCTGAAAAGCTGTGAAAAATATGAAGAGCTTCAAAAGGGGTGAAAAATATGAAGAGCTTCCAAAGGTGTCAAAAATATGAGGAGCATGAAAAGGTCAGAAAAAGAGGAGGAGCATGAGCGGAGTTGAAAAACATGAAGAGGTGAAAAGGTGTGAAAAATATGAAGAGCTTCAAAAGGTGTGAAAAATGAGAGGATCATGAAACCGTCTGAAAAATAGGAGGAGCATGAAGCGGTGTTGAAAAACATGAAGAGCCTGAAAAGGTGTGAAAAATATGAAGAGCTTCAAAAAGTGTCAAAAATATGAGGAGCATGAAACCGTCTCAAAAATAGGAGGAGCATGAAGCGGTGTTGAAAAACATGAAGAGCCTGAAAAGGTGTGAAAAATATGAACAGTTTCAAAAAGTGTGAAATACATGAGGAGAATTAAACTGTCTGAAAAATAGGAGGAGCATGAAGCGGTGTTGAAAAACATGAAGGCCTGAAAACGTGTGAAAAATATGAAAGCTTCAAAAGTTGTGAAAAATATGAAGAGCTTCAAAAGTTGTGAAAAATATGAAGAGCTTCAAAAGGTGTCAAAAATTTGATGAGCATGAAACGGTCTGAAAAATAGGAGGAGCATGAAGTGGTGTTGAAAAAAATGAAGAGCCTGAAAAGGTTTGAAAAATATGAAAAGCTTCAAAAGGTGTCAAAAATATGAGGAGCATGAAACGGTCTCAAAAATAGGAGGAGCATGAAGCGGTGTTCAAAAACAAGAAGAGCCTGAAAAGGTGTGAAAAATATGAAGAGCTTCAAAAGGTGTCAAAAATATGAGGAGCATGAAACGGTTTTGAGAAACATGAATAGCCTGAAAATATGTGAAAAATATGAAGAGCATAAAAATATGTGAAAAATATGAGGAGCATGAAACTGTGTTCAAAACATGAAGAGCCTGAAAAGGTGTGAAAAATATGAAGATCTTCAGAAGGTGTCAAAATTGAAGGCATTTCCCCTGAAATCAGGAACAAGACAAGGGTGCCCACTCTCACCACTACTATTCAACATAGTGTTGGAAGTTCTGGCCACAGCAATCAGAGCAGAAAAAGAAGTAAAAGGAATCCAGATAGGAAAAGAAGAAGTAAAACTCTCACTGTTTGCAGATGACATGATCCTCTACATAGAAAACCCTAAAGACTCTACCAGAAAATTACTAGAACTAACCAATGAATATAGTAAAGTTGCAGGATATAAAATTAACACACAGAAATCCCTTGCATTCCTATATACTAACAATGAAAAAACAGACAGAGAAATTAAGGAAACAATACCATTCACCATTGCAACAAAAAGAATAAAATACTTAGGAGTATATCTACCTAAAGAAACAAAGGACCTATACATAGAAAACTATAAAACACTGATGAAAGAAATCAAAGAGGACACAAACAGATGGAGAAACATACCGTGTTCATGGATTGGAAGAATTAATATTGTCAAAATGGCTATTCTACCCAAAGCAGTCTATAGATTCAATGCAATCCCTATCAAGCTACCAATGGTATTTTTCACAGAACTAGACCAAAGAATTTCACAATTTGTATGGAAATACAAAAAACCTCGAATAGCCAAAGTAATCTTGAGAAAGAAGAATGGAGCTGGAGGAATCAACCTGCCTGACTTCAGACTCTACTACAAAGCCACAGTCATCAAGACAGTATGGTACTGGCACAAAGACAGAAATATAGATCAATGGAACAGAATAGAAAGCCCAGAGATAAATCCACGAACCTATGGACACCTTATCTTTGACAAAGGAGGCAAGGATATACAATGGAAAAAAGACAACCTCTTTAACAAGTGGTGCTGGGAAAACTGGTCAACCACTTGTAAAAGAATGAAACTAGAACACTTTCTAACACCATACACAAAAATAAACTCAAAATGGATTAAAGATCTAAATGTAAGACCAGAAACTATAAAACTCCTAGAGGAGAACATAGGCAAAACACTCTCCGACATAAATCAAAGCAAGATCCTCTATGACCCACCTCCCAGAATATTGGAAATATAAGCAAAACTAAACAAATGGGACCTAATGAAACTTAAAAGCTTTTGCACTACAAAGGAAACTATAAGTAAGGTGAAAAGACAGCCCTCAGATTGGGAGAAAATAATAGCAAATGAAGAAACAGACAAAGGATTAATCTCAAAAATATACAAGCAACTCCTGCAGCTCAATTTCAGAAAAATAAATGACCCAATCAAAAAATGGGCCAAAGAACTAAACAGACATTTCTCCAAAGAAGACATACAGATGGCTAACAAACACATGAAAAGATGCTCAACATCACTCATTATTAGAGAAATACAAATCAAAACCACAATGAGGTACCATTACACGCCAGTCAGGATGGCTGCTATCCAAAAGTCTACAAGCAATAAATGCTGGAGAGGGTGTGGAGAAAAGGGAACCCTCTTACACTGTTGGTGGGAATGCAAACTAGTACAGCCGCTATGGAAAACAGTGTGGAGATTTCTTAAAAAACTGGAAATAGAACTGCCATATGACCCAGCAATCCCACTTCTGGGCATACACACTGAGGAAACCAGAACTGAAAGAGACACGTGCACCCCAGTGTTCATCGCAGCACTGTTTATAATAGCCAGGACATGGAAGCAACCTAGATGCCCATCAGCAGATGAATGGATAAGGAAGCTGTGGTACATATACACCATGGACTATTACTCAGCCATTAAAAAGAATTCATTTGAACCAGTCCTAATGAGATGGATGAAGCTGAAGCCCATTATACAGAGTGAAGTAAGCCAGAAAGATAAAGAACATTACAGCATACTGACACATGTATATGGAATTTAGAAAGGTGATAACGATAACCCTATATGCAGAACAGAAAAAGAGACACAGAAATACAGAACAGACTTTTGAACTTTGTGGGAGAATGTGAGGGTGGGATATTTCAAAAGAACAGCATGTATCCTATCTATGGAGAAACAGATCACCAGCCCAGGTAGGATGAATGAGACAAGTGCTCCGGCCTGGTGCACTGGGAAGACCCAGAGGAATCGGGGGGAGAGGGAGGTGGGAGAGGGGATCGGGATTGGGAATACATGTAAATCCATGGCTGATTCATATCAATGTATGACAAAACCCACTGGAAAAAAAAATATGAGGAGCATGAAACAGTCTGAAAAATAGGAGGAGCATGAAACGGTGACCAAAAACATGAAGAGCCTGAAAAGGT
Organism: Dama dama; assembly: GCF_033118175.1. Taxonomy (NCBI): domain Eukaryota; kingdom Metazoa; phylum Chordata; class Mammalia; order Artiodactyla; family Cervidae; genus Dama; species Dama dama. Next base: position 2,085,693 of record NW_026870882.1, read on the forward strand.
GTGAAAAATATGAAGAGCTTCAAAAGGTGTGAAATACATGAGGAGCATGAAACTCTCTGAAAAATAGAAGGAGCATGAAGTGGTGTTCAAAAATATGAATAGCCTGAAAAGGTGTGAAAAATATGAAGATCTTCAAAAGGTGTGAAAAATATGAGGAGCATGATACGGTCTGAAAAATAGGAGGAGCATGAAGCGGTGTTGAAAAACATGAAGAGCCTGAAAACGTGTGAAAAATATGAAGAGCTTCAAAAGGTGTGAAAAATATGAAGAGCTTCAAAAAGTGTGAAATACATGAGGAGGATTAAACGGTCTGAAAAATAGGAGGAGCATGAAGTGGTGTTGAAAAAAACTGAAGAGCCTGAAAAGGTGTGAAAAATATGAAGAGCTTCAAAAGGTGTCAAAAATATGAGGAGCATGAAACGGTCTGAAAAATAGGAGGAGCATTAAGCGGTGTTGAAAAACATGAAGGCCTGAAAACATGTGAAAAATATGAAGAGCTTCAAAAGGTGTGAAAAATATGAAGAGCTTCAAAAGGTGTGAAATACATGTGGAGCATTAAACGGTCTGAAAAATAGGAGGAGCATGAAGCGGTGTTGAAAAACATGAAGAGCCTGAAAAGGTGTGAAAAATATGAGGAGCTTCAAAAGGTGTGAAATACATGTGGAGCATTAAACGGTCTGAAAAACAGGAGGAGCATGAAGCGGTGTGCAAAAACAAGAAGAGCCTGAAAAGGTGTGAAAAATATGAGGAGATTCAAAAGGTGTGAAATACATGTGGAGCATTAAACGGTCTGAAAAATAGGAGGAGCATGAAGCGGTGTTCAAAAACAAGAAGAGCCTGAAAAGGTGTGAAAAATATGAAGAGCTTCAAAAGGTGTGAAATACATGTGGAGCATTAAACGGTCTGAAAAATAGGAGGAGCATGAAACGGTGATAAAAAATGAAGAGCGTTTTGATTTGCATTTCTCTAATAATGAGTGATGTTGAGCATCTTTTCCTGTGTTTGTTAGCCATCTGTATGTCTTCTTTGGAGAAATGTCTGTTTAGTTCTTTGGCCCATTTTTTGATTGGGTCATTTATTTTTCTGGAATTGAGCTGCAGGAGTTGCTTGTATATTTTTGAGATTAATCCTTTGTCTGTTTCTTCATTTGCTATTATTTTCTCCCAATCTGAGGGCTGTCTTTTCACCTTACTTATAGTTTCCTTTGTAGTGCAAAAGCTTTTAAGTTTCATTAGGTCCCATTTGTTTAGTTTTGCTTATATTTCCAATATTCTGGGAGGTGGGTCATAGAGGATCTTGCTTTGATTTATGTCGGAGAGTGTTTTGCCTATGTTCTCCTCTAGGAGTTTTATAGTTTCTGGTCTTACATTTAGATCTTTAATCCATTTTGAGTTTATTTTTGTGTATGGTGTTAGAAAGTGTTCTAGTTTCATTCTTTTACAAGTGGTTGACCAGTTTTCCCAGCACCACTTGTTAAAGAGGTTGTCTTTTTTCCATTGTATATCCTTGCCTCCTTTGTCAAAGATAAGGTGTCCATAGGTTCGTGGATTTATCTCTGGGCTTTCTATTCTGTTCCATTGATCTATATTTCTGTCTTTGTGCCAGTACCATACTGTCTTGATGACTGTGGCTTTGTAGTAGAGTCTGAAGTCAGGCAGGTTGATTCCTCCAGCTCCATTCTTCTTTCTCAAGATTACTTTGGCTATTCGAGGTTTTTTGTATTTCCATACAAATTGTGAAATTCTTTGGTCTAGTTCTGTGAAAAATACCATTGGTAGCTTGATAGGGATTGCATTGAATCTATAGACTGCTTTGGGTAGAATAGCCATTTTGACAATATTAATTCTTCCAATCCATGAACACGGTATGTTTCTCCATCTGTTTGTGTCCTCTTTGATTTCTTTCATCAGTGTTTTATAGTTTTCTATGTATAGGTCCTTTGTTTCTTTAGGTAGATATACTCCTAAGTATTTTATTCCTTTGTTGCAACGGTGAATGGTATTGTTTCCTTAATTTCTCTGTCTGTTTTTTCATTGTTAGTATATAGGAATGCAAGGGATTTCTGTGTGTTAATTTTATATCCTGCAAATTTACTATATTTATTGATTAGCTCTAGTAATTTTCTGGTAGAGTCTTTAGGGTTTTCTATGTAGAGGATCATGTCATCTGCAAACAGTGAGAGTTTTTGAAATGGTGTGAAAAATATGAAGAGCTTCAAAATGTGTCAAATATAAGAGGAGCATGAAACAGTGTTCAAAAACATGAAGAGCCTGAAAAGTGGTGAAAAATATGAAGAGCTTAAAACGGTGTCAAATATAGGAGGAACATGAAACAGTGTTCAAATCATGAAGAGCCTGAAAAGGTGTGAAAAATATGAAGAGCTTCAAAAGGTCCCAAAAATATGTGGAGCATGAAACGGTCTGAAAAATAGGAGGAGCATGAAGCAGTGTTCAAAAACATGAAGAGCCTGAAAAGCGGTGAAAAATATGAAGAGCTTCAAAAGGTTTCAAAAAGATGAGGAACATGAAACGGTGTTGAAAAACATGAAGACCCTGAAAAGGTGTGAAAAGTATGAGGAGCTTGAAAAAGTGTCAAAAATATGAGGAGCATGAAACGGTCAGAAAAATAGGAGGAGCATGAAGCGGTGTTGAAAAACGGTAGAGCCTGAAAAGGTGTGAAAAATATGAAGACTTCAAAAGTTGTCAAAAATATGAGGAGCATGAAACGGTCTGAAAAATAGGAGGAGCATGAAGCAGTGTTGAAAAATATTAAGAGCCTGAAAAGGTGTGAAAAATATGAAGAGCTTCAAAATGTGTTCAAAAATATGAGGAGCATGAAACGGTCTAAAAAATAGGAAGAGCATGAAGCGGTGTTGAAAAAAAAAAAAGCCTGAAAAGGTGTGAAAAATATGAAGAGCTTCAAAATGTGTCAAAAATATGAGGGGCATGAAAAGGTCTGAAAAATAGGAGGAGCATGAAACGTAGTTCAAAAACATGAAGAGCCTGAAAATGTGTGAAAAATATGAAGACTTTCAAAAGCTGTGAAAAATATGAAGATCATGAAACGATCTGAAAAATAGGAGGAGCATGAAGCGGTTTTGAAAAACATGAAGAGCCTGAAAAGGTGTGAAATATATGAAGAGCTTCAAAGGGTGTCAAAAATATGAGGAGCATGAAACGGTCTGAAAAATAGGAGGAGCATGAAATGTTGTTCAAAAACATGAAGGGCTTGAAATGATGTGAAAAATATGAAGACTTTCAAAAGATGTCAAAATTATGAGGGGCATGAAACGGTCTGAAAAATAGGACGAGCATCAAACAGTGTTGAAAAATATGAAGAGCCTGAATAGGTGTGAAAAATATGAAGAGCTTCAAAAGTGTCACAAATAGGAGGAGCATGAAACGGTGTTCAAAAACATGAAGAGCCAGTAAAGGTGTGAAAAATATGAATAGCTTCCAAATGTGACAAAAATAAGATGAGCATGAAACGGTCTGAAAAATAGGAGGAGCATGAAGCGGTGTTGAAAAACATGAAGAGCCTGAAAAGGTGTGAAATATATGAAGAGGTTCAAAAGGTGTCAAAAATGCGAGGAGCATGAAACGACTGAAATATAGGAGGAGCATGAACTGGTGTTGAAAAACATTAATAGCCTGAAAAGGTGTGAAATATATGAAGAGTTTCAAAAGGTGTGCAAAATATGAAGAGCTTCAATAGGTTGAAAAATATGAAGAGCTTAAAAAGATGTGAAACACATGAAGAGCTTCAAAAGGTGTCAAAAATGAGAGGAGCATGAAACGGTCTGAAAAAAAGGAGGAGCATGAAGTGGAGTTGAAAATCATGAAGTGCCTGAAAATGTGTAAAAAATATGAACAGCTTGAAAAGGTGTCAAAAATATGAGGAGCATGAAACGGTCTAAAAAATAAATGGAGCATGAAACGGTGTTAAAAAACATCAAGAGCCTGAAAACGTGTGAAAAATATGAAGAGCTTCAAAAGGTGTGTAATATATGAAGAGCTTCAATAGGTTGAAAAATATGAAGAGCTTCAAAAGATGTGAAAAACATGAAGAGCTTCAAAAGGTGTCAAAAATGAGAGGAGCATGAAAAGGTGTTAAAAAACATGAAGAGCCTGAAAAGGGGTGAAAAATATGAAGAGCTTCAAAAGGTGTCAAAAGTACGAGGAGCATGAAATGGTCAGAAAAATAAGAGGAGCATGAAGCGGTGTTGAAAAACATGAAGAGCCTGAAACTGTGTGAAATATATGAAGAGCTTCAAAAGGTATCAAAAATATGAGGAGCATGAAAAGTTCTAAAATATAGGAGGAGCATGAAGCGGTGTTGAAAAACATGAAGAGCCTGAAACTGTGTGAAATATATGAAGAGCTTCAAAAGGTATCAAAAATATGAGGAGCATGAAAAGTTCTAAAATATAGGAGGAGCATGAAGCGGTGTTGAAAAACATGAAGAGCCTGAAACTGTGTGAAATATATGAAGAGCTTCAAAAGGTATCAAAAATATGAGGAGCATGAAAAGTTCTAAAATATAGGAGGAGCATGAAGCGGTGTTGAAAAACATGAAGAGCCTGAAACTGTGTGAAATATATGAAGAGCTTCAAAAGGTATCAAAAATATGAGGAGCATGAAAAGTTCTAAAATATAGGAGGAGCATGAAGCGGTGTTGAAAAACATGAAGAGCCTGAAAAGGTGTGAAATATATGAAGAGCTTCAAAAGGTGTGAAAAATATGAGGATCATTAAACGGTCTGAAAAATACGAGGAGAATGAAGCGGTGTTGAAAAACATGAAGAGCCTGAAAAGGTGTGAAAAATATGAAGAGCTTCAAAAGTTGTCACAAATAGGAGGAGCATGAAACGGTGTTCAAAAACATGAAGAGCCTGAAAAGGTGTGAAAAATATGAAGAGCTTCAAAGGGTGTGAAAAATATGAAGAGTTTCAAAAGGTGAGAAAAATATGAAGAGCTTCAAAAGGTGTCAAAAATTAGAGGAGCAAGAAACGGTCTGAAAAATAGGAGGATCATGAAGTGGTGTTGAAAAACATGAAGAGCCTGAAAAAGTGTGAAATATATGAAAATCTCCAAAAGGTGTCAAAAATATGAGGAGCATGAAATGGTCTGAAAAATAGGAGGAGCATGAAACGATGTTGAAAAAAATGAAGAGCCTGAAAAGGTGTGAAAAATATGAAGAGCTTCAAAAGGTGTCAAAAATATGAGGATCATGAAACGGTCTGAAATATAGGAGGAGTATGAAACGGTGTTGAAAAACATAAAGAGCATGAAAAGGTGTGAAAAATATGAAGAGCTTCAAAAGGTTTCAAAATTATTAGTCGCATGAAACGGGTAAAAAAAATAGGAGGAGCATGAGATGGTGTTGAAAAACATGAAGATCCTGAAAAGGTGTGAAATATATGAAGAGCTTCAAAAGTTTTCAAAAAAAGGAGGAGCATGAGACGCTGTTGAAAAACATGAAGAGCATGAAAAGGTGTGAAAAATATGAAGAGTTTCAAAAGTTATCAAAAATATGAGGAGCATGAAAGGGACTGAAAATAGGAGGAGCATGAAACTTTGTATGTATACATGAAGAGCATGAAAAGGTGTGAAAAATTTGAAGAGCTGCAAAAGGTGTCAAAAATATGAGGAGCATGTAACGGTGTTGAAAAACATGAAGAGGATTAAAAGTGTGAAAAATATGAAGAGTTTCAAAAGGTGTCAAAAATATGAGGAGCATGGAACGGTCTCAAAAATAGTAGGAGCATGAGATGGTGTTGAAAAACATGAAGAACCTGAAAAGGCTGGAAATATATGAAGAGCTTTCAAGGTGTCAAAAATATGAGGAGCATGAAACGGTCTGAAAAATAGGAGGAGCATGAAACGGTGTTGAAAAACATGAAGAGCATGATAAGTGTTAAAAATATAAAGAGCTTCAAAAGGTGCCAAAATTTGAGGAGCATGAAACGTTCTGAAAAATAGGAGGAGCATGAAACGGTCTGAAAAATAGGAGGAGCATGAAACCATGTTGAAAAACATGAAGAGCCTAAAAATGTGTGAGAAATATGAATAGCTTCAAAAAGTGTCAAAAATATTAGTAGCATGAAACGGTCTGAAATATAGGAGGAGCATGAAGCGGTATTCAAATACATGAAGAGCATGAAAAGGTGTGCAAAATATTAAGAGCTTCAAAAGGAGTCAAATATACGCGGAACACGAAACGGTGTTAAAAAACATAAAAACAATTAAAAGTGTGAAAAATATAAAGAGCTTCAAAAGCTGTCAAAATTATGAGGAGCAAGAAACGGTCTGGAAAATAGAAGGAGCATGAAACGGTGTTGAAAAACATGAAGAGAATGAAAAGGTGTGAAAAATATGAAGAGCTTCAAAAGGTGTCAAAAATATGAGGAGCATGAAACGGTCTGAAAAACACGAGGAGCATGAAAACGTGTTGAAAAATATGAACAGCATGAAAAGGTGTGAAAAATATGAAAAGCTTCAAAAGGTGTCAAAAAAAAGAGGAGCATGAAACTGTCTGAAAAATAGGAACAGCATGAAACGGTGGTGAAAAACATGAAGAGCATGAAAAGGTGTGAAAAATATGAAGAGCTTCAAAAGGTGTCAAAAATATGAGGAGCATGCAACTGTCTGAAAAATAGGAGGAGCATTAAACAGTGTTTAAACATGAAGAGCCTGAAAAGGTGTGAAATATATCAAGAGTTCAAAAGGTGTCAAAAATATGAGGAGCATGAAACGGTGTTCAAAATCATGAAAAGCCTGAAAAGGTGAAAAATATGAAGAGCTTCAAAAGGTGTCAAATATATGAGGAGCATGAAACGGTGTTGAAAAACATGAGGAGCATTAAAAGTGTGAAAAATATAAACAGCTTCAAAAGCTGTCAAAAATATGAGGAGCAAAAAACGGTCTGAAAAATAGGAGGAGCATGAAATGTTGTTCAAAAACATGAAGGGCTTGAAATGATGTGAAAAATATGAAGACTTTCAAAAGGTGTCAAAATTATGAGGGGCATGAAAAGGTCTGAAAAATAGGACGAGCATCAAACGGTGTTGAAAAATATGAAGAGCCTGAATAGGTGTGAAAAATATGAAGAGCTTCAAAAGTGTCACCAAAAGGAGGAGCATGAAACGGTGTTCAAAAACATGAAGAGCCAGTAAAGGTGTGAAAAATATGAATAGCTTCCAAATGTGACAAAAATAAGATGAGCATGAAACGGTCTGAAAAATAGGAGAAGCATGAAGCGGTGTTGAAAAACATAAAGAGCATGAAAAGGTGTGAAAAATATGAAGAGCTTCAAAAGGTTTCAAAATTATTAGTAGCAAGAAACGGGTAAAAAAAATAGGAGGAGCATGAGACGGTGTTGAAAAACATGAAGATCCTGAAAAGGTGTGAAATATATGAAGAGCTTCAAAAGTTTTCAAAAAAAGGAGGAGCATAAGACGCTGTTGAAAAACATGAAGAGCATGAAAAGGTGTGAAAAATATGAAGAGTTTCAAAAGTTATCAAAAATATGAGGAGCATGAAAGGGACTGAAAATAGGAGGAGCATGAAACTTTGTATGTATACATGAAGAGCATGAAAAGGTGTGAAAAATTTGAAGAGCTGCAAAAGGTGTCAAAAATATGAGGAGCATGTAACGGTGTTGAAAAACATGAAGAGGATTAAAAGTGTGAAAAATATGAAGAGTTTCAAAAGGTGTCAAAAATATGAGGAGCATGGAACGGTCTCAAAAATAGTAGGAGCATGAGATGGTGTTGAAAAACATGAAGAACCTGAAAAGGCTGGAAATATATGAAGAGCTTTCAAGGTGTCAAAAATATGAGGAGCATGAAACGGTCTGAAAAATAGGAGGAGCATGAAACGGTGTTGAAAAACATGAAGAGCATGATAAGTGTTAAAAATATAAAGAGCTTCAAAAGGTGCCAAAATTTGAGGAGCATGAAACGTTCTGAAAAATAGGAGGAGCATGAAACGGTCTGAAAAATAGGAGGAGCATGAAACCATGTTGAAAAACATGAAGAGCCTAAAAATGTGTGAGAAATATGAATAGCTTCAAAAAGTGTCAAAAATATTAGTAGCATGAAACGGTCTGAAATATAGGAGGAGCATGAAGCGGTATTCAAATACATGAAGAGCATGAAAAGGTGTGCAAAATATTAAGAGCTTCAAAAGGAGTCAAATATACGCGGAACATGAAACGGTGTTAAAAAACATAAAAACAATTAAAAGTGTGAAAAATATAAAGAGCTTCAAAAGCTGTCAAAATTATGAGGAGCAAGAAACGGTCTGAAAAATAGAAGGAGCATGAAACGGTGTTGAAAAACATGAAGAGAATGAAAAGGTGTGAAAAATATGAAGAGCTTCAAAAGGTGTCAAAAATATGAGGAGCATGAAACGGTCTGAAAAACACGAGGAGCATGAAAACGTGTTGAAAAATATGAACAGCATGAAAAGGTGTGAAAAATATGAAAAGCTTCAAAAGGTGTCAAAAAAAAGAGGAGCATGAAACTGTCTGAAAAATAGGAACAGCATGAAACGGTGGTGAAAAACATGAAGAGCATGAAAAGGTGTGAAAAATATGAAGAGCTTCAAAAGGTGTCAAAAATATGAGGAGCATGCAACTGTCTGAAAAAGAGGAGGAGCATTAAACAGTGTTTAAACATGAAGAGCCTGAAAAGGTGTGAAATATATCAAGAGTTCAAAAGGTGTCAAAAATATGAGGAGCATGAAACGGTGTTCAAAATCATGAAAAGCCTGAAAAGGTGAAAAATATGAAGAGCTTCAAAAGGTGTCAAATATATGAGGAGCATGAAACGGTGTTGAAAAACATGAGGAGCATTAAAAGTGTGAAAAATATAAACAGCTTCAAAAGCTGTCAAAAATATGAGGAGCAAGAAACGGTCTGAAAAATAGGAGGAGCATGAACTGTTGTTCAAAAACATGAAGGGCTTGAAATGATGTGAAAAATATGAAGACTTTCAAAAGGTGTCAAAATTATGAGGGGCATGAAAAGGTCTGAAAAATAGGACGAGCATCAAACGGTGTTGAAAAATATGAAGAGCCTGAATAGGTGTGAAAAATATGAAGAGCTTCAAAAGTGTCACAAATAGGAGGAGCATGAAACGGTGTTCAAAAACATGAAGAGCCAGTAAAGGTGTGAAAAATATGAATAGCTTCCAAATGTGACAAAAATAAGATGAGCATGAAACGGTCTGAAAAATAGGAGGAGCATGAAGCGGTGTTGAAAAACATGAAGAGCCTGAAAAGGTGTGAAATATATGAAGAGGTTCAAAAGGTGTCAAAAATGCGAGGAGCATGAAACGACTGAAATATAGGAGGAGCATGAACTGGTGTTGAAAAACATTAATAGCCTGAAAAGGTGTGAAATATATGAAGAGTTTCAAAAGGTGTGTAAAATATGAAGAGCTTCAATAGGTTGAAAAATATGAAGAGCTTAAAAAGATGTGAAACACATGAAGAGCTTCAAAAGGTGTCAAAAATGAGAGGAGCATGAAACGGTCTGAAAAAAAGGAGGAGCATGAAGTGGTGTTGAAAATCATGAAGTGCCTGAAAATGTGTAAAAAATATGAAGAGCTTGAAAAGGTGTCAAAAATATGAGGAGCATGAAACGGTCTAAAAAATAAATGGAGCATGAAACGGTGTTAAAAAACATCAAGAGCCTGAAAACGTGTGAAAAATATGAAGAGCTTCAAAAGGTGTGTAAAATATGAAGAGCTTCAATAGGTTGAAAAATATGAAGAGCTTCAAAAGATGTGAAAAACATGAAGAGCTTCAAAAGGTGTCAAAATGAGAGGAGCATGAAAAGGTGTTAAAAAACATGAAGAGCCTGAAAAGGGGTGAAAAATATGAAGAGCTTCAAAAGGTGTCAAAAGTACGAGGAGCATGAAATGGTCAGAAAAATAAGAGGAGCATGAAGCGGTGTTGAAAAACATGAAGAGCCTGAAGCTGTGTGAAATATATGAAGAGCTTCAAAAGGTATCAAAAATATGAGGAGCATGAAAAGTTCTAAAATATATGAGGAGCATGAAGCGGTGTTGAAAAACATGAAGAGCCTGAAACTGTGTGAAATATATGAAGAGCTTCAAAAGGTATCAAAAATATGAGGAGCATGAAAAGTTCTAAAATATAGGAGGAGCATGAAGCGGTGTTGAAAAACATGAAGAGCCTGAAACTGTGTGAAATATATGAAGAGCTTCAAAAGGTATCAAAAATATGAGGAGCATGAAAAGTTCTAAAATATAGGAGGAGCATGAAGCGGTGTTGAAAAATATGAAGAGCCTGAAACTGTGTGAAATATATGAAGAGCTTCAAAAGGTATCAAAAATATGAGGAGCATGAAAAGTTCTAAAATATAGGAGGAGCATGAAGCGGTGTTGAAAAACATGAAGAGCCTGAAAAGGTGTGAAATATATGAAGAGCTTCAAAAGGTGTGAAAAATATGAGGAGCATTAAACGGTCTGAAAAATACGAGGAGAATGAAGCGGTGTTGAAAAACATGAAGAGCCTGAAAAGGTGTGAAAAATATGAATAGCTTCCAAATGTGACAAAAATAAGATGAGCATGAAACGGTCTGAAAAATAGGAGGAGCATGAAGCGGTGTTGAAAAACATGAAGAGCCTGAAAAGGTGTGAAATATATGAAGAGGTTCAAAAGGTGTCAAAAATGCGAGGAGCATGAAACGACTGAAATATAGGAGGAGCATGAACTGGTGTTGAAAAACATTAATAGCCTGAAAAGGTGTGAAATATATGAAGAGTTTCAAAAGGTGTGTAAAATATGAAGAGCTTCAATAGGTTGAAAAATATGAAGAGCTTAAAAAGATGTGAAACACATGAAGAGCTTCAAAAGGTGTCAAAAATGAGAGGAGCATGAAACGGTCTGAAAAAAAGGAGGAGCATGAAGTGGTGTTGAAAATCATGAAGTGCCTGAAAATGTGTAAAAAATATGAAGAGCTTGAAAAGGTGTCAAAAATATGAGGAGCATGAAACGGTCTAAAAAATAAATGGAGCATGAAACGGTGTTAAAAAACATCAAGAGCCTGAAAACGTGTGAAAAATATGAAGAGCTTCAAAAGGTGTGTAAAATATGAAGAGCTTCAATAGGTTGAAAAATATGAAGAGCTTCAAAAGATGTGAAAAACATGAAGAGCTTCAAAAGGTGTCAAAAATGAGAGGAGCATGAAAAGGTGTTAAAAAACATGAAGAGCCTGAAAAGGGGTGAAAAATATGAAGAGCTTCAAAAGGTGTCAAAAGTACGAGGAGCATGAAATGGTCAGAAAAATAAGAGGAGCATGAAGCGGTGTTGAAAAACATGAAGAGCCTGAAGCTGTGTGAAATATATGAAGAGCTTCAAAAGGTATCAAAAATATGAGGAGCATGAGAAGTTCTAAAATATAGGAGGAGCATGAAGCGGTGTTGAAAAACATGAAGAGCCTGAAACTGTGTGAAATATATGAAGAGCTTCAAAAGGTATCAAAAATATGAGGAGCATGAAAAGTTCTAAAATATAGGAGGAGCATGAAGCGGTGTTGAAAAACATGAAGAGCCTGAAACTGTGTGAAATATATGAAGAGCTTCAAAAGGTATCAAAAATATGAGGAGCATGAAAAGTTCTAAAATATAGGAGGAGCATGAAGCGGTGTTGAAAAATATGAAGAGCCTGAAACTGTGTGAAATATATGAAGAGCTTCAAAAGGTATCAAAAATATGAGGAGCATGAAAAGTTCTAAAATATAGGAGGAGCATGAAGCGGTGTTGAAAAACATGAAGAGCCTGAAAAGGTGTGAAATATATGAAGAGCTTCAAAAGGTGTGAAAAATATGAGGAGCATTAAACGGTCTGAAAAATACGAGGAGAATGAAGCGGTGTTGAAAAACATGAAGAGCCTGAAAAGGTGTGAAAAATATGAAGAGCTTCAAAAGTTGTCACAATTAGGAGGAGCATGAAACGGTGTTCAAAAACATGAAGAGCCTGAAAAGGTGTGAAAAATATGAAGAGCTTCAAAGGGTGTGAAAAATATGAAGAGTTTCAAAAGGTGAGAAAAATATGAAGAGCTTCAAAAGGTGTCAAAAATTAGAGGAGCAAGAAACGGTCTGAAAAATAGGAGGATCATGAAGTGGTGTTGAAAAACATGAAGAGCCTGAAAAAGTGTGAAATATATGAAAATCTCCAAAAGGTGTCAAAAATATGAGGAGCGTGAAACGGTCTGAAAAATAGGAGGAGCATGAAACGATGTTGAAAAAAATGAAGAGCCTGAAAAGGTGTGAAAAATATGAAGAGCTTCAAAAGGTGTCAAAAATATGAGGATCATGAAACGGTCTGAAATATAGGAGGAGTATGAAACGGTGTTGAAAAACATAAAGAGCATGAAAAGGTGTGAAAAATATGAAGAGCTTCAAAAGGTTTCAAAAAAAGGAGGAGCATGAGACGCTGTTGAAAAACATGAAGAGCATGAAAAGGTGTGAAAAATATGAAGAGGTTCAAAAGTTATCAAAAATATGAGGAGCATGAAACTTTGTATGTATACATGAAGAGCATGAAAAGGTGTGAAAAATTTGAAGAGCTGCAAAAGGTTTCAAAAATATGAGGAGCATGTAACGGTGTTGAAAAACATGAAGAGGATTAAAAGTGTGAAAAATATGAAGAGTTTCAAAAGGTGCCAAAATTTGAGGAGCATGGAACGGTCTCAAAAATAGTAGGAGCATGAGATGGTGTTGAAAAACATGAAGAACCTGAAAAGGCTGGAAATATATGAAGAGCTTTCAAGGTGTCAAAAATATGAGGAGCATGAAACGGTCTGAAAAATAGGAGGAGCATGAAACGGTGTTGAAAAACATGAAGAGCATGATAAGTGTTAAAAATATAAAGAGCTTCAAAAGGTGCCAAAATTTGAGGAGCATGAAACGTTCTGAAAAATAGGAGGAGCATGAAACGGTCTGAAAAATAGGAGGAGCATGAAACCATGTTGAAAAACATGAAGAGCCTAAAAATGTGTGAGAAATATGAATAGCTTCAAAAAGTGTCAAAAATATTAGTAGCATGAAACGGTCTGAAATATAGGAGGAGCATGAAGCGGTATTCAAATACATGAAGAGCATGAAAAGGTGTGCAAAATATTAAGAGCTTCAAAAGGAGTCAAATATACGCGGAACATGAAACGGTGTTAAAAAACATAAAAACAATTAAAAGTGTGAAAAATATAAAGAGCTTCAAAAGCTGTCAAAATTATGAGGAGCAAGAAACGGTCTGAAAAATAGAAGGAGCATGAAACGGTGTTGAAAAACATGAAGAGAATGAAAAGGTGTGAAAAATATGAAGAGCTTCAAAAGGTGTCAAAAATATGAGGAGCATGAAACGGTCTGAAAAACACGAGGAGCATGAAAACGTGTTGAAAAATATGAACAGCATGAAAAGGTGTGAAAAATATGAAAAGCTTCAAAAGGTGTCAAAAAAAAGAGGAGCATGAAACTGTCTGAAAAATAGGAACAGCATGAAACGGTGGTGAAAAACATGAAGAGCATGAAAAGGTGTGAAAAATATGAAGAGCTTCAAAAGGTGTCAAAAATATGAGGAGCATGCAACTGTCTGAAAAAGAGGAGGAGCATTAAACAGTGTTTAAACATGAAGAGCCTGAAAAGGTGTGAAATATATCAAGAGTTCAAAAGGTGTCAAAAATATGAGGAGCATGAAACGGTGTTCAAAATCATGAAAAGCCTGAAAAGGTGAAAAATATGAAGAGCTTCAAAAGGTGTCAAATATATGAGGAGCATGAAACGGTGTTGAAAAACATGAGGAGCATTAAAAGTGTGAAAAATATAAACAGCTTCAAAAGCTGTCAAAAATATGAGGAGCAAGAAACGGTCTGAAAAATAGGAGGAGCATGAAATGTTGTTCAAAAACATGAAGGGCTTGAAATGATGTGAAAAATATGAAGACTTTCAAAAGGTGTCAAAATTATGAGGGGCATGAAAAGGTCTGAAAAATAGGACGAGCATCAAACGGTGTTGAAAAATATGAAGAGCCTGAATAGGTGTGAAAAATATGAAGAGCTTCAAAAGTGTCACAAATAGGAGGAGCATGAAACGGTGTTCAAAAACATGAAGAGCCAGTAAAGGTGTGAAAAATATGAATAGCTTCCAAATGTGACAAAAATAAGATGAGCATGAAACGGTCTGAAAAATAGGAGGAGCATGAAGCGGTGTTGAAAAACATGAAGAGCCTGAAAAGGTGTGAAATATATGAAGAGGTTCAAAAGGTGTCAAAAATGCGAGGAGCATGAAACGACTGAAATATAGGAGGAGCATGAACTGGTGTTGAAAAACATTAATAGCCTGAAAAGGTGTGAAATATATGAAGAGTTTCAAAAGGTGTGTAAAATATGAAGAGCTTCAATAGGTTGAAAAATATGAAGAGCTTAAAAAGATGTGAAACACATGAAGAGCTTCAAAAGGTGTCAAAAATGAGAGGAGCATGAAACGGTCTGAAAAAAAGGAGGAGCATGAAGTGGTGTTGAAAATCATGAAGTGCCTGAAAATGTGTAAAAAATATGAAGAGCTTGAAAAGGTGTCAAAAATATGAGGAGCATGAAACGGTCTAAAAAATAAATGGAGCATGAAACGGTGTTAAAAAACATCAAGAGCCTGAAAACGTGTGAAAAATATGAAGAGCTTCAAAAGGTGTGTAAAATATGAAGAGCTTCAATAGGTTGAAAAATATGAAGAGCTTCAAAAGATGTGAAAAACATGAAGAGCTTCAAAAGGTGTCAAAAATGAGAGGAGCATGAAAAGGTGTTAAAAAACATGAAGAGCCTGAAAAGGGGTGAAAAATATGAAGAGCTTCAAAAGGTGTCAAAAGTACGAGGAGCATGAAATGGTCAGAAAAATAAGAGGAGCATGAAGCGGTGTTGAAAAACATGAAGAGCCTGAAACTGTGTGAAATATATGAAGAGCTTCAAAAGGTATCAAAAATATGAGGAGCATGAAAAGTTCTAAAATATAGGAGGAGCATGAAGCGGTGTTGAAAAACATGAAGAGCCTGAAACTGTGTGAAATATATGAAGAGCTTCAAAAGGTATCAAAAATATGAGGAGCATGAAAAGTTCTAAAATATAGGAGGAGCATGAAGCGGTGTTGAAAAACATGAAGAGCCTGAAACTGTGTGAAATATATGAAGAGCTTCAAAAGGTATCAAAAATATGAGGAGCATGAAAAGTTCTAAAATATAGGAGGAGCATGAAGCGGTGTTGAAAAATATGAAGAGCCTGAAACTGTGTGAAATATATGAAGAGCTTCAAAAGGTATCAAAAATATGAGGAGCATGAAAAGTTCTAAAATATAGGAGGAGCATGAAGCGGTGTTGAAAAACATGAAGAGCCTGAAAAGGTGTGAAATATATGAAGAGCTTCAAAAGGTGTGAAAAATATGAGGAGCATTAAACGGTCTGAAAAATACGAGGAGAATGAAGCGGTGTTGAAAAACATGAAGAGCCTGAAAAGGTGTGAAAAATATGAAGAGCTTCAAAAGTTGTCACAATTAGGAGGAGCATGAAACGGTGTTCAAAAACATGAAGAGCCTGAAAAGGTGTGAAAAATATGAAGAGCTTCAAAGGGTGTGAAAAATATGAAGAGTTTCAAAAGGTGAGAAAAATATGAAGAGCTTCAAAAGGTGTCAAAAATTAGAGGAGCAAGAAACGGTCTGAAAAATAGGAGGATCATGAAGTGGTGTTGAAAAACATGAAGAGCCTGAAAAAGTGTGAAATATATGAAAATCTCCAAAAGGTGTCAAAAATATGAGGAGCGTGAAACGGTCTGAAAAATAGGAGGAGCATGAAACGATGTTGAAAAAAATGAAGAGCCTGAAAAGGTGTGAAAAATATGAAGAGCTTCAAAAGGTGTCAAAAATATGAGGATCATGAAATGGTCTGAAATATAGGAGGAGTATGAAACGGTGTTGAAAAACATAAAGAGCATGAAAAGGTGTGAAAAATATGAAGAGCTTCAAAAGGTTTCAAAAAAAGGAGGAGCATGAGACGCTGTTGAAAAACATGAAGAGCATGAAAAGGTGTGAAAAATATGAAGAGGTTCAAAAGGTTTCAAAATTATTAGTCGCATGAAACGGGTAAAAAAAATAGGAGGAGCATGAGACGGTGTTGAAAAACATGAAGATCCTGAAAAGGTGTGAAATATATGAAGAGCTTCAAAAGTTTTCAAAAAAAGGAGGAGCATGAGACGCTGTTGAAAAACATGAAGAGCATGAAAAGGTGTGAAAAATATGAAGAGGTTCAAAAGTTATCAAAAATATGAGGAGCATGAAAGGGACTGAAAATAGGAGGAGCATGAAACTTTGTATGTATACATGAAGAGCATGAAAAGGTGTGAAAAATTTGAAGAGCTGCAAAAGGTGTCAAAAATATGAGGAGCATGTAACGGTGTTGAAAAACATGAAGAGGATTAAAAGTGTGAAAAATATGAAGAGTTTCAAAAGGTGTCAAAAATATGAGGAGCATGGAACGGTCTCAAAAATAGTAGGAGCATGAGATGGTGTTGAAAAACATGAAGAACCTGAAAAGGCTGGAAATATATGAAGAGCTTTCAAGGTGTCAAAAATATGAGGAGCATGAAACGGTCTGAAAAATAGGAGGAGCATGAAACGGTGTTGAAAAACATGAAGAGCATGATAAGTGTTAAAAATATAAAGAGCTTCAAAAGGTGCCAAAATTTGAGGAGCATGAAACGTTCTGAAAAATAGGAGGAGCATGAAACGGTCTGAAAAATAGGAGGAGCATGAAACCATGTTGAAAAACATGAAGAGCCTAAAAATGTGTGAGAAATATGAATAGCTTCAAAAAGTGTCAAAAATATTAGGAGCATGAAACGGTCTGAAATATAGGAGGAGCATGAAGCGGTATTCAAATACATGAAGAGCATGAAAAGGTGTGCAAAATATTAAGAGCTTCAAAAGGAGTCAAATATACGCGGAACACGAAACGGTGTTAAAAAACATAAAAACAATTAAAAGTGTGAAAAATATAAAGAGCTTCAAAAGCTGTCAAAATTATGAGGAGCAAGAAACGGTCTGAAAAATAGAAGGAGCATGAAACGGTGTTGAAAAACATGAAGAGAATGAAAAGGTGTGAAAAATATGAAGAGCTTCAAAAGGTGTCAAAAATATGAGGAGCATGAAACGGTCTGAAAAACACGAGGAGCATGAAAACGTGTTGAAAAATATGAACAGCATGAAAAGGTGTGAAAAATATGAAAAGCTTCAAAAGGTGTCAAAAAAAAGAGGAGCATGAAACTGTCTGAAAAATAGGAACAGCATGAAACGGTGGTGAAAAACATGAAGAGCATGAAAAGGTGTGAAAAATATGAAGAGCTTCAAAAGGTGTCAAAAATATGAGGAGCATGCAACTGTCTGAAAAATAGGAGGAGCATTAAACAGTGTTTAAACATGAAGAGCCTGAAAAGGTGTGAAATATATCAAGAGTTCAAAAGGTGTCAAAAATATGAGGAGCATGAAACGGTGTTCAAAATCATGAAAAGCCTGAAAAGGTGAAAAATATGAAGAGCTTCAAAAGGTGTCAAATATATGAAGAGCATGAAACGGTGTTGAAAAACATGAGGAGCATTAAAAGTGTGAAAAATATAAACAGCTTCAAAAGCTGTCAAAAATATGAGGAGCAAGAAACGGTCTGAAAAATAGGAGGAGCATGAAATGTTGTTCAAAAACATGAAGGGCTTGAAATGATGTGAAAAATATGAAGACTTTCAAAAGGTGTCAAAATTATGAGGGGCATGAAAAGGTCTGAAAAATAGGACGAGCATTAAACGGTGTTGAAAAATATGAAGAGCCTGAATAGGTGTGAAAAATATGAAGAGCTTCAAAAGTGTCACAAATAGGAGGAGCATGAAACGGTGTTCAAAAACATGAAGAGCCAGTAAAGGTGTGAAAAATATGAATAGCTTCCAAATGTGACAAAAATAAGATGAGCATGAAACGGTCTGAAAAATAGGAGGAGCATGAAGCGGTGTTGAAAAACATGAAGAGCCTGAAAAGGTGTGAAATATATGAAGAGGTTCAAAAGGTGTCAAAAATGCGAGGAGCATGAAACGACTGAAATATAGGAGGAGCATGAACTGGTGTTGAAAAACATTAATAGCCTGAAAAGGTGTGAAATATATGAAGAGTTTCAAAAGGTGTGTAAAATATGAAGAGCTTCAATAGGTTGAAAAATATGAAGAGCTTAAAAAGATGTGAAACACATGAAGAGCTTCAAAAGGTGTCAAAAATGAGAGGAGCATGAAACGGTCTGAAAAAAAGGAGGAGCATGAAGTGGTGTTGAAAATCATGAAGTGCCTGAAAATGTGTAAAAAATATGAAGAGCTTGAAAAGGTGTCAAAAATATGAGGAGCATGAAACGGTCTAAAAAATAAATGGAGCATGAAACGGTGTTAAAAAACATCAAGAGCCTGAAAACGTGTGAAAAATATGAAGAGCTTCAAAAGGTGTGTAATATATGAAGAGCTTCAATAGGTTGAAAAATATGAAGAGCTTCAAAAGATGTGAAAAACATGAAGAGCTTCAAAAGGTGTCAAAAATGAGAGGAGCGTGAAAAGGTGTTAAAAAACATGAAGAGCCTGAAAAGGGGTGAAAAATATGAAGAGCTTCAAAAGGTGTCAAAAGTACGAGGAGCATGAAATGGTCAGAAAAATAAGAGGAGCATGAAGCGGTGTTGAAAAACATGAAGAGCCTGAAACTGTGTGAAATATATGAAGAGCTTCAAAAGGTATCAAAAATATGAGGAGCATGAAAAGTTCTAAAATATAGGAGGAGCATGAAGCGGTGTTGAAAAACATGAAGAGCCTGAAACTGTGTGAAATATATGAAGAGCTTCAAAAGGTATCAAAAATATGAGGAGCATGAAAAGTTCTAAAATATAGGAGGAGCATGAAGCGGTGTTGAAAAACATGAAGAGCCTGAAACTGTGTGAAATATATGAAGAGCTTCAAAAGGTATCAAAAATATGAGGAGCATGAAAAGTTCTAAAATATAGGAGGAGCATGAAGCGGTGTTGAAAAACATGAAGAGCCTGAAACTGTGTGAAATATATGAAGAGCTTCAAAAGGTATCAAAAATATGAGGAGCATGAAAAGTTCTAAAATATAGGAGGAGCATGAAGCGGTGTTGAAAAACATGAAGAGCCTGAAAAGGTGTGAAATATATGAAGAGCTTCAAAAGGTGTGAAAAATATGAGGAGCATTAAACGGTCTGAAAAATACGAGGAGAATGAAGTGGTGTTGAAAAACATGAAGAGCCTGAAAAGGTGTGAAAAATATGAAGAGCTTCAAAGGGTGTGAAAAATATGAAGAGTTTCAAAAGGTGAGAAAAATATGAAGAGCTTCAAAAGGTGTCAAAAATTAGAGGAGCAAGAAACGGTCTGAAACATAGGAGGATCATGAAGTGGTGTTGAAAAACATGAAGAGCCTGAAAAAGTGTGAAATATATGAAAATATCCAAAAGGTGTCAAAAATATGAGGAGCATGAAACGGTCTGAAAAATAGGAGGAGCATGAAACGATGTTGAAAAAAATGAAGAGCCTGAAAAGGTGTGAAAAATATGAAGAGCTTCAAAAGGTGTCAAAAATATGAGGATCATGAAACGGTCTGAAATATAGGAGGAGTATGAAACGGTGTTGAAAAACATAAAGAGCATGAAAAGGTGTGAAAAATATGAAGAGCTTCAAAAGGTTTCAAAATTATTAGTCGCATGAAACGGGTAAAAAAAATAGAGGGAGCATGAGACGGTGTTGAAAAACATGAAGATCCTGAAAAGGTGTGAAATATATGAAGAGCTTCAAAAGTTTTCAAAAAAAGGAGGAGCATGAGACGCTGTTGAAAAACATGAAGAGCATGAAAAGGTGTGAAAAATATGAAGAGGTTCAAAAGTTATCAAAAATATGAGGAGCATGAAAGGGACTGAAAATAGGAGGAGCATGAACCTTTGTATGTATACATGAAGAGCATGAAAAGGTGTGAAAAATTTGAAGAGCTGCAAAAGGTGTCAAAAATATGAGGAGCATGTAACGGTGTTGAAAAACATGAAGAGGATTAAAAGTGTGAAAAATATGAAGAGTTTCAAAAGGTGTCAAAAATATGAGGAGCATGGAACGGTCTCAAAAATAGTAGGAGCATGAGATGGTGTTGAAAAACATGAAGAACCTGAAAAGGCTGGAAATATATGAAGAGCTTTCAGGTGTCAAAAATATGAGGAGCATGAAACGGTCTGAAAAATAGGAGGAGCATGAAATGGTGTTGAAAAACATGAAGAGCATGATAAGTGTTAAAAATATAAAGAGCTTCAAAAGGTGCCAAAATTTGAGGAGCATGAAACGTTCTGAAAAATAGGAGGAGCATGAAAAGGTCTGAAAAATAGGAGGAGCATGAAACCATGTTGAAAAACATGAAGAGCCTAAAAATGTGTGAGAAATATGAATAGCTTCAAAAAGTGTCAAAAATATTAGTAGCATGAAAGGGTCTGAAATATAGGAGGAGCATGAAGCGGTATTCAAATACATGAAGAGCATGAAAAGGTGTGCAAAATATTAAGAGCTTCAAAAGGAGTCAAATATACGCGGAACATGAAACGGTGTTAAAAAACATAAAAACAATTAAAAGTGTGAAAAATATAAAGAGCTTCAAAAGCTGTCAAAATTATGAGGAGCAAGAAACGGTCTGAAAAATAGAAGGAGCATGAAACGGTGTTGAAAAACATGAAGAGTGAAAAGGTGTGAAAAATACGAAGAGCTTCAAAAGGTGTCAAAAATATGAGGAGCATGAAACGGTCTGAAAAATACGAGGAGCATGAAGAGGTGTTCAAAAACATGAAGAGCATGAAAAGGTGTGAAACATATGAAGAGTTTCAAAATTTGTCAAAAATATGAGGAGCATGAAACGGTCTGAAAAATAGAGGGAACATGAAGCGGTGTTGAAATACTTGAAGAGCCTGAAAAGGTGTGAAAAATATGAAGAGCCTGAAAAGAGTGAAATATATGAAGAGCTTCAAAAGCTGTCAAAAATATGAGGAGCATGAAACGATCTGAAAAATAGGTGGGTCATGAAGCGGTGTTGAAAAACTTGAAGAGCCTGAAAAGGTGTTAAAAATATTAGGAGCATGAAACAGTCTTAAAAATAGGTGGAGCATGAAGCGGTTGTGAAAAACATGAAGAGCCTGAAAAGGTGTGAAATATATGAAGAGCTTCAAAAGGTGTTAAAATTTGAGGAGCATGATACGGTCTGAAAGATAGGAGGAGCATGAAGCGGTGTTGAAAAACATGAAGAGCCTGAAAAGGTGTTAAAAATATTAGGAGCATGAAACGGTTTGAAAAATAGGAGGAGCAAGAAGCAGTGTTGAAAAACATGAAGAGCCTGAAAAGGTTTGAAAAACATGAAGAGTCTGAAAAGGTGTGAAATATATGAAGAGCTTCAAAAGGTGTCAAAAATGTTAGGAGCATGAAGTGGTGTTGAAAAACATGAAGAGCCTGAAAAGGTATGAAATATATGAAGAGCTTCAAAATGTATCAAAAATATGAGGAGCATGAAACGGTCTGAAAAATTGGAGGAGCATGAAGCGGTGTTGAAAAACATGAAGAGCCTGAAAGGTTGTGAAATATATGCAGAGCTTCAAAAGGTGTCAAAAATATGAGGAGCATGAAAAGGTCTGAAAATTTGGAGGAGCATGAAGCGGTCTTGAAAGACATGAATACCCTGACATGGTGTCAAAAATATGAAGAGCTTCAAAAGATGTCAAAAATATGAGGAGCATGAAACAGTCTGAAAAACTGGAGGACCATGAATCGGTCTTGAAAGACATTAATTCCCTGAAAAAGTGTGAAAAACATGAAGAGCTTCAAAAGGTGTCAAAAATATGAGGAGCCTGAAACGGTCTGAAAAATAGTAGGATGATGAAGCTGTGTTGAAAAATATGAAGAGCCTGAAAAGGTGTGAAAAATATGAAGAGCTTCAAAAGGTGTCAAAATATGAGGAGCATGAAACGGTCGGAAAAAAGGAGGAGCATGAAACGGTGTGCCAAAACATGAAGAGCCTGAAAAGGTGTGAAAAATATGAAGAGCTTCAAAAAGTGTCAAAAATATGAGAAGCATGAAAAAGTCTGAAAAATAGGAGGAACCTGAAACAGTGTTGAAAAACATGAACAGCCTGAAGAGGTGTGAAAAATATGAAGAGCTTCAAAAGGTGTCAACAAAATGAGGAGCATGACAGTCTGAAAAATAGGAGGAGCATGAAGCGGTGTTGAAAAACATGAAGAGCCTGAAAAGGTGTTAAAAATATTAGGAGCATGAAACGGTCTTAAAAATAGGTGGAGCATGAAGCGGTTGTGAAAAACATGAAGAGCCTGAAAAGGTGTGAAATATAGGAAGAGCTTCAAAACGTGTAAAAAATATGAGGAGCATGATACGGTATTCAAAAACATGAAGAGCCTGAAAAGATGTGAAAAATATGAAGAGCTACAAAAGGTGTCAAAAAGATGAGGAGCATGAAACGGTCTGAAAAATAGGAGGAGCATCAAATGGTGTTGAAGAACATGAAGATCCTGAAAAGTTGTGAAAAATATGAAGAGCGTCAAAAGGTGTCAAAATTATGAGGGGCATGAAACGGTCTGAAAAATAGGAGGAGCAAGAAGCGGTGTTGAAAAACCTGAAGAGCCTGAAACGGTGTGAAATATA
Source organism: Dama dama (assembly GCF_033118175.1). NCBI lineage: Eukaryota > Metazoa > Chordata > Mammalia > Artiodactyla > Cervidae > Dama > Dama dama. The sequence continues at coordinate 2,108,466 of NW_026870882.1, forward strand.
TGAAGAGCTTCAAAAGGTGTCAAAAATATGAGAAGCATGAAACAATCTGAAAAATAGGAGGAGCATGAAGTGGTGTTCAAAAACAAGAATTGCCTGAAAAGGTGTGAAAAATATGAAGAGATTCAAAAGGTGTCTAATATTTGAGGAGCATGAAACGGTCTGAAAAATAGGAGGAGCATGAAGCGGTTTTGAAAAATATGAAGAGCCTGAAAAGGTGTGAAATATATGAAGAGCTTAAAAAGGCGTGAAATGTATAAGGAACCTGAAACGCTCTGAAAAACAGGAGGAGAATGAAGCGGTGTTGAAAAATATGAAGAGCCTGAAAAGTTGTGAAATATATGAAGAGCTTCAAAAGGTGTCAAAAATTTTAGGAGCATGAAACGGTCTGAAAAATTGGAGGAGCATGAAGCGGTGTTGAAAAATATGAAGAGCTTGAAAAGGTGTGAAATATATGAAGAGCTTAAAAAGGCGGTAAATATATGAGGAACCTGAAACGCTCTGAGAAACAGGAGGAGAATGAATCGGTTTTGAAAAATATGAAGAGCCTGAAAAGGTGTGAAATATATGACGAGCTTAAAAAGGCGTGAAATATATGAGGAACCTGAAACGCTCTGAGAAACAGTAGGAGAATGAAGCGGTGTTGAAGAATATGAAGAGCCTGACAAGGTGTTAACAATATTAGGAGCCTGAAACGGTCTGAAAAATAGGAGGCACATGAAGCGGTGTTGAAAAACTTGAAAAGCCTGAAAAGGTGTAAAAAACATGAAGAGCTTCAAAAAGTGTCAAAAATATGAGGAGCATGAAACGGTCTGAAAAATAGGAGGAGCATGAAACGGTGTTGAAAAACATGAAGAGCCTGAAAAGAGTGAAATATATGAAGAGCTTCAAAAGGTCTCAAAAATATGAGGAACATGAAACGGTCTGAAAAATAGGAGGAGCATGAGGCGGGGTTGAAAAACATGAAGAGCCTGAAAAGTTGTGTAATATATGAAGAGCTTCAAAAGGTGTCAAAAATATGAGGAGCATGAAACGGTCTGAACAATAAGAGGAGCGTGAAGCAATGTTGAAAAACATGAAGAGCCTGAAAATGTGTGAAAAATATGAGGAGCATGAAACGGCCTGAAAAATAGGAGGAGCATGTATCCGTGTTGAAAACTTGAAGAGCCTGAAAAGGTATGAAAATTATGAAGTGCCTGAAAAGGTGGGAAAAATATGAGGAGCATGAAACGGTCTGAAGAATAGGAGGAGCATCAAACGGTGTTCAAAAACATGAAGAGCATGAAAAGCTGTGAAAAATATGAAGAGCTTCAATACGTGTCAAAAATATGAGGAGCATGAAGCGATCTGAAAAATAAGCGGAGTATGAAACGGTGTTGAAAACATGAAGAGCCTGTAAATGTGTGAAAAATATGAACCGCTTCAGAAGGTGTGAAAAATATGAGGAGCATGAAACGGTCTGAAAAACAAGAGGAGCATGAAGCAGTGTTGAAAAACATGAAGAGCCTGAAAAGGTGTGAAAAATATGAAGAGCTTCAAAAAGTGTCAAAAATATGAGAAGCATGAAAAAGTCTGAAAAATAGGAGGAGCATGAAACGGTGTTGAAAAACATGAAGAGCCTGAAAAGGTTTGAAAAATATGAAGAGCTTCAAAAGGTGTCAAAAAAATGAGGAGCATGACAGTCTGAAAAATAGGAGGAGCATGAAGCGGTGTTGAAAAACATGAAGAGCCTGAAAAGGTGTGAAAATTATGAAGAGCTTCAAAAGGTGTCAAAAATTTGAAGAGAATGAAACAGTCTGATAAATAGGAGCAGCATGAAGCGGTGTTGAAAAACATGAAGAGCCTGAAAAGGTGTTAAAAATATTAGGAGCATGAAACGTTCTTAAAAATAGGTGGAGCACGAAGCGGTTGTGAAAAACATGAAGAGCCTGAAAAGGTGTGAAATATATGAAGAGCTTCAAAACGTGTAAAAAATATGAGGAGCATGAAACGGTATTCAAAAACATGAAGAGCCTGAAAAAATGTGAAAAATATGAAGAGCTACAAAAGGTGTCAAAAAGATGAGGAGCATGAAACGGTCTGAAAAATAGGAGGAGCATCAAATGGTATTGAAGAACATGAAGATCCTGAAAAGTTGTGAAAAATATGAAGAGCTTCAAAAGGTGTCAAAATTATGAGGAGCATGAAACGGTCTCAAAAATAGGAGGAGCAAGAAGCGGTGTTGAAAAAACTGAAGAGCCTGAAAAGGTATGAAATATATGAAGAGCTTAAAAAGGAGTGAAATATATAAGGAACCTGAAACGCTCTGAAAAACAGGAGGAGAATGAAGCGAGGTTGAAAAATATGAAGAGCCTGAAAAGTTGTGAAATATATGAAGAGCTTCAAAAGGTGTCAAAAATTTTAGGAGCATGAAACGGTCTGAAAAATTGGAGAAGCATGAAGCGGTGTTGAAAAATATGAAGAGCCTGAAAAGGTGTGAAATATATGAAGAGCTTAAAAAGGCGGGAAATATATGAGGAACCTGAAACGCTCTGAGAAACAGGAGGAGAATGAATCGGTGTTGAAAAATATGAAGAGCCTGAAAAGGTGTGAAATATATGACGAGCTTAAAAAGGCGTGAAATATATGAGGAACCTGAAACGCTCTGAGAAACAGTAGGAGAATGAAGCGGTGTTGAAGAATATGAAGAGCCTGAAAAGGTGTTAACAATATTAGGAGCCTGAAACGGTCTGAAAAATAGGAGGCGCATAAAGCAGTGTTGAAAAACTTGAAAAGCCTGAAAAGGTGTGAAAACCATGAAGAGCTTCAAGAAGTGTCAAAAATATGAGGAGCATGAAACGGTCTGAAAAATAGGAGGAGCATGAAACGGTGTTGAAAAACATGAAGAGCCTGAAAAGGTGTGAAAAATATGAAGAGCTTCAAAAGGTGTCAAAATATGAGGAGCAAGAAACGGTGTGAAAAATAGGAGGATCATGAAGTGGTGTTGAAAAACATGAAGAGCCTGAAAAAGTGTGAAATATATGAAAATCTCCAAAAGGTGTCAAAAATATGAGGAGCATGAAACGGTCTGAAAAATAGGAGGAGCATGAAACGATGTTGAAAAAAATGAAGAGCCTGAAAAGTTGTGAAAAATATGAAGAGCATCAAAAGGTGTCAAAAATATGAGGATCATGAAACAGTCTGAAATATAGGAGGAGTATGAAACGGTGTTGAAAAACATAAAGAGCATGAAAAGGTGTGAAAAATATGAAGAGCTTCAAAAGGTTTCAAAATTATTAGTCGCATGAAACGGGTAAAAAAAATAGAGGGAGCATGAGACGGTGTTGAAAAACATGAAGATCCTGAAAAGGTGTGAAATATATGAAGAGCTTCAAAAGTTTTCAAAAAAAGGAGGAGCATGAGACGCTGTTGAAAAACATGAAGAGCATGAAAAGGTGTGAAAAATATGAAGAGGTTCAAAAGTTATCAAAAATATGAGGAGCATGAAAGGGACTGAAAATAGGAGGAGCATGAACCTTTGTATGTATACATGAAGAGCATGAAAAGGTGTGAAAAATTTGAAGAGCTGCAAAAGGTGTCAAAAATATGAGGAGCATGTAACGGTGTTGAAAAACATGAAGAGGATTAAAAGTGTGAAAAATATGAAGAGTTTCAAAAGGTGTCAAAAATATGAGGAGCATGGAACGGTCTCAAAAATAGTAGGAGCATGAGATGGTGTTGAAAAACATGAAGAACCTGAAAAGGCTGGAAATATATGAAGAGCTTTCAAGGTGTCAAAAATATGAGGAGCATGAAACGGTCTGAAAAATAGGAGGAGCATGAAATGGTGTTGAAAAACATGAAGAGCCTAAAAATGTGTGAGAAATATGAATAGCTTCAAAAAGTGTCAAAAATATTAGGAGCATGAAACGGTCTGAAATATAGGAGGAGCATGAAGCGGTATTCAAATACATGAAGAGCATGAAAAGGTGTGCAAAATATTAAGAGCTTCAAAAGGAGTCAAATATACGCGGAACATGAAACGGTGTTAAAAAACATAAAAACAATTAAAAGTGTGAAAAATATAAAGAGCTTCAAAAGCTGTCAAAATTATGAGGAGCAAGAAACGGTCTGAAAAATAGAAGGAGCATGAAACGGTGTTGAAAAACATGAAGAGAATGAAAAGGTGTGAAAAATACGAAGAGCTTCAAAAGGTGTCAAAAATATGAGGAGCATGAAACGGTCTGAAAAATACGAGGAGCATGAAGAGGTGTTCAAAAACATGAAGAGCATGAAAAGGTGTGAAACATATAAAGAGTTTCAAAATTTGTCAAAAATATGAGGAGCATGAAACGGTCTGAAAAATAGAGGGAACATGAAGCGGTGTTGAAATACTTGAAGAGCCTGAAAAGGTGTGAAAAATATGAAGAGCCTGAAAAGAGTGAAATATATGAAGAGCTTCAAAAGCTGTCAAAAATATGAGGAGCATGAAACGATCTGAAAAATAGGTGGGTCATGAAGCGGTGTTGAAAAACTTGAAGAGCCTGAAAAGGTGTTAAAAATATTAGGAGCATGAAACAGTCTTAAAAATAGGTGGAGCATGAAGCGGTTGTGAAAAACATGAAGAGCCTGAAAAGGTGTGAAATATATGAAGAGCTTCAAAAGGTGTTAAAATTTGAGGAGCATGATACGGTCTGAAAGATAGGAGGAGCATGAAGCGGTGTTGAAAAACATGAAGAGCCTGAAAAGGTGTTAAAAATATTAGGAGCATGAAACGGTTTGAAAAATAGGAGGAGCAAGAAGCAGTGTTGAAAAACATGAAGAGCCTGAAAAGGTTTGAAAAACATGAAGAGTCTGAAAAGGTGTGAAATATATGAAGAGCTTCAAAAGGTGTCAAAAATGTTAGGAGCATGAAGTGGTGTTGAAAAACATGAAGAGCCTGAAAAGGTATGAAATATATGAAGAGCTTCAAAATGTATCAAAAATATGAGGAGCATGAAATGGTCTGAAAAATTGGAGGAGCATGAAGCGGTGTTGAAAAACATGAAGAGCCTGAAAGGTTGTGAAATATATGCAGAGCTTCAAAAGGTATCAAAAATATGAGGAGCATGAAAAGGTCTGAAAATTTGGAGGAGCATGAAGCGGTCTTGAAAGACATGAATACCCTGACATGGTGTCAAAAATATGAAGAGCTTCAAAAGATGTCAAAAATATGAGGAGCAAGAAACAGTCTGAAAAACTGGAGGACCATGAATCGGTCTTGAAAGACATTAATTCACTGAAAAATTGTGAAAAACATGAAGAGCTTCAAAAGGTGTCAAAAATATGAGGAGCCTGAAACGGTCTGAAAAATAGTAGGATGATGAAGCTGTGTTGAAAAATATGAAGAGCCTGAAAAGGTGTGAAAAATATGAAGAGCTTCAAAAGGTGTCAAAATATGAGGAGCATGAAACGGTCTGAAAAAAAGGAGGAGCATGAAACGGTGTGCCAAAACATGAAGAGCCTGAAAAGGTGTGAAAAATATGAAGAGCTTCAAAAAGTGTCAAAAATATGAGAAGCATGAAAAAGTCTGAAAAATAGGAGGAACCTGAAACAGTGTTGAAAAACATGAACAGCCTGAAGAGGTGTGAAAAATATGAAGAGCTTCAAAAGGTGTCAACAAAATGAGGAGCATGACAGTCTGAAAAATAGGAGGAGCATGAAGCGGTGTGCCAAAACATGAAGAGCCTGAAAAGGTGTGAAATATAGGAAGAGCTTCAAAACGTGTAAAAAATATGAGGAGCATGATACGGTATTCAAAAACATGAAGAGCCTGAAAAGATGTGAAAAATATGAAGAGCTACAAAAGGTGTCAAAAAGATGAGGAGCATGAAACGGTCTGAAAAATAGGAGGAGCATCAAATGGTGTTGAAGAACATGAAGATCCTGAAAAGTTGTGAAAAATATGAAGAGCGTCAAAAGGTGTCAAAATTATGAGGGGCATGAAACGGTCTGAAAAATAGGAGGAGCAAGAAGCGGTGTTGAAAAACCTGAAGAGCCTGAAACGGTGTGAAATATATGAAGAGCTTCAAAAGGTGTCAAAAATATGAGAAGCATGAAACAATCTGAAAAATAGGAGGAGCATGAAGTGGTGTTCAAAAACAAGAATTGCCTGAAAAGGTGTGAAAAATATGAAGAGATTCAAAAGGTGTCTAATATTTGAGGAGCATGAAACGGTCTGAAAAATAGGAGGAGCATGAAGCGGTTTTGAAAAATATGAAGAGCCTGAAAAGTTGTGTAATATATGAAGAGCTTCAAAAGGTGTCAAAATATGAGGAGCATGAAACGGTCTGAACAATAGGAGGAGCATGAAGCAATGTTGAAAAACATGAAGAGCCTGAAAATGTGTGAAAAATATGAGGAGCATGAAACGGCCTGAAAAATAGGAGGAGCATGTATCCGTGTTGAAAACTTGAAGAGCCTGAAAAGGTATGAAAATTATGAAGTGCCTGAAAAGGTGGGAAAAATAGGAGGAGCATGAAACGGTCTGAAGAATAGGAGGAGCATCAAACGATGTTCAAAAACATGAAGAGCATGAAAAGCTGTGAAAAATATGAAGAGCTTCAAAACGTGTCAAAAATATGAGGAGCATGAAGCGATCTGAAAAATAAGTGGAGTATGAAACGGTGTTGAAAACATGAAGAGCCTGTAAATGTGTGAAAAATATGAACCGCTTCAGAAGGTGTGAAAAATATGAGGAGCATGAAACGGTCTGAAAAACAAGAGGAGCATGAAGCAGTGTTGAAAAACATGAAGAGCCTGAAAAGGTGTGAAAAATATGAAGAGCTTCAAAAAGTGTCAAAAATATGAGAAGCATGAAAAAGTCTGAAAAATAGAAGGAGCATGAAACGGTGTTGAAAAACATGAAGAGCCTGAAAAGGTTTGAAAAATATGAAGAGCTTCAAAAGGTGTCAAAAAAATGAGGAGCATGACAGTCTGAAAAATAGGAGGAGCATGAAGCGGTGTTGAAAAACATGAAGAGCCTGAAAAGGTGTGAAAATTATGAAGAGCTTCAAAAGGTGTCAAAAATTTGAAGAGAATGAAACAGTCTGATAAATAGGAGCAGCATGAAGCGGTGTTGAAAAACATGAAGAGCCTGAAAAGGTGTTAAAAATATTAGGAGCATGAAACGGTCTTAAAAATAGGTGGAGCATGAAGCGGTTGTGAAAAACATGAAGACCCTGAAAAGGTGTGAAATATATGAAGAGCTTTAAAACGTGTAAAAAATATGAGGAGCATGAAACGGTATTCAAAAACATGAAGAGCCTGAAAAAATGTGAAAAATATGAAGAGCTACAAAAGGTGTCAAAAAGATGAGGAGCATGAAACGGTCTGAAAAATAGGAGGAGCATCAAATGGTATTGAAGAACATGAAGATCCTGAAAAGTTGTGAAAAATATGAAGAGCGTCAAAAGGTGTCAAAATTATGAGGAGCATGAAACGGTCTCAAAAATAGGAGGAGCAAGAAGCGGTGTTGAAAAACCTGAAGAGCCTGAAAAGGTATGAAATATATGAAGAGCTTAAAAAGGAGTGAAATATATAAGGAACCTGAAACGCTCTGAAAAACAGGAGGAGAATGAAGCGAGGTTGAAAAATATGAAGAGCCTGAAAAGGTGTGAAATATATGAAGAGCTTAAAAAGGCGGGAAATATATGAGGAACCAGAAACGCTCTGAGAAACAGGAGGAGAATGAATCGGTGTTGAAAAATATGAAGAGCCTGAAAAGGTGTGAAATATATGACGAGCTTAAAAAGGCGTGAAATATATGAGGAACCTGAAACGCTCTGAGAAACAGTAGGAGAATGAAGCGGTGTTGAAGAATATGAAGAGCCTGAAAAGGTGTTAACAATATTAGGAGCCTGAAACGGTCTGAAAAATAGGAGGTGCATAAAGCAGTGTTGAAAAACTTGAAAAGCCTGAAAAGGTGTGAAAAACATGAAGAGCTTCAAGAAGTGTCAAAAATATGAGGAGCATGAAACGGTCTGAAAAATAGGAGGAGCATGAAACGGTGTTGAAAAACATGAAGAGCCTGAAAAGAGTGAATATATGAAGAGCTTCAAAAGGTGTCAAAAATATGAGGAACATGAAACGGTCTGAAAAAGAGGAGGAGCATGAAGCGGGGTTGAAAAACATGAAGAGCCTGAAAAGCTGTGTAATATATGAAGAGCTTCAAAAGATGTGAAAAATATGAGGAGAATGATACGGGCTGAAAAGAAGGACTAGCATGAAGCGGTGTTGAAAAACATGAACAGCCTGAAACGGTGTGAAATACATGAAGAGCTTCAAAAGGTGTCAAAAATATGAGGAGCTTGAAACGGCCAGAAAAATAGGAGGAGCATGAAGCGGTGTTCAGAAATATGAAGCGCCTGAAAAGGTGGGAAAAATATGAGGAGCATGATACGGTCTGAAAAATAGGTGGAGCATGAAGCGGTGTTCACAGGAAGAGCCTGAAAAGGTGTGAAAAATATGAAGAGCTTAAAAATGTGTCAAAAATATGAGGAGCATGAAACGGTGTTGAAAAACATGAAGAGCCTGAAAAGAGTGAAATAAATGAAGAGCTTCAAAAGGTGTCAAAAATATGAGGAGCATGAAACGGTCTGAAAAATAGGTGGAGCATGAAGGGTGATGAAAAACATGAAGAGCCTGAAAAAGTGTGAAATACATGAAGAGCTTCAAAGGTGTTAAAATTTGAGGAGCATGATACGGTCTGAAAAATAGGAGGAGCATGAAGCGGTGTTGAAAAACATGAAGAGTCTGAAAAGGTGTGAAAAATATGAAGAGCTTCAAAAAGTGTCAAAAATATGAGGAGCATGAAACGGTCTGAAAAATAGGAGGAGCATGAAGAGTGTTCAAAAACATGAAGAGCCTGAAAAGGTGTGAAACATATGAAGAGTTTCAAAATTTGTCAAAAATATGAGGAGCATGAAACGGTCTGAAAAATAGAGGGAACATGAAGTGGTGTTGAAATACTTGAAGAGCCTGAAAAGGTGTGAAAAATATGAAGAGCCTGAAAAGAGTGAAATATATGAAGAGCTTCAAAAGGTGTCAAAAATATGAGGAGATGAAACGATCTGAAAAATAGGTGGGTCATGAAGCGGTGTTGAAAAACTTGAAGAGCCTGAAAAGGTGTTAAAAATATTAGGAGCATGAAACGGTCTGAAAAAGAGGTGGAGCATGAAGCGGTGCTGAAAAACATGACGAGACTGAAAAAGTGTGAAATATATGAAGAGCTTCAAAAGGTGTTAAAATTTGAGGAGCATGATACGGTCTGAAAGATAGGAGGATCATGAAGCGGTGTTGAAAAACATGAAGAGCCTGAAAAGGTGTTAAAAATATTAGGAGCATGAAACGGTTTGAAAAATAGGTGGAGCATGAAGTGGTGTTGAAAAACTTGAAGAGCCTGAAAAGGTGTTAGCAATATTAGGAGCCTGAAACGGTCTGAAAAATAGGAGGCGCATAAAGCGGTGTTGAAAAACTTGAAAAGCCTGAAAAGGTGTGAAAAACATGAAGAGCTTCAAAAAGTGTCAAAAATATGAGGAGCATGAAACGGTGTTGAAAAACATGAAGAGCCTGAAAAGCGTGAAATATATGAAGAGCTTCAAAAGGTGTCAAAAATATGAAGAACATGAAACGTTCTGAAAAATAGGAGGAGCATGAAGCGGGGTTGAAAAACATGAAGAGCCTGAAAAGTTGTGTAATATATGAAGAGCTTCAAAAGATGTGAAAAATATGAGGAGAATGATACGGGCAGAAAAGAAGGAGGAGCATGAAGCGGTGTTGAAAAACATGAACAGCCTGAAAAGTTGTGAAAAACATGAAGAACTTCAAAAGGTGTCAAAAATATGAGGAGCATGAAACGGCAAGAAAAATAGGAGGAGCATGAAGCGGTGTTCAGAAATATGAAGCGCCTGAAAAGGTGGGAAAAATATGAGGAGCATGAAACGGTTTGAAAAATAGGTGGAGCATGAAGTGGTGTTGAAAAACCTGAAGAGCCTGAAAAGGTGTGAAATATATGAAGAGCTTAAAAAGGCGTGAAATGTATAAGGATCCTGAAACGCTCTGAAAAACAGGAGGAGAATGAAGCGGTGTTGAAAAATATGAAGAGCCTGAAAAGGTGTGAAATATATGAAGAGCTTAAAAAGGCGGGAAATATATGAGGAACCTGAAACGCTCTGAGAAACAGGAGGAGAATGAATCGGTGTTGAAAAATATGAACAGCCTGAAAAGGTGTGAAATATATGACGAGCTTAAAAAGGCGTGAAATATATGAGGAACCTGAAACGCTCCGAGAATCAGTAGGAGAATGAAGTGGTGTTGAAGAATATGAAGAGCCTGAAAAGGTGTTAACAATATTAGGAGCCTGAAACGGTCTGAAAAATAGGAGGAGCATAAAGCAGTGTTGAAAAACTTGAAAAGCCTGAAAAGGTGTGAAAAACATGAAGAGCTTCAAGAAGTGTCAAAAATATGAGGAGCATGAAACGGTCTGAAAAATAGGAGGAGTATGAAACGGTGTTGAAAACATGAAGAGCCTGTAAATGTGTGAAAAATATGAACCGCTTCAGAAGGTGTGAAAAATATGAGGAGCATGAAATGGTCTGAAAAACAAGAGGAGCATGAAGCAGTGTTGAAAAACATGAAGAGCCTGAAAAGGTGTGAAAAATATGAAGAGCTTCAAAAGGTTTGAAAAATATGAGGAGCATGATACGGTCTGAAAAATAGGAGGAGCAAGAAGCAGTGTTGAAAAACATGAAGAGCCTGAAAAGGTTTGAAAAACATGAAGAGTCTGAAAAGGTGTGAAATATATGAATAGCTTCAAAAGGTGTCAAATATGTTAGGAGCATGAAGCGGTGTTGAAAAACATGAAGAGCCTGAAAATGTGTGAAATATATGAAGAGCTTCAAAAGGTGTCAAAAAAGTTAGGAGTATGGAACGTTCTGAAAAATAGGAGGAGCATGAAGCGCTGTTGAAAAGCATGAAGAGCCTGAAAAGCTGTGAAATATATGAAGAGCTTCATAAGGTGTGAAAAATATGAGGAGCATGAAACGGTCTGAAAAATAGGAGGAGCATCAATTGGTGTTGAAGAACATGAAGATCCTGAAAAGTTGTGAAAAATATGAAGAGCTTCAAAAGGTTTCTAATATTTGAGGAGCATGAAACGGTCTGTAAAATAGGAGGAGCATGAAGCGGTGTTGAAAAATATGAAGAGCCTGAAAAGGTGTGAAATATATGAAGAGCTTAAAAAGGCGTGAAATATATGAGGAACCTGAAACGCTCTGAGAAACAGGAGGAGAATGAAGCGGTGTTGAAAAATAAGAAGAGCCTGAAAAGGTGTGAAATATATGACGAGCTTAAAAAGGCGTGAAATATATGAGGAACCTGAAACGCTCTGAGAAACAGGAGGAGAATGAAGCGGTGTTGAAAAATATGAAGAGCCTGAGAAGGTGTTAAGAATATTAGGAGCCTGAAACAGTCTGAAAAATAGGAGGCGCATGAAGCGGTGTTGAAAAACTTGAAAAGCCTGAAAAGGTGTGAAAAACATGAAGAGCTTCAACAAGTGTCAAAAATATGAGGAGCATGAAACGGCCTGAAAAATAGGAGGAGCATGAAGCGGTGTTCAAAAATATGAAGAGTCTGAAAAAGGTGGGGAAATTATGAGGAGCATGATACGGTCTGAAAAATAGGTGGAGCATGAAGCGGTGTTCAAAAACATGAAGAGCCTGACAGGTGTGAAAAATATGAAGAGCTTCAAAGAGTGTGAAAAATATGAGGAGCATGAAACGGTCTGAAAAAAAGGAGAAGCATGAAGCGGTGTTCAAAAACATGAAGAGCCCTAAAAGGTGTGAAAAACATGAAGAGCTTCAAAAGGTGTCAAAAATATGAGGAGCATGAAACGGTCTGAAAAATAGGAGGAGCAAGAAGCGGTGTTGAAAACATGAAGAGTCTGAAAAGGTGTGAAAAATATAAAGAGTTTCAAAATGTTTCAAAAATATGAGGAGCATGAAACAGTCTGAAAAATAGGAGGTGCATGAAGCGGTGTTCAAAAACATGAAGAGCCTGAAAAGGTGTTAAATATATTAAGAGCTTCAAAATGTATCAAATATATGAGGAGCAAAAACGGTCTCAAAAACAGGAGGAGCATGAAGCGGTGTTGAAAAACATGAAGAGTCTGAAAAGGTGTGAAAAATATGAAGAGCTTCAAAAATTGTCAAAAATATGATGAGCATGAAACGGTCTGAAAAAGAGGAGGAGCATGAAGCGGTGTTGAAAAACATGAAGAGCCTGAAAAGGTGTGAAATATATGAAGAGCTTAAAAAGGCGTGAAATATATGAGGAACCTGAAACGCTCTGAGAAAGAGGAGGAGAATGAAGCGGTGTTGAAAAATATGAAGAGCCTGAAAAGGTGTGAAATATATGACGAGCTTAAAAAGGCGTGAAATATATGAGGAACCTGAAACGCTCTGAGAAACAGGAGGAGAATGAAGCGGTGTTGAAAAATATGAAGAGCCTGAAAAGGTGTTAACAATATTAGGAGCCTGAAACAGTCTGAAAAATAGGAGGCGCATGAAGCGGTGTTGAAAAACTTGAAAAGCCTGAAAAGGTGTGAAAAACATGAAGAGCTTCAAGAAGTGTCAAAAATATGAGGAGCATGAAACGGTCTGAAAAATAGGAGGAGCATGAAACGGTGTTGAAAAACATGAAGAGCCTGAAAAGAGTGAAATATATGAAGAGCTTCAAAAGATGTCAAAAATATGAGCAGAATGATACGGGCTGAAAAAAAGGAGGAGCATGAAGCGGTGTTGAAAAACATGAACAGCCTGAAAAGGTGTGAAAAACATGAAGAGCTTCAAAAGGTGTCAAAATTATGAGGAGCATGAAACAGTCTGAAAAATAGGAGGTGCATGAAGCGATGTTCAAAAACAAGAAGAGCCTGAAAAGGTGTTAAATATATTAAGAGCTTCAAAATATATCAAATATATTAGGAGCAGAAACGGTCTCAAAAATAGGAGGAGCATGAAGCGGTGTTGAAAAACATGAAGAGTCTGAAAAGGTGTGAAAAATATGAAGAGCTTCAAAACGTGTCAAAAATATGAGGAGCATGAAACGGTCTGAAAAATAGGAGGAGCATGAAGATGTGTTCAAACACATGAAGAGCATGAAAAGGTGTGAAACATATGAAGAGTTTCAAAATGTGTCCAAAATATGAGGAGCATGAAACGGTCTGAAAAATAGAGGGAACATGAAGCGGTGTTGAAATACTTGAAGAGCCTGAAAAGGTGTGAAAAATATGAAGAGCCTGAAAAGAGTGAAATATATGAAGAGCTTCAAAAGGTGTCAAAAATATGAGGAGCATGAAACGATCTGAAAAATAGGTGGGTCATGAAGCGGTGTTGAAAAACTTGAAGAGCCTGAAAAGGTGTTAAAAATATTAGGAGCATGAAACGGTCTGAAAAATAGGTGGAGCATGAAGCGGTGTTGAAAAACATGACGAGACTGAAAAAGTGTGAAATATATGAAGAGCTTCAAAAGGTGTTAAAATTTGAGGAGCATGATACGGTCTGAAAGATAGGAGGAGCATGAAGCGGTGTTGAAAAACATGAAGAGTCTGAAAATGTGTTAAAAATATTAGGAGCATGAAACGGTCTGAAAAATAGCTGGAGCATGAAGCGGTGCTGAAAAACATGACGAGACTGAAAAAGTGTGAAATATATGAAGAGCTTCAAAAGGTGTTAAAATTTGAGGAGCATGATACGGTCTGAAAGATAGGAGGAGCATGAAGCGGTGTTGAAAAACATGAAGAGCCTGAAAAGGTGTTAAAAATATTAGGAGCATGAAACGGTCTGAAAAATAGGTGGAGCATGAAGTGGTGTTGAAAAACTAGAAGAGCCTGAAAAGGTGTTAACAATATTAGGAGCCTGAAACGGTCTGAAAAATAGGAGCCGCATAAAGCGGTGTTGAAAAACTTGAAAAGCCTGAAAAGGTGTGAAAAACATGAAGAGGTTCAAAAAGTGTCAAAAATATGAGGAGCATGAAACGGTCTGAAAAATAGGAGGAGCATGAAACGGTGTTGAAAAACATGAAGAGCCTGAAAAGAGTGAAATATATGAAGAGCTTCAAAAGGTGTCAAAAATATGAGGAACATGAAACGGTCTGAAAAATAGGAGGAGCATGAAGCGGGGTTGAAAAACATGAAGAGCCTGAAAAGAGTGAAAAATATGAAGAGATTCAAAAGGTGTCAAAAATATGAGGAGCATGAAGCGGGGTTGAAAAACATGAAGAGCCTGAAAAGTTGTGTAATATATGAAGAGCTTCAAAAGATGTGAAAAATATGAGGAGAATGATACTGGCTGAAAAGAAGGAGGAACATGAAGCGGTGTTGAAAAACATGAACAGCCTGAAAAGGTGTGAAAAACATGAAGAGCTTCAAAAGGTGTCAAAAATATGAGGAGCATGAAATGGCCAGAAAAATAGGAGGAGCATGAAGCGGTGTTCAGAAATATGAAGCACCTGAAAAGGTGGGAAAAATATGAGGAGCATGATACGGTCTGAAAAATACGTGGAGCATGAAGCGGTGTTCAAAAACATGAAGAGCCTGAAAAGGTGTGAAAAATATGAAGAGCTATAAAAGTGTCAAAAATATGAGGAGCATGAAACGGTGTTGAAAAACATGAAGAGCCTGAAAAGAGTGAAATAAATGAAGTGCTTCAAAAGGTGTCAAAAATATGAGGAGCATGAAACGGTCTAAAAAATAGGTGGAGCATGAAGGGTGATGAAAAACATGAAGAGCCTGAAAAAGTGTGAAATACATGAAGAGCATCAATGGTGTTAAAATTTGAGTAGCATGATACGGTCTGAAAAATAGGAGGAGCATGAAGCGGTGTTGAAAAACATGAACACTCTGAGAAGGTGTGAAAAATATGAAGAGCTTCAAAACGTGTCAAAAATATGAGGAGCATGAAACGGTCTGAAAAATAGGAGGAGCATGAAGAGGTGTTCAAAAACATGAAGAGCCTGAAAAGGTGTGAAACATATGAAGAGTTTCAAAATTTGTCAAAAATATGAGGAGCATGAAACGGTCTGAAAAATAGAGGGAACATGAAGCGGTGTTGAAATATTTGAAGAGCCTGAAAAGGTGTGAAAAATATGAAGAGCCTGAAAAGAGTGAAATATATGAAGAGCTTCAAAAGGTGTCAAAAATATGAGGAGCATGAAACGATCTGAAAAATAGGTGGGTCATGAAGCGGTGTTGAAAAACTTGAAGAACCTGAAAAGGTGTTAAAAATATTAGGAGCATGAAACGGTCTGAAAAATAGCTGGAGCATGAAGCGGTGCTGAAAAACATGACGAGACTGAAAAAGTGTGAAATATATGAAGAGCTTCAAAAGGTGTGAAAATTTGAGGAGCATGATACGGTCTGAAAGATAGGAGGAGCATGAAGCGGTGTTGAAAAGCATGAAGAGGCTGAAAGGTTGTGAAATATATGAAGAGTTTCAAAAGGTGTCAAAAATATGAGGAGCATGAAACGGTCTGAATATTTGGAGGAGCATGAAGCGGTCTTGAAAGACATGAATACCCTGACATGGTGTCAAAAATTTAAGAGCTTCAAAAGATGTCAAAAATATGAGGAGCATGAAACAGTCTGAAAAACTCGAGGACCAAGAATCGGTCTTGAAAGACATTAATTCCCTGAAAAAGTGTGAAAAACATGAAGAGCTTCAAAAGGTGTCAAAAATATGAGGAGCCTGAAACGGTCTGAAAAATAGTAGGATGATGAAGCTGTGTTGAAAAATATGAAGAGACTGAGAAGGTGTGAAAAATATGAAGAGCTTCAAAAGGTGTCAAAATATGAGGAGCATGAAACGGTCTGAAAAAAAGGAGGAGCATGAAACGGTGTGCCAAAACATGAAGAGCGTGAAAAGGTGTGAAAAATATGAAGAGCTTCAAAAAATGTCAAAAATATGAGAAGCATGAAAAAGTCTGAAAAATAGGAGGAGCATGAAACGGTGTTGAAAAACATGAAGAGCCTGAAAAGGTGTGAAAATTATGATGAGCTTCAAAAGGTGTCAAAAATTTGAAGAGAATGAAACAGTCTGATAAATAGGAGCAGCATGAAGCGGTGTTGAAAAACATGAAGAGCGTGAAAAGGTGTTAAAAATATTAGGAGCATGAAACGGTCTCAAAAATAGGTGGAGCATGAAGCGGTTGTGAAAAACATGAAGAGCCTGAAAAGGTGTGAAATATATGAAGAGCTTCAAAACGTGTAAAAAATATGAGGAGCATGAAACGGTATTCAAAAACATGAAGAGCCTGAAAAGATGTGAAAAACATGAAGAGTCTGAAAAGGTGTCAAATATATGAAGAGCTTCAAAAGGTTTGAAAAATATGAGCAGCATGATACGGTCTGAAAAATAGAGGAGCAAGAAGCAGTGTTGAAAAACATGAAGAGCCTGAAAAGGTTTGAAAAACATGAAGAGTCTGAAAAGGTGTGAAATATATGAATAGCTTCAAAAGGTGTCAAATATGTTAGGAGCATGAAGTGGTGTTGAAAAACATGAAGAGCCCGAAAAGGTGTGAAAAATATGAAGAGCTTCAAAATGTATCAAAAATATGAGCAGCATGAAGCACTGTTTAAAAATATGAAGAGCCTGAAAAAGTGTGAAAAATATGAAGAGCTTCAAAAGGTGTCAAATATAGGAGGAGCATGAAACAGTGTTCAAAAATAAGAAGAGCCTGAAAAGGTGTGAAAAATATGAAGAGCTTCAAAAGGTGTCAAAAATATGAGGAGAATGAAACGGTCTGAAAAATTGGAGGAGCATGTAGCAGTGTTGAAAAACATGAATAGCATGAAAAGAGTGAAATATATGAAGAGCTTCAAAAGGTGTCAAAAATAGGAGGAGCATGAAACGCTCTGAAAAATAGGCGGAGCAAGAAGCGGTGTTGAAAAACATGACGAGCCTGAAAAAGTGTGAAATATATGAAGAGCTTCAAAAGGTGTTAAAATTTGAGGAGCATGATACGGTCTGAAAAATTGGAGGAGCATGAAGCGGTGTTGAAAAACATGAAGAGCCTGAAAAGGTGTGAAATATATGAAGAGCTTCAAAAGGTGTCAAAAAAGTTAGGAGTATGGAACTTTCTGAAAAATAGGAGGAGCATGAAGCGCTGTTGAAAAGCATGAAGAGCCTGAAAAGTTGTGAAATACATGAAGAGCTTCAAAAGGTGTCAAAAATATGAGGAGCATGAAACAGTCTGAAAAACTGGAGGAAAATGAATCGGTCTTGAAAGACATTAATTCCCTCAAAAATTGTGAAAAATATGAAGAGCTTCAAAAGTTTTCAAAAATAGGAGGAGCATGAAACGGTCTGAAAAAAAGGAGGAGCATGAAACGCTGTGCAAAGACATGAAAGCCTGAAAAGGTGTGAAAAATATGAAGAGCTCCAAAAAGTGTCAAAAATATGAGAAGCATGAAAAAGTTTGAAAAATAGAGGAGCATGAAACGGTGTTGAAAAACATGAAGAACCTGAAAAGGTGTGAAAAATATGAAGAGCTTCAAAAGGTGTCAAAAAAATGAGGAGCATGACAGTCTGAAAAATAGGAGGAGCATGAAGCGGTGTTGAAAAACGTGAAGAGCCTGAAAAGGTGTGAAAATTATGAAGAGCTTCAAAAGGTGTCAAAAATTTGAAGAGAATGAAACAGTCTGATAAATAGGGGCAGCATGAAGCAGTGTTGAAAAACAAGAAGAGCCTGAAAAGGTGTTAAAAATATTAGGAGCATGAAACGGTCTTAAATATAGGTGGAGCATGAAGCGGTTGTGAAAAACAGGAAGAGCCTGAAAAGGTGTGTAATATATTAAGAGCTTCAAAAGGTGTGAAAAATATGAGGAGCATGAAACGGTCTGAAAAATAGGAGGAGCATCAATTGGTGTTGAAGAACATGAAGATCCTGAAAAGTTGTGAAAAATATGAAGAGCTTCAAAACGTGTCAAAATTATGAGGAGCATGAAACAGTCTGAAAAATAGGAGGAGCAAGAAGCGGTGTTGAAAAACCTGAAGAGACTGAAACGGTGTGAAATATATGAAGAGCTTCAAAAGGTGTCAAAAATATGAGGAGCATGAAACGATCTGAAAAATAGGAGGAGCATGAAGCGGTGTTCAAAAACAAGAATTGCCTGAAAAGGTGTGAAAAATATGACGAGCTTAAAAAGGCGTGAAATATATGAGGATCCTGAAACGCTCTGAGAAACAGGAGGAAAATGAAGCGGTGTTGCAGAATATGAAGAGCCTGAAAAGGTGTTAACAATATTAGGAGCCTGAAACGGTCTGAAAAATAGGAGGCGCATGAAGCGGTGTTGAAAAACTTGAAAAGCCTGAAAAGGTGTGAAAAACATGAAGAGCTTCAAAAAGTGTCAAAAATATGAGGAGCATGAAACGGTCTGAAAAATAGGAGGAGCATGAAACGGTGTTGAAAAACATGAAGAGCCTGAAAAGAGTGAAATATATGAAGAGCTTCAAAAGGTGTCAAAAATATGAGGAACATGAAACGGTCTGAAAAATAGGAGGAGCATGAGGCGGGGTTGAAAAACATGAAGAGCCTGAAAAGTTGTGTAATATATGAAGAGCTTCAAAAGATGTGAAAAATATGAGGAGAATGATACGGGCTGAAAAAAAGGAGGAGCATGAAGCGGTGTTGAAAAACATGAACAGCCTGAAAAGGTGTGAAAAACATGAAGAGCTTCAAAAGGTGTAAAAATATGAGGAGCATGAAACGGCCTGAAAAATAGGAGGAGCATGAAGCGGTGTTCGAAAATATGAAGAGCCTGAAAAGGTGGGGAAAATATGAGGAGCATGAAATGGTCTGAAAAATAGGTGGAGCATGAAGCGGTGTTCAAAAACATGAAGAGCCTAAATAGGTTGAAAAATATGAAGAGCTTCAAAAGGTGTGAAAAAAAGGGGAGCTTAAAACGTCTGAAAAATAGGAGAAGCATGAAGTGGTGTTGAAAAACATGAAGAGCCTGAAAACGTGTGAAATATATGAAGAGCTTCAAAAGGTGTCAAATATATGAGGAGCATGAAACGGTCTGAAAAATAGGAGGAACACAAGTGGTGTTCAAAAACATGAAGAGCCTGAAAAGGTGTGAAAAATATGAAGAGTTTCAAAGGTGTCAAAAATATGAGGAGCATGAATCGGTGTTGAAAAACATGAAGAGCCTGAAAATGTGTGAAAAATATGAAGAGCTTCAAAAGGTGTCAAAAATATGAGGAGCATGAAACGGTCTGAAAAATAGGAGGAGCATGAAGCGGTGTTCAAAAACATGAAGAGCATGAAAAGGTGTGAAAAATATGAAGAGCTTCAAAAGGTGACAAAAATATGAGGAGCATGAAACGGTCTGAACTATAGGAAGAGCATGAAGCGGTGTTGAAAAACATGAAGAGCCTGAAAAGGTGTGAAAAATATGAAGAGCTTCAAAAGGTGTCAAAAATATGAGGAGCATGAAACTGTCTGAAAAATGGGAGGAGCATGAAGCGGTGTTGAAAAACATGAAGAGCCTGAAAACGTGTGAAAAACATGAAAAGCTTAAAAGTTGTGAGAAATATGAGGAGCTTCAGAAGGTGTCAAAAATGAGACGAGCATGAAATGGTCTGGAAAATAGGACGAGCATGAAGCGGTGTTGAAAAACATGGGGAGCCTGAAAAGGTGTGAAAAATATGAAGAGCTTTAAAAGGTGTGAAATACATGAGGAGCATGAAACGGTCTGAAAAATAGGAGGAGCATGAAACCGTGTTCAAAAACATGAAGAGCCTGAAAAGTTGTGAAAAATATGAAGAGCTTCAAACGGTTGGAAATACATGAGGAGCATGAAACGGTGTTGAAAAACATGAAGAGCCTGAAAAGGTGGGTAAAATATGAAGAGCTTCAAAAGGTGTCAAATATATGAAGAGCATGAAACGGTCTGAAAAATAGGAGGAGCATTAAACGGTGTTCAAAAACATGAAGAGCCTGAAATGGTGTGAAATATGAAGAGCTTCAAAAGGTGTCAAAAATAGGAGGAGCATGAAACAGTCTGAAAAATAGGAGGAGCATGAAGCGGTGTAAAAAACATGAAGACCCTGAAAAGGTGTGAAAAATATGAAGAGCTTCAAAAGGTGTCAAAAATAGGAGGAGCATGAAACGGTGTGAAAAATAGGAGCAGCATGAAGCGGTGTAAAAAACATGAAGAGCCTGAAAAGGTGTGAAAGATATGAATACCTTCAAAAGGTGTCAAAAATATGAGGAGCATGAAACGGTCTGAAAAATAGGCGCAGCATGAAGAGGTGTAATAAACATGAAGAGCCTGAAAAGGTGTGAAAAATATGAAGAGCTTCAAAAGGTGTGAAAAAAATGAAGAGCTTCAAAATGAGTCAAAAATATGAGGAGCATGAAAAGATCTGAAAAGAGGAGCAGCATGAAACGGTGTTCAAAGACATGAAGAGCCTGAAAAGGTGTGAAAAATATGGAGAGCTTCAAAACGTGTCAAAAATATGAGGAGCATGAAACGATCTGAAAAATAGGAGGAGCAAGAAGCGGTGTTGAAAAAAATGAAGAACCTGAAAACGTTTGAAAAATATGAAGAGCTTCAAAAGGTGTGGAAAATATGAAGAGCTTCAAAATGTATCAAAAGTGAGATGAGCATGAAAAGGTCTGAAAAATAGGAGGAGCATGAGGTGGTATTGAAAAACATGAAGAGCCTGAAAATGTGTGAAATATATGAAGAGCTTCAAAAGTTGTCAGAAATGATAGAAACATGAAACGTCTGAAAAATAGGATGAGCAAGAAGGGGTGTTGAAAAACATGAAGAGCGTGAAAACGTTTGAGAAATATGAAGAGATTCAAAAGGTGTGAAAATTATGAAGAGCTTCAAAAGGTGTCAAAAATGAGATGAGCATGAAACAGTCCGAAAAATAGGAGGAGCCTGAAATCGTGTTCAAAAACATGAAGAGCCTAAGAAGGTGTGAAAAAGATAAAGAGCTTCAAAAGGTGTGAAATGCAGGCGGAGCATTAAACGGTCTGAAAATTAGGAGGAGCATGAAGTGGTGTTGAAAAACATGAAGAGCCTGAAAATGTGTGAAATATATGAAGAGCTTCAAAAGGTGTCAGAAATGAGAGGAGCATGAAACGGTCTGAAAAATAGGAGAAGCGTGAAGTGGCTTTGAAAAACATGAAGAGCCTGAAAAGGTGTGAAAAATATGAAGAGCTTCAAAAGGTGTCAAAAATATGAGGAGCATGAAACGGTCTGAAAAATAGGAGGAGCATGAAACGGTGTTCAAAAACATGAAGAGCCTGAAAAGGTGTGAAAGATATGAAGAGCTTCAAAACGTGTCAAAAATATGAGGAGCATGAAACGGTCTGAAAAATAGGAGGAGCAAGAAGCGGTGTTGAAAAAGATTAAGAGCCTGAAAATGTTTAAAAAATATGAAGAGCTTTAAAAGGTGTGGAAAATATGAAGAGCTTCAAAATGTGTCAAAAGCGAGATGAGTATGAAACGGTCTGAAAAATAGGAGGAGCATGAAGTGGTGTTGAAAAACATGAAGAGCTTGAAAATGTGTGAAATATATGAAGAGCTTCAAAATGTGTCAGAAATGAGAGAAGCATGAAACGGTCTGAAAAATAGGATGAGCAAGAAGGGGTGTTGAAAAACATGAAGAGCCTGAAAACGTTTGAGAAATATGAGGAGCTTCAAAAGGTGTGAAAAATATGAAGAGATTCAAAAGTTGTTAAAAATGAGATGAGCATGACACAGTTCGAAAAATAGGAGGAGAATGAAAACGTGTTCAAAAACATGAAGAGCCTAAAAAGGTTGAAAAACAGGAAGAGCTTCAAAAGGTGTGAAAAATACGAGGAGCATGAAACATTCTGAAAAATAGGAGGATCATGAAGCGGTGTTCAAAATCATGAAGAGGCTGAAAAGGTGTGAAAAATATGAAGACCTTCAAAACGTGTGAAATACATGAGGAGCATGAAAAAGTCTGAAAAATAGGAGGAGCATCAAGCGGTGTTCAAAAACATGAAAAGCCTGAAAAGGTGTGAAAAATATGAAGAGCTTCAAAAGGTGTGAAAAATAGGAGGAGCATGAAACGGGCTGAAAAATAGCAGGAGCTTGAAGCGGTGTTCAAAAACATGAAGAGCCTGAAAAGGTGTGAAAAATATGAAGAGCTTCAAAAAATGTCAAAATTGAGATGAGCATGAAACGGTCTGAAAAATAGGAGCAGCATGAAACGGTGTTCAAAAACATGAAGACCCTGAAAAGGTGTGAAAAATATGAAGAGCTTCAAAAGGTGTGAAATACATGAGGAGCATGAAACTCTCTGAAAAATAGGAGGAGCATGAAGCTCTGTTCAAAAACATGAAGATCCTGAAAAGGTGTGAAATATATGAAGAGCTTCAAAATGTGTCAGAAATGAGAGAAACATGAAACGTCTGAAAAATAGGATGAGCAAGAAGGGGTGTTGAAAAACATGAAGAGCGTGAAAACGTTTGAGAAATATGAAGAGATTCAAAAGGTGTGAAAATTATGAAGAGCTTCAAAAGGTGTCAAAAATGAGATGAGCATGAAACAGTCCGAAAAATAGGAGGAGCATGAAGCGGTGTAAAAAACATGAAGACCCTGAAAAGGTGTGAAAAATATGAAGAGCTTCAAAAGGTGTCAAAAATATGAGGAGCATGAAACGGTCTGAAAAATAGGAGGAACATGAAGCGGTGTTCAAAAACATGAAGAGCCTCAAAAGGTGTGAAAAATATGAAGAGCTTCAAAAGGTGTCAAAAATATGAGGAGCATGAAAGGGTCTGAAAAGAAGGAGGAGCATGAAGCGGTGTTGAAAAACATGAAGAGCCTGGAAAGGTGTGAAAAATATGAAGAGCTTCAAAACGTGTCAAAAATATGAGGAGCATGAAACGGTCTGAAAAAGAGTAGGATCATGAAGCCTTGTTGAAAAACATGGGGAGCCTGAAAAGGTGTGAAAAATATGAAGAGCTTCAAAAGGTGTCAAAAATATGAAGAGCTTCAAAAGTTGTTAAAAATGAGATGAGCATGACACAGTTCGAAAAATAGGAGGAGCATGAAACCGTGTTCAAAAACATGAAGAGCCTGAAAAGTTGTGAAAAATATGAAGAGCTTCAAACGGTTGGAAATACATGAGTAGCATGAAACGGTGTTGAAAAACATGAAGAGCCTGAAAAGGTGGGTAAAATATGAAGAGCTTCAAAAGGTGTGAAATACATGAAGAGCATAAATCGGTCTGAAAAATAGGAGCAACATGAAGTGGTGTTTAAAAACATGAAGTACTGAATAGGTGTGAAAAATATGAAGAGCTTCAAAAGGTGTCAAAATATGAGGAGCATGAAACGGTCTGAAACATAGGAGGAGCATGAATCGGTTTTGAAAAACATGAAGAGCCTGAAAATTTGTGAAAAATATGAAGATCTTCAAAACGTGTCAAAATATGAGGAGCATGAAACGGTCTGAAAAACAGGAGGATCATGAAGCCGTGTTGAAAAACATGGGGAGCCTGCAAAGGTGTGAAAAATATGAAGAGCTTCAAAAGGTTGGAAATACATGAGGAGCATGAAACGGTCTGGAAAATAGGAAGAGCATGAAGCGGTGTTGAAAAACATGAAGAGCCTGAAAAGGTGGATAAAATATGAAGAGCTTCAAAAGGTGTGAAAAATATGAGGAGCATGAAACGGACTGAAAAATAGGAGAAGCATGAAGTAGTGTTGAAAAACATGAAGAGCCTGAAAACCTGTGAAAAATATGAAGAGCTTCAAAAGTTGTGAAAAATATGAAGAACTTCAAAAGGTGATAAAAATGAGATGAGCATGAAACGGTCTGAAAAATATGAGGAGCATGAAGCGGTGTTGGAAATCATGAAGAGTCTGAAAAGGTGTGAAATATATGAAGAGCTTCAAAAGGTGTCAAAAATATGAGGAGCATGAAACGTTCTGAAAAATAGGAGGAGCATGAAGCGGTGTTGAAAAACATGAAGAACCTGAAAAGGTGTGAAAAATATCAAGAGCTTCAAAAGGTGTCAAAACTATGAGGAGCATGAAACGGTCTGAAAAATAGGAAGAGCATGAAAGGGTGTTCAAATGCATGAAGAGCCTGAAAAGGTGTGAAAAATATGAAGAGCTTCAAAAGGTGTAAAATACATGAGGAACAAGAAACGGTCTGGAAAATAGGATGAGCATGAAGTTGTGTTGAAAAACATGAAGAGACTGAAAAGGTGTGAAAAATATGAAGAGGTTCAAAATGTGTCAAAAGTGAGATGAGCATGAAACGGTCTGAAAAATAGGAGGAGCATGAAGTGGTGTTGAAAAACATGAAGAGCCTGAAAATGTGTGAAATATATGAAGAGCTTCAAAAGTTGTCAGAAATGATAGAAACATGAAACGGTCTGAAAAATAGGATGAGCAAGAAGGGGTGTTGAAAAACATGAAGAGCCTGAAAACGTTTGAGAAATACGAAGAGATTCAAAAGGTGTGAAAAATATGAAGAGCTTCAAAAGGTGTCAAAAATGAGATGAGCATGAAACGGGCTGAAAAATAGGAGAAGCATGAACTGGTGTGGAAAAACATGAAGAGCCTGAAAAGGTGTGAAAAATATGAAGAGCTTCAAAAGGTGTGAAAAACATGAGGAAAATGAAACGGCCTGAAAAATAGAAGCTGCATGAAACGGTGTGGGAAAACATGAATAGCCTGAAAAGGTGTGAAAAATATGAAGAGCTTCAAATGGTGTCAAAAATATGAGGAGCATGTAACGTTCTGAAAAATAGAAGGAGCATGAAAAGGTGATCAAAAACATGAGGAGCCTGAAAAGGTGTGATAAATATGAAGAGCTTCAAATCGAGTCAAAAATAGAAGAAGCATGAAACGGTCTGAAAGATAGGAGGAGCATGAAACGGTGATCAGAAACATGAAGAGCCTGAAAATTTGTGAAAAATATGAAGAGCTTCAAAAGGTTTGAAATTCATGAGGAGCATGAAACGGTCTGAAAAATAGGAGAAGCATGAAGTGAAGTGGAAAAACATGAAGAGCCTGAAAAGGTGTGAAAAATATGAAGAGCTTCAAAAGGTGTCAAAAATATGAAGAGCATGAAACGGTCTGAAAATTTGGAAGATCATGAGCGGTGTTCAAAAATATGAAGAGCCTGAAAAGGTGTGAAAAATATGAAGAGCTTCAAATGGTGTCAAAAATATGAGAAGCATGAAACGGTCTGAAAGATATTAGGAGCATGAAACGGTAATCAGAAACATGAAGAGCCTGAAAAGTTGTGAAAAATATGAAGAGCTTCAAAAGGTGTCAAAAATATGAGGAGCATGAAACGGTCTGAAAAATAGGGGAAGCATGAAGTGGTGTGGAAAAACATGAAGAGCCTGAAAAGGTGTGAAAAATATGAAGAGCTTCAAAAGGTGTGAAATACATGAGGAGCATGAAACTCTCTGAAATATAGGAGGAGCATGAAGTGGTGTTCAAAAACATGAAGAGCCTGAAAAGTTGTGAAAAATATGAAGAGCTTCAAAAGGTGTGAAAAATATGAGGAGCATGAAACGGTCTGAAAAATAGATGCGGCATGAAATGGTGTTGACAAACATGAAGAGCCTGAAAAGGTGTGAAAAATGTGAAGAGCTTCAAAAGGTGTCAAAAATATGAGGAGCATGAAACTGTCTGAAAAAAGGAAGAGCAAGAAAGGGTGTTGAAAAACATGAAGAGACTGAAAAAGTGTGAAAAATATGAAGAGCTTCCAAAGATGTGAAAATATGAAGAGCTTCAAAAGGTGTCAAAAATGAGATGAGCATGAAACGGTCTGAAAAATAGGAGGAGCATGAAACGGTGATCAAAAACAAGAAGAGCCTGAAAAGGTGTGAGAAATATGAAGAACTTCAAAAGGTGTGAAATTCATGAGAGCATGAAACGTTCTGAAAAATAGGAGGAGCATGAAACGGTGATCAAAAACAAGAGGAGCCGGAAAAGTTGTGAGAAATATGAAGAACTTCAAAAGGTGTGAAATTCATGAGAGCATGAAACGTTCTGAAAAATAGGAGGAGCATGAAGTGGTGTTCAAAAACATGAAGAGTCTGAAAAGTTGTGAAAAATATGAAGAGCTTCAATAGGTGTGAAAAATATGAGGAGCAGTATACGGTGTGAAACATAGGAGAAGCATGAAGCGGTGTTCAAAAACATGAAGAGCCTGATAAGGTGTGAAAAATATGAAAAGTTTGAAAAGGTGTCAAAAATGAGATGAGCATGAAACGGTCTGAAAAATAGGAGGAGCATGAAGTGGTGTTGAAAAACATGAAGAGCCTGAAAAGGTGTGAAAAATATGAAGAGATTGTAAAGGTTTCAAAAATGAGATGAGCATGAAACGGTCTGAAAAATAGGAGGAGCATGAAGTGGTGTTGCAAAACATGAAGAGCCTGAAAATGCATGAAAAATATGAAGAGGTTCAAAAGGTGTGAAATACATGAGGTGCATGAAACTCTCTGAAAAATAGGAGGAGCATGAAGCGGTGTTCAAAAACATGAAGAGCCTGAAATGTTGTGAAAAATTTGAAAAGCTTCAAAAGGTGTCAAAAACGAGATGAGCATGAAACGGTGTGAAAAATAGGAGGACCATGAAGTGGTGTTGAAAAACATGAAGAGCCTGAAAAGGAGTGAAAAATATGAAGAGTTTCAATAAGTGTCAAAAATATGAGGAGCATGAAACGGTCTGAAAAATAGGAGGAGCATGAAACGGTGATCAAAAACATGAAGAGTCTGAAAAGGTGTGAAAAATATGAAGAGCTTCAAAAGGTGTCAAAAATATGAGGAGCATGAAAGGTCTGAAAAATACGACGAGCATGAAGTGGTGCTGAAACACAAGAAGAGCCTGAAAAGTTGTGAAATAATGAAGAGCTTCTAAAGGTGTCAAAAATATGAGGAGCATGAAACGATCTGAAAAATAGGAGGAGCAAGAAGCGGTGTTGAAAAAAATGAAGAGCCTGAAAACGTTTGAAAAATATGAAGAGCTTCAAAAGGTGTGGAAAATATTAAGAGCTTCAAAATGTATCAAAAGTGAGATGAGCATGAAAAGGTCTGAAAAATAGGAGGAGCATGAAGTGGTGTTGAAAAACATGAAGAGCCTGAAAATGTGTGAAATATATGAAGAGCTTCAAAAGTTGTCAGAAATGATAGAAACATGAAACGTCTGAAAAATAGGATGAGCAAGAAGGGGTGTTGAAAAACATGAAGAGCGTGAAAACGTTTGAGAAATATGAAGAGATTCAAAAGGTGTGAAAATTATGAAGAGCTTCAAAAGGTGTCAAAAATGAGATGAGCATGAAACAGTCCGAAAAATAGGAGGAGCATGAAGCGGTGTAAAAAACATGAAGACCCTGAAAAGGTGTGAAAAATATGAAGAGCTTCAAAAGGTGTCAAAAATATGAGGAGCATGAAACGGTCTGAAAAATAGGAGGAACATGAAGCGGTGTTCAAAAACATGAAGAGCCTCAAAAGGTGTGAAAAATATGAAGAGCTTCAAAAGGTGTCAAAAATATGAGGAGCATGAAAGGGTCTGAAAAGAAGGAGGAGCATGAAGCGCTGTTGAAAAACATGAAGAGCCTGGAAAGGTGTGAAAAATATGAAGAGCTTCAAAAGGTGTGAAAAATATGAGGAGCATGAAACGGTCTGAAAAATAGAAGCAGCATGAAATGGTGTTGAAAAACATGAAGAGCCTGAAAACGTGTGAAAAATATGAAGAGCTTCAAAAATGTGAAAAATATGAAGAGCTTCCAAAAGTGTGAAATATATGAAGAGTTTCAAAAGGTGTTAAAAATTAGATGAGCATGAAACGGTCTGAAAAATAGGAGGAGCATGAAGTGGTTTTGAAAAACATGAAGAGCCTGAAAATGTGTGAAAAATATAAACAGCTTCAAAAGGTGTGAATTACATGAGGAGCATGAAACAGTCTGAAAATAAGGAGGAGCATAAGGCGGTGTTGAAAAACATGAAGAGCCTGAAAATGTGTGAAAAATATGAAGAGATTCAAATGGTGTCAATAATATGAGGAGCATGAAACGGTCTGAAAAATGGGAGGAAGATGAAGCTGTGTTCAAAAACATGAAGAGCCTGAAAAGGTGTGAAAAATATGAGGAGAATGAAATTGTCTGAAAAATAGGAGGAGCATGAAGTGGTGTTCAAAAACATGAAGAGCCTGAAAAGTTGTGAAAAATATGAAGAGCTTCAAAAGGTGTCAAAAATACGAGGAGCATGAAAC
Source organism: Dama dama (assembly GCF_033118175.1). Taxonomy (NCBI): domain Eukaryota; kingdom Metazoa; phylum Chordata; class Mammalia; order Artiodactyla; family Cervidae; genus Dama; species Dama dama. The sequence goes on from NW_026870882.1 coordinate 2,136,759, forward strand.
GGTCTGAAAAATAGGAAGAGCATGAAGTGGTGTTCAAAAACATGAAGAGCCTGAAAAGGTGTGAAAAATATGAAAAGATTTAAAAGGTGTCAAAATTATGAGGAACATGAAACGTTGTGAAAAATAGGAGGATCATGAAACGTTGTTCAAAATCATGAAGAGCCTGAAAAGGAGTGAAAAATATGAAGAGCCTCAAAACGTGTCAAAAATATGAGGAGTAAGAAACTGTCTGAAAAATAGGAGGAGAATAAAACGGTGTTCAAAAACATGAAGAGCCTGAAAAGGTGTGAAAAATGTGAAGAGCTTCAAAAGGTGTCAAAAATATGAAGAGCTTCAAAAGTGTCAAATATTAGATGAGCATGAAACGGTCTGAAAAATAGGAGAAGCATGAAGTGGTGATGAAAAACATGAATCGCCTGAAAAGGTGTGAAATATATGAAGAGGTTCAAAATTGTGAAAAATATGAAGAGCTTCAAAAGGTGTCAAAAATATGAGGAGCATGAAACGGTCTGAAAAATAAGAGGAGCATGACGCGGTGTTGAAAAACATGAAGACCCTGAAAAGGTGTGAAAATTACGAAGAGCTTTAAAAGGTGTCAAAAATATGAGGAGCATGAAACGGGCTTAAAAATAGGAGAAGGATGAAGCGGTGTTCAAAAACTTGAAGAGGATGAAAAGGTGTGAAAAATATGAAGAGCTTCAAAAGGTGTCAAAAATATGAGGAGCATGAAACGGTCTTAAAAATAGGAGGAGGATGAAGTGGTGTTCAAAAACTTGAAGAGGATGAAAAGGTGTGAAAAATATGAAGAGCTTTAAAAGGTGTCAAAAATATGAGGAACATGAAACGGTCTGAAAAATAGGAGGATTATGAAACGGTGTTCAAAAACATGAAGCGCCTTAAAAGGTGTGAAAAATATGAAGAGCCTCAAAACGTGTCAAAAATATGAGGAGTATGAAACGGTATGAATAATAGCAGGAGCATGAACCGGTGTTGAAAAACATGAAGAGTCTGATATCGTGTGAAAAATATGAAGAGCTTCAAAAATGGGAAAAATATGAAGAGCTTCAAAAGATGTGAATAATGTGCAAAGCTTCAAAAGTTGTCAAAAATGAGAAGAGAATGAAACAGTCTGAAAAATAGGAGGATTATGAAACGGTGTACAAAAACATGAAGAGCCTGAAAAGTTGTGAAAAATATGAAGAGTTCAAAACGTGTCAAAAATATAAGGAGAACGAAACGGTTGGAAAAATAGGAGGAGCATGAAGCGGTGCTGAAAAACATAAAGAGCCTGAAAAACTGTGAGAAATATGAAGAGCTTCAAAAGGTGTCAAAAATATGAGGAGCATGAAACGGTCTGAAAAATAGGAGGATTATGAAACGGTGTTCAAAAACATGAAGAGCCTGAAAAGGTGTGAAAAATATGAAGAGTTCAAAACGTGTCAAAAATATAAGGAGAACGAAACGGTTGGAAAAATAGGAGGAGCATGAAGCGGTGCTGAAAAACATAAAGAGCCTGAAAAGCTGTGAGAAATATGAAGAGCTTCAAAAGGTGTCAAAAATATGAGGAGCATGAAACGGTCTGAAAAATACGAGGAGCATGAACTGGTGTTGAAAAACATGAAGAGCCTGAAAAGTGTGAGAAATACGAAGAGTTTCAAAAGGTGTCAAAAATATGAGGAGCATGAAACGGTCTGAAAAATAGGAAGATCATGAAGCGGTGTTGAAAAACATGAAGAGCCTGAAAAGGTGTGAAAAATATGAAGCGCTTCAAAAGGTGTGAAAAATATGAAGAGCTTCAAATGGTGTGAAAAATATGAGGAGCATGAAACGATCTGAAATATAGGAGGAGCATGAACCGGTGTTCAAAAACATGAAGAGCATGAAAAGGTGTGAAAAATATGAAGAGCTTCAAAAGGTGTCAAAAATATGAGGAGCATGGAATCATCTGAAAAATAGGAGGAGCATGAAGTGGTGTTGAAAAACATGAAGAGCCTGAAAAGGTGTGAAAAATATGAAGGCCTTCAAAAGGTGTCAAAAATATGAGGAGCATGAAACGGTCCGAAAAATAGGAGGATCATGAAGCGGTGTTGAAAAACATGAAGAGCTTGAAAAGGTGTGAAAAATATGAAGAGCTTCAAAAGGTGTGAAATACATGAGGAGCATGAAACGGTCAGAAAAATAGGAGGAGCATGAAGGGGTGTTGAAAAACATGAAGAGCCTGAAAAGGTGTGAAAAATATGAAGAGCTTCAAAATGTGTGAAAAATATGAGGAGAATAAAACGGTGAAAAATAGGAGGAGCATGAAGCGGTGTTGAAAAACATGAACAGTCTGAAAAGGTGTGGAAAATATGTATAGCTTCAAAAGGTGTTAAATACATGAGGAGCATGAAACGGTCTGAAAAATAAGAGGAGCATGAAGCGGTGTTCAAAAACATGAAGAGCCTGAAAAGGTGTGAAAAATATGAAGAGCTTCAAACTGTGTGAAATACATGAGGAGCATGAAAAGTTCTGAAAAATAGGAGGAGCATGAAGTGGTGTTCAAAAACATGATGAGCCTGAAAACGTGTGAAAAATATGAGGAGCTTCAAAAATGTGAAAAATATGAAGAGCTTCAAAAGGTGTCAAAAATATGAGGAGCATGAAACGGTCTTAAAAATAGGAGGAGGATGAAGTGGTGTTCAAAAACATGAAGAGCCTGAAAAGGTGTGAAAAATATGAAGAGACTCAATACGTGTCAAAAATATGAGGAGTATGAAACGGTCGGAAAAATAGCAGGAGCATGAAGCGGTGTTCAAAAACAGGAAGAGTCTGAAAACGTGTGAAAATTATGAAGAGCTTCAAAAATGTGAAAAATATGAAGAGCTTCAAAAGGTGTGAAAAATATGAAGAACTTCAAAAGCTGTCAAAAAAGAGATGAGCATGAAAAGGTCTGAAAAATACGAGGAGCATGAAGCGGTGTTGAAAATCATGAAGAGCCTGAAAAGGTATGAAAAATATGAAGAGCTTCATAAGGTGTGAAATATATGAAGAGATTCAAAAGGTGTCAAAATGAGATGAGCATGAAACGATTTGAAAAATAGGAGGAGCATGAATTGGTGTTGAAAAAAATGAAGAGCCTGAAAAGGTGTGAAATATCTGAAGAGCTTCAAAAGGTGTCAAAGATATGAGGAGAATTAAACGGATGAAAAATAAGCGGAGCATGAAGCGGTGATCAAAAACATGAAGAGCATGAAAAGGTGTGAATAATATGAAGAGCTTCTAAAGGTGTCAAAAATATGAGGAGCATGAAACGGCCTGAAAAATAGGCGAAGCATGAAGCGGTGTTGAAAAACATCAAGAGCCTGAAAAGTGTGAAAAATATGAAGAGCTTCAAAAGGTGCAAAAATATGAGGAGCATGAAACGTTCTGAAAAATAGGAGGAGCATGAAGCGGTGTTTAAAAACATGAAGAACCTGAAAAGTTGTGAAAAATATGAAGAGCTTCAAAAGGTGTCAAATATATTAGGAGCATGAAACGGTCTGAAAAATAGCAGGAGCATGAAGCGGTGTTGAAAAAGATGAAGAGCCTGAATACGTGTGAAAAATATGAAGAGCTTCAAAAGGTGTGAAAAATATGAAGAGCTTCAAAAGGTGTCAAAAATGAGATGAGCATGAAACGGTCTGAAAAATAGGAGGAGCATGAAGTGGTGTTGAAGAAAATGAAGAGCCTGAAAAGGAGTGATATATATGAAGAGCTTCAAAAGGTGTCAAAAATATGAGGAGATTGATACGGTTTGAAAAATAGGAGGAGCATGAAGTGGTGTTGAAAATCATGAAGAGGCTGAATAGCTGTGAGAAATATGAAGAGCTTCAAAAGTTGTCAAAAATATGAGGAGCATGAAACGGTCTGAAAAATAGCAGGAGCATGAAGCGGTGTTGAAAAACATGAAGAGTCTGAAAACGTGTGAAAATTCGAAGAGCTTCAAAAATATGAAAAACATGAAGAGCTTCAAAAGGTGTCAAAAATAAGAGGAGCATGAAACGGTCTGAAAAATAGGAGGATAATGAAGCGGTGTTGAAAAACCTCAAGAGCCTGAAAAGGTGTGAAAAATATGAAGAGCTTCAAAAAGTGTCAAAAATTAGATTAGCATGAATGGGTCTGAAAAATAGTAGGAGCCTGAAGTTTTGTTGAAAAACATGAAGAGCTTGAAAAATTGTGAAAAATATGAAGAGCTTCAAAAATATGAAAATTATGAAGAGCTTCAAAAGGTGTGAAAAATATGAAGAGCTTCAAAAGATGTCAAAAATGAGATGAGCATGAAACGGTCTGAAAAATAGGAGGAGCATGAAGTGGTGGTGAAAATCATGAAGAGGCTGAAAAGGTGTGAAAAATATGCAGAGCTTCAAAAGGTGTCAAAAATATGAGGAGAATGAAACGGTCTGAAAAATACGAGGAGTATGAAGTGGTGTTGAAAAACATGAAGAGCCTGAAAATTGTGAAAAATATGTAGAGCTTCAAAAGGTGTCAAAAATATGAGGAGCATGAAACGGTCCGAAAAATAGGAGGAGCATGAAGCGGTGTTGAAAAACATGAAGAGCCTGAAAAGGTGTGAAAAATATGAAGCGCTTCAAAAGGTGTGAAAAATATGAAGAGCTTCAAATGGTGTGAAAAATATGAGGAGCATGAAACGGTCTGAAATATAGGAGGAGCATGAACCGGTGTTCAAAAACATGAAGAGCCTGAAAAGGTGTGAAAAATATGAAGAGCTTCAAAAGGTGTCAAAAATATGAGGAGCATGGAATGGTCTGAAAAATCGGAGGAGCATGAAGCGGTGTTGAAAAACATTAAGAGCGTGAAAAGGTGTGAAAAACATGAAGAGCTTCAAAAGGTGTGAAATACATGAGGAGCATGAAACGGTCTGAAAAATAGGAGGAGCATGAAGCGGTGTTGAAAAACATGAAGAGCCTGAAAAAGTGTGAAAAATATGAACAGCTTCAAAATGTGTGAAAAATATGAGGAGCATGAAACGGTGAAAAATAGGAGAGGCATGAAGCGGTGTTGAAAAACATGAACAGTCTGAAAAGGTGTGGAAAATATGTATAGCTTCAAAAGGTGTTAAATACATGAGGAGCATGAAACGGTCTGAAAAATAAGAGGAGCATGAAGCGGTGTTCAAAAACATGAAAAGCCTGAAAAGGTGTGAAAAATATGAAGCGCTTCAAAAGGTGTGAAAAATATGAAGAGCTTCAAATGGTGTGAAAAATATGAGGAGCATGAAACGGTCTGAAATATAGGAGGAGCATGAACCGGTGTTCAAAAACATGAAGAGCCTGAAAAGGTGTGAAAAATATGAAGAGCTTCAAAATGTGTGAAATACATGAGGAGCATGAAAAGGTCTGAAAAATAGGAGGAGCATGAAGTGGTGTTCAAAAACATGAAGAGCCTGAAAAGGTGTGAAAAATATGAAGAGCTTCAAAATGTGTGAAATACATGAGGAGCATGAAAAGGTCTGAAAAATAGGAGGAGAATGAAACGGTGTTCAAAAACATGAAAACCCTGAAATGGTGTGAAATATATGAAGGGCTTCCAAAGTGTCAAAAGTATGAGGAGCATGAAACGGTCTGAAAAATATGAGGAGCATGAAACGGTGTTCAAAAACATGAAAACCCTGAAAAGGTGTGAAATATATGAAGAGGTTCAAAAGATGTCAAAAATAGGAGGAGCATGAAGCGGTGTAGAAAAACATGAAGAGCATGAAAAGGTGTGAAAAATATGAAGAGCTTCAAAACTTGTCAAAAATATGAGGAGCATGACACGGTCAGAAATATAGGAGGAGCATGAAGTGGTGTGAAAACATGAAGAACCTGAAAAGTTGTGAAAAATATGAAGAGCTTCAAAAGGTGTCAAATATATGAGGAGCATGAAACGGTCTGAAAATTAGGAGGAGGATGAAATGGTGTTCAAACCATGAAGAGCCTGAAAAGGTTTGAAAAATGTGAAGAGCTTGAAAAGGTGTCAAAAATATGAGGGCCGTGAAACAGTCTGAAAAAGAGGATGAGCAAGAAGCGGTGTTGAAAAAAATGAAGAGCCTGAAAAGGTGTGAAAAATATGAAGAGCTTCAAAAGGAGTCAAAATATGAGGAGCATGAAACGGTCTGAAAAATAGGAGGTGCAAGAAACGGTGTTCAAAAACATGAACAGCCTGAAAAGGTTTGAAAAATGTGAAGAGCTTGAAAAGGTGTCAAAAATGTGAGGGGCATGAAACTGTCTGAAAAATAGGAGGAGCATGAAACCTTGTTGAAAAATATGAAGAGCCTGAAAAGGTGTGAAAAATATGAAGAGCTTCAAAAGGTGTCAAAATATGAGGAGCAAGAAACGGTCTGAAAAATAGGAGGAGCATGAAACGGTGTTGAAAACATGAAGAGCCTGAAAAGGTGTGAAAAATATGAAGAGCTTCAAAAGGTGTCAAAATATGAGGAGCAAGAAACGGTCTGAAAAATAGCAGGAGCATGAAGCGGTGTTGAAAAACATGAAGAGTCTGAAAACGTGTGAAAATTCGAAGAGCTTCAAAAATATGAAAAACATGAAGAGCTTCAAAAGGTGTCAAAAATAAGAGGAGCATGAAACGGTCTGAAAAATAGGAGGATAATGAAGCGGTGTTGAAAAACCTCAAGAGCCTGAAAAGGTGTGAAAAATATGAAGAGCTTCAAAAAGTGTCAAAAATTAGATTAGCATGAATGGGTCTGAAAAATAGTAGGAGCCTGAAGTTTTGTTGAAAAACATGAAGAGCTTGAAAAATTGTGAAAAATATGAAGAGCTTCAAAAATATGAAAATTATGAAGAGCTTCAAAAGGTGTGAAAAATATGAAGAGCTTCAAAAGATGTCAAAAATGAGATGAGCATGAAACGGTCTGAAAAATAGGAGGAGCATGAAGTGGTGGTGAAAATCATGAAGAGGCTGAAAAGGTGTGAAAAATATGCAGAGCTTCAAAAGGTGTCAAAAATATGAGGAGAATGAAACGGTCTGAAAAATACGAGGAGTATGAAGTGGTGTTGAAAAACATGAAGAGCCTGAAAATTGTGAAAAATATGTAGAGCTTCAAAAGGTGTCAAAAATATGAGGAGCATGAAACGGTCCGAAAAATAGGAGGAGCATGAAGCGGTGTTGAAAAACATGAAGAGCCTGAAAAGGTGTGAAAAATATGAAGCGCTTCAAAAGGTGTGAAAAATATGAAGAGCTTCAAATGGTGTGAAAAATATGAGGAGCATGAAACGGTCTGAAATATAGGAGGAGCATGAACCGGTGTTCAAAAACATGAAGAGCCTGAAAAGGTGTGAAAAATATGAAGAGCTTCAAAAGGTGTCAAAAATATGAGGAGCATGGAATGGTCTGAAAAATCGGAGGAGCATGAAGCGGTGTTGAAAAACATTAAGAGCGTGAAAAGGTGTGAAAAACATGAAGAGCTTCAAAAGGTGTGAAATACATGAGGAGCATGAAACGGTCTGAAAAATAGGAGGAGCATGAAGCGGTGTTGAAAAACATGAAGAGCCTGAAAAAGTGTGAAAAATATGAACAGCTTCAAAATGTGTAAAAAATATGAGGAGCATGAAACGGTGAAAAATAGGAGAGGCATGAAGCGGTGTTGAAAAACATGAACAGTCTGAAAAGGTGTGGAAAATATGTATAGCTTCAAAAGGTGTTAAATACATGAGGAGCATGAAACGGTCTGAAAAATAAGAGGAGCATGAAGCGGTGTTCAAAAACATGAAAAGCCTGAAAAGGTGTGAAAAATATGAAGCGCTTCAAAAGGTGTGAAAAATATGAAGAGCTTCAAATGGTGTGAAAAATATGAGGAGCATGAAACGGTCTGAAATATAGGAGGAGCATGAACCGGTGTTCAAAAACATGAAGAGCCTGAAAAGGTGTGAAAAATATGAAGAGCTTCAAAATGTGTGAAATACATGAGGAGCATGAAAAGGTCTGAAAAATAGGAGGAGCATGAAGTGGTGTTCAAAAACATGAAGAGCCTGAAAAGGTGTGAAAAATATGAAGAGCTTCAAAATGTGTGAAATACATGAGGAGCATGAAAAGGTCTGAAAAATAGGAGGAGAATGAAACGGTGTTCAAAAACATGAAAACCCTGAAATGGTGTGAAATATATGAAGGGCTTCCAAAGTGTCAAAAGTATGAGGAGCATGAAACGGTCTGAAAAATATGAGGAGCATGAAACGGTGTTCAAAAACATGAAAACCCTGAAAAGGTGTGAAATATATGAAGAGGTTCAAAAGATGTCAAAAATAGGAGGAGCATGAAGCGGTGTAGAAAAACATGAAGAGCATGAAAAGGTGTGAAAAATATGAAGAGCTTCAAAACTTGTCAAAAATATGAGGAGCATGACACGGTCAGAAATATAGGAGGAGCATGAAGTGGTGTGGAAAAACATGAAGAGACTGATAAGGTGTGAAAAATATGAAAGCTTCAGAAGGTGTTAAAAATATGAGAAGCATGAAACGGTCTGAAAAATAGGAGGAGGATCAAGCGGTGTTCAAAAACATGAAGAGCCTGAAAAGTTGTGAAAAATATGAAGAGCTTCAAAAGGTTTGAAATACATGAGGAGCATTAAACGGTCTGAAACATAGGAGGAGCATGAAGCGGTGTTGAAAAACATGAAGAGCCTGAAAACGTGTGAAAAATATGAAGAGCTTCAAAAGGTGTGAAAAATATGAAGAGCTTCAAAAAGTGTCAAAAATTAGATGAGCATGAAACGGTCTGAAAAATAGGAGTAGCATGAAGTAGTGTTTAAAAACATGAAGAGCCTGAAAAGATTTGAAAAATATGAAGAGCTTCAAAAGGTGTCAAAAATATGACGAGCATGAAACGGTCTGAAAAATAGGAGGAGAATGAAGTGGTGTAGAAAAACATGAAGACCCGGAAAATGAGTGAAAAATATGAAGAGCTTCAATAGGTTTCAAAAATGTGAGGAGCATGAAACGGTTTGAAAAATAGGAAGAGCATGAAACGGTGTTAAAAAACATGAAGAGCTTCAAAAGGTGTGAAACATATGAAGAGCTTCAAAAGGTGTCAAAAATATGAGGATCATGAAACGGTCTGAACAATAGGAGGAGCATGTAGTTGTGTTGAAGAACATGTAGAAACTGAAAAGGTGTGAAAAATATGAACAGCTTGAAAAGGTGTCAAAAATATGAGGAGCATGAACGGTCTGAAAAATAGGAGGAGCATGAATCGGTGTTGAAAAACATGAAGAGCCTGAAAATGTGTGAAAAATATGAAGAGCTTCAAAAGGTGTGAAAAATATGAGGAGAATGAAACGGTCTGAAATATTGGAGGAGCAAGACACGGAGTTTAAAAACATGAAGAGCCAGAAGAGATGTGAAAAATATGAAGAGCTACAAAAGTTGTCAAAAATATGAGGAGCATGAACCGTCTGAAAAATAGGAGGAGCATGAAGCGGTGTTGAAAAACATGAAGAGCCTGAAAAGGTGTGAAAAATATGAAGAGCTTCAAAACGTGTCAAAAATATGAGGAGCATGAAACGGTCTGAAAAATAGGAGGAGCATGAATCGGTATTCAAAAACATGAAGAGCCTGAAAAGATTTGAAAAATATGAAGAGCTTCAAAAGGTGTCAAAAATATGACGAGCATGAAACGGTCTGAAAAATAAGAGGAGAATGAAGTGGTGTAGAAAAACATGAAGACCCGGAAAATGAGTGAAAAATATGAAGAGCTTCAATAGGTTTCAAAAATATGAGGAGCATGAAACGGTTTGAAAAATAGGAAGAGCATGAAACGGTGTTAAAAAACATGAAGAGCTTCAAAAGGTGTGAAACATATGAAGAGCTTCAAAAGGTGTCAAAAATATGAGGATCATGAAACGGTCTGAACAATAGGAGGAGCATGAAGTTGTGTTGAAGAACATGTAGAAACTGAAAAGGTGTGAAAAATATGAACAGCTTGAAAAGGTGTCAAAAATATGAGGAGCATGAACGGTCTGAAAAATAGGAGGAGCATGAATCGGTGTTGAAAAACATGAAGAGCCTGAAAATGTGTGAAAAATATGAAGAGCTTCAAAAGGTGTGAAAAATATGAGGAGAATGAAACGGTAGGAAATATTGGAGGAGCAAGAAACGGAGTTCAAAAACATGAAGAGCCAGAAAAGGTGTGAAAAATATGAAGAGCTTCAAAAGATGGGAAATACATGAGGAGCATTAAACGGTGTTCCAAAACATGAAGAGCCTGAAAAGGTGTGAAAAATATGAAGAGCTTCAAAAGATGTGAAATACATGAGGAGCATTAAACGGTCTGAAAAATACGAGGAGCATGAAGCGCTGTTGAAAAACATGAAGAGCCAGAAAAGGTGTGAAAAATATGAAGAGCTTCAAAAGGTGTGAAATGCATGAGGAGCATGAAACGGTCTGAAAAAAAGGAGGAGCATGAAGTGGTGTTGAAAAACATGAAGAGCCTGAAAAGGTGTGAAAAATATGAAGAGTTTCAAAAGGTGTCAGAAATTTGAGGAGCATGAAACGGTCTGAAAAATAGGAGGAGCATGAAGCGGTGTTCAAAACATGAAGAGCCTTAAAAGATGTGAAAATATGAAGAGCGTCAAAAGGTGTCAAATATATGGGGATCATGAAACGGTCTGAAAAATAGGAGGAGCATGAAACGGTGTTCAAAATCATGAAGAGCCTGAAAAGTTCTGAAAAGTATGAAGAGCTTCAAAAGGTGTGAAAAATATAAGGAGCATGAAACGTTCTGAAAAATAGGAGGAGCATGAAGCGCTGTTGAAAAACATGAAGAGCCTGAAAAGGTGTGAAAGATATGAAGAGTTTCAAAAGGTGTCAAAAATATGAGTAGCATGAAACAGTCTGAAAATTAGGAAGAGCATGAAGTGGTGTTCAAAACATGAAGAGACTGAAAAGGAGTCAAAAATATGAAGAGCTCCAAAGGTGTCCAAAATATGACGAGCATGAAACAGTCTGAAAATTAGGAAGAGCATGAAGTGGTGTTCAAAAACAGGAAGAGCCTGAAAAGGGGTGAAAAATATGAAGAGCTTGAAAAGTTATCAAAAATACGAGGAGCATGTAACGGTCTGAAAAACAGGGGGAGCATGAAGTGATGTTGAAAACATGAAGAGCCTGAAAACGTGTGAAAAATATGAAGAGCTTCAAAAATATGAAAAATATGAAAAGATTCAAAAGGTGTGAAAAATATGAAGAGCTTCAAAAGGTGTCAAAAATATGACGAGAATGAAACGGTCTGAAAAATACGAGGAGCATGAAGTGGTGTTGAAAAACATGAAGAGCCTAAAAGGTGTGAAAAATATGAAGAGCTTTAAAAGGTGTCAAAAATATGAGGAGCATGAAACGGTCTGAAAAATAGGAGAAGAATGAAGTGGTGTTGAAAATCATGAAGAGCCTGAAAAGGTGTGAAAAACATGAAGAGCTTCAAAAGGTGTCAAAAATATGAGGGGCATGAAACGGTCTGAAAAATTGGAAGAGCAAGAAACGGAGTTCAAAAACATGAAGAGCCAGAAGAGATGTGAAAAATATGAAGAGCTACAAAAGTTGTCAAAAATATGAGGAGCATGAACCGTCTGACAAATAGGAAGAGCATGAAGCGGTGTTCAAAAACATGAAGAGCCTGAAAAGGTGTGAAAAATATGAAGAGCTTCAAAACGTGTCAAAAATATGAGGAGCATGAAACGGTCTGAAAAATAGGAGGAGCATGAATCGGTATTCAAAAACATGAAGAGCCTGAAAAGATTTGAAAAATATGAAGAGCTTCAAAAGGTGTCAAAAATATGACGAGCATGAAACGGTCTGAAAAATAGGAGGAGAATGAAGTGGTGTAGAAAAACATGAAGACCTGGAAAATGAGTGAAAAATATGAAGAGCTTCAAAAGGTGTCAAAAATATGAGGAGCATGAAACGGTCTAAAAAATAGGAGGAGCATAAGCGGTGTTCAAAAACATGAACAGCCTGAAAAGGTGTGAAAAGAATGAAGAGCTTCAAAAGGTGTGAAAAATAAGAAGAGCTTCAAAAGGTGTCAAAAATTAGATTAGCATGAAAGGGTCTGAAAAATGGGAGCAGCATGAAGTGGTGTTGAAAAACATGAAGTGCCTGAAAATGTGTGAAATATATGAACAGCTTCAAAAGGTGTGAAAAATATGAAGAGCTTCAAAAGGTGTGAAAAATATGAAGAGCTTCAAAATTTGTCAAAAATGAGATGAGCATGAAACGATCTGAAAAATAGGAAGATTATGAAGTGGTGTTCAAAATATGGAGAGCCTGAAAAGGTGTGAAAAATATGAACAGCTTCAAAAGGTGTCAAACATATGAGGAGCATGAAACGGTCTGAAAAATAGGAGGAGCATTAAACGGTGTTCAAAAACATGAAGAGCCTGAAATGGTGTGAAAAATATGAAGAGCTTCAAAAGGTGTCAAAAATAGTAGGAGCATGAAACGGTCTGAAAAATAGGAGGACACGAAGCGGTGTAAAATCATGAAGACCCTAAAAGGTGTGAAAAATATGAAGAGCTTCAAAAGGTGTCAAAAATATGAGGATCATGAAACAGTCTGAAAAATAGGAGGAGCATGAAGCGGTGTTCAAAAACATGCAGAACCTGAAAAGGTGGAAAAAATATGAAGAGCTTCAAAAGGTCTCAAAAATAGTAGGAGCATGAAACGGTCTGAAAAATAGGAGGACATGAAGCGGTGTAAAAAACATGAAGACCCTAAAAGGTGTGAAAAATATGAAGAGCTTCAAAAGGTGTCAAAAATATGAGGAGCATGACACGGTCTGAAAAATAGGAGGAACATGAAGCGGAGTTCACAAAAATGAAGAGCCTGAAAAGGTGGAAAAAATATGAAGAGCTTCAAAAGGTCTCAAAAATTTGAGGAGCATGAAACGGTCTGAAAAATAGGAGGAGCGTGAAGCGGTGTTCGAAAACATGAAGAGTTGAAAAGGTGTGAAAAATATGAAGAGCTTCAAAAGTTGTGAAAAATATGAAAAGCATGAAACAGTCTGAAAAATAGGAGGAGCATGAATTGGTTTGAAAAACAAGAAGAGCCTGAGAAGGTGTGAAAAATATGCAGAGCTTCAAGAGATGTCAAATATATGAGGATCATGAAAATTTCTGAAGAATTCGAGGAGCATGAAGCGGTTTTGAAAAACATGAAGAGCCTGAAAAGGTGTCAAAAATATGAAGAGCTTCAAAAGGTGTCAAAAATATGAGGAGCATGAAACGGTCTGAAAAATAGGAAGAGCATGAAGCGGTTTTGAAGAACATGAAGAGCCTGAAAAGGTGTGAAAAATATGAAGCGCTTCAAAATGTGTTAAAATTATGACGAGCATGAAACAGTCTGAAAAATAGGAGGAGCATGAATTGGTTTTGAAAAACATGAAGAGCCTGAAAAGGTGTGAAAAATATGAAGAGCTTCAAAAGGTTACAAATATATGAGGATCATGAAACGGTCTGAAAAATAGGAGGAGCATGAAGCGGTGTTCAAAAATATGAAGAGCCTGAAAAGGTGTGAAAAATATGAACAGCTTCAAAACGCGTCAAAATATGAGGAGCATGAAACGGTCTGAAAAATAGGAGGAGCATTAAACGGTGTTCAAAAACATGAAGAGCCTGAAAAGGTGTGAAAAATATGAAGATCTTCAAAAGGTGTCAGCAATAGGAGGAGCATGAAACGGTCTGAAATATAGGAGGAGCATGAAGCGGTGTTGAAAAACATGAAGAGCCTGAAAAGGTGTGAAAAACATGAAGAGCTTAAAAGTTGTGAGAAATATGAAGAGCTTCAAAAGGTGTCAAAAATGAGACGAGCATGAAACGGTCTGGAAAGTAGGACGAGCATGAAGCGGTGTTGAAAAACATGAAGAGCCAGAAAAGGTGTGAAAAATATGAAGAGCTTCAAAAAGTGTCAAAAATATGAAGAGCATGAAACGGTCTGAAAAATAGGAGGAGCATGAAGTGGTGTGAAAAACATGAAGAGCTAAAAAGGTGTGAAAAATATGAAGAGCTTCAAAACGTGTCAAAAATATGAGGAGCATGAAACAGTCTGAAAAACAGGAGGATCATGAAGCCGTGTTGAAAAACATCGGGAGCCGGAAAACGTGTGAAAAATATGAACAGCTTCAAAAGGTGTCAAAAATATGAGGAGCATGAAACGGTCTGAAAAATAGGAGGAGCATGAAACGGTGTTAAAAAACATGAAGAGCTTCAAAAGGTGTGAAACATATGAGGAGCATGAAACGGTCTGAAATATAGGAGGAGCATGAAACGGTGTTAAAAAACATGAAGAGTTTCAAAAGGTGTGAAACATATGAAGAGCTTCAAAAGGTGTCAAAAATATGAGGAGCATGATACGGTCTGAAAAATAGGAGGAGCATTAAGCGGTGTTGAAAAACATGAAGTGCCTGAAAAGCTGTGAAATTAAGACAAGCTTCAAAAGGTGTGAAAAATATGAGGATCATGAAACGGTCTGAAAAATACGAGGAGCATGAAGTGGTTTTAAAAAACATGAAGAGCTTCAAAAAGTGTGAAACATATGAAGAGCTTCAAAAGGTGTCAAAAATATGAGTAGCAAGAAACAGTCAGAAAAATAAGAGGAGCATGAAGGGGTGTTGAAAAACATGAAGAGCCAGAAAAGGTGTGAGAATTATGTAGAGCTTCAAAAAGTGTCAAAAATATGAGGAGCATGAAACGGTATGAAAACTAGGAGGAGCATGAAGCTGTGTAGAAAAACATGAAGAGCCTGAAAAGGTGTGAAAAATATGAAGAGCTTCAAAAATTGTGAACAATATGAGGAGCATGAAAAGGTCTGAAAAATAGGAAGAGCATGAAGCGGTGTAGAAAAACATGAAGAGCCTTAAAAGGTGTGAAAAATATGAAGAGCTTCAAAGGTGTCAAAAATATGAGGAGCATGAAACGGTCTGAAAAATAGTAGGAACATGAAGCGGTGTTGAAATACATGAGGAGCCTGAAGACGTGAGAAAAACATGAAGAGCTTCAAAAGGTGTCAAAAATATGAGGAGCATGAAACGGTCTGAAAAATAGGAGGAGCATGAAGTGGTATTCAAAAACATGAAGAGCCAGAAAACGTGTGAAAAATACGAAGAGTTTCAAATGGTGTCAAAAATATAAGGAGCATGAAACGGTCTGAAAAATAGGAGGAGCATGAAGCGGTATTCAAAAACATGAAGAGCCTGAAAAGCTGAGAAATTATGTCAAGCTTCAAAAGGTGTGAAAAATATGAGGAGCAGGAAACGGTCTGAAAAATAGTAGGAGCATGAAGCGGTGATAAAGAACATGAAGAGCCTGAAAAGGTGTGAAATATATGAAGAGCTTCAAAAGGTGTCAAAAATATGAGGCGCATGAAACTGTCTGAAAAATAGGAGGAGCATGAAACGGTGTTAAAAAACATGAAGAGCTTCAAAAGGTTTGAAACATATAAAGAGCTTTAAAAGGTGTCAAATATATGAGGAGCAGGAAACGGTCTGAAAAATAGGAGGAGCATGAAGTGGTGTAGAAAAACATGAAGACACTGAAAAGGTGTGAAAAATATGAAGAGCTTCAAAAGGTGTCAAAATATGAGGAGAATGAAACTGTCTGAAATATAGGAGGAACGTGAAAAGGTGTTAAAAAACATGAAGAGCTTCAAAGGGTGTGAAACATATGAGGAGCGGGATAAGTTCAGAAAAATACGAGGAGCATGAAACGGTGTTAAACAATATGAAGAGGTTCAAAAGCTGTGAAACATATGAAGAGCTTCAAAAGGTGTCAAATATATGAGGAGCAGGAAACGGTCTGAAAAATAGGAGGAGCATGAAGCGGTGTTGAAAAACATGAAGAGCCTGAGAACGTGTGAAAAATATGAAGAGCTTCTAAAGGTGTGAAAAATATGAAGAGCTTCAAAAGGTGTCAAAAATGAGATGAGCATGAAACGGCCTGAAAAATAGTAGGAGCATGAAGTGGTGTTGAAAAATATGATGAGCCTGAAAAAGTGGGAAATATATGAAGAGCTTCAAAAGGTGTCAAAAATATGAGGAGCATGAAACGGTCTGAAAAATAGGAGAAGAATGAAGTGGTGTTGAAAAACATGAATTGCCTGAAAAGATGTGAAAAATATGAAGAGCTTCAAAAGGTGTCAAAAATATAAGGAGCATGAAACGGTCTGAAAAATAGGAGGAGCATGAAGCGGTATTCAAAAATATGAAGAGCCTGAAAAGCTGTGCAATTATGTCAAGCTTCAAAAGGTGTGAAAAATATGAGGAGCATGAAACTGTCTGAAAAATAGGAGGAGCATGAAGCGGTGTTGAAAAACATGAAGAGCCTGAAAATGTGTGAAAAATATGAAGAGCTTCAAAAGGTGTCAAAAACATGAGGAGAATGAAACGGTCTTAAATATTGGAGGAGCAAGAAACGGAGTTCAAAAACATGAAGAGCCAGAAAAGATGTGAAAAATATGAAGTGCTTCAAAGGTTGTCAAAAATATGAGAAGCATGAATGGTCTGAAAAATAGGAGGAGCATGAAGCGGTGTTCAAAAATATGAAGAGCCTGAAAAGGTGTGAAAAATATGAAGAGCTTCAAAAGTTGTCATATATATGAGGAGCATGAAACGTTCTGAAAAATAGGAGGAGCATGAAGCGGTATTCAAAAACATGAAGAGCCAGAAAATGTGTGAAAAATATGAAGAGCTTCAAAAGGTGTCAAAAATATAAGGAGCATGAAACGGTCTGAAAAATAAGAGGAGCATGAAGCGGTATTCAAAAACATGAAGAGCCTGAAAAGCTGTGAAATTATGTCAAGCTTCAAAAGATGTGAAAAATATGAGGAGCAGGAAACGGTCTGAAAAATAGTCGGAGCATGAAGCGGTGTTAAAGAACATGAAGAGCCTGAAAAGGTGTGAAATATATGAAGAGCTTCAAAAGGTGTCAAAAATATGAGGGGCATGAAACGGTCTGAAATATAGGAGGAGCATGAAATGGTGTTAAAAAACATGAAGAGCTTCAAAAGGTGTGAAACATATAAAGAGCTTCAAATGGTGTCAAAAATATGAGGAGCAGGAAATGGTCTGAAAAATAGGAGGAGCATGAAGTGGTGTAGAAAAACATGAAGACCCTGAAAAGGTGTCAAAAATATGAAGAGCTTCAAAAGGTGTCAAAATATGAGGAGCATGAAACTGTCTGAAATATAGGAGGAGCATGAAACGGTGTTAAAAAACATGAAGAGCTTCAAAAGGTGGGAAACATATGAAGAGCTTCAAAAGGTGTCAAAAATATGAGGAGCATGAAACGGTATGAAAAATAGGAGGAGCATGAAGTGGTGTTGAAAAACAAGAAGAGCCTGAAAAGGTGTGAAATATATGAAGAGCTTCAAAAGGTTTCAAAAATATGAGGAGCATGAAACGGTCTGAAAAATAGGACGAGCATGAAGTTGTGTTGAAAAACATGAAGAACCTGAAAAGGTGTGAAAAATATGAAGAGGTTCAAAAGGTGTCAAAAATATGAGGAGCATGAAACGGTCTGAAAAATAGGAGGAGCATGAAGCGGTGTAGAAAAACATGAAGAGCCTGAAAATGTGTGAAAAATATGAAGAGCTTCAAAAGGTGTCAAAAATATGAGGAGAATGAAACGGTCTGAAATATCGGAGGAGCAAGAAACGGAGTTCAAAAACATGAAGAGCCTGAAAAGGTGTGAAAAATATGAAGAGCTTCAAAATGTGCCATATATATGAGGAGCATGAAACGGTCTGAAAAATAGGAGGAGCATGAAGCGGTATTCAAAAACATGAAGAGCCTGAAAAGCTGTGAAATTATGTCAAGCTTCAAAAGGTGTGAAAAATATGAGGAGCAGAAAACGGTCTGAAAAATAATAGGAGCATGAAACGGTGTTAAAGAACATGAAGAGCCTGAAAAGGTGTGAAATATATGAAGAGCTTCAAAAGGTGTCAAAAATATGAGGAGCAGGAAATGGTCTGAAAAATAGTAGAAGCATGAAACGGTGTTAAAGAACATGAAGAGCCTGAAAAGGTGTGAAATATATGAAGAGCTTCAAAAAGTGTCAAAAATATGAGGAGCAGGAAACAGTCGGAAAAATAGGAGGAGCATGAAGTGGTGTAGAAAAACATGAAGACCCTGAAAAGGTGTGAAAAATATGAAGAGCTTCAAAAGGTGTCAAAAATATGAGGAGCAGGAAATGGTCTGAAAAATAGGAGGAGCTTGAAGTGGTGTAGAAAAACATGAAAACCCTGAAAAGGTGTGAAAAATATGAAGAGCTTCAAATGGTGTGAAACATATGAGGAGCTTGAAACGGTCTGAAAAATAGGAGGAGCATGAAATCTTGTTGAAAAACATGAAGAGCTTGAAAACGTGTGAAAATTATGAAGAGCTTCAAAAGGTGTGAAATATATGAAGAGCTTCAAAAGGTATCAAAAATGAGATGAGCATGAAATGGTCTGAAAGATAGGAGGGGTATGGAGCGGTGTTGAAAAACATGAAGAGCCTGAAAAGGTGTGAGAAATATGAAGATCTTCAAAATGTGTCAAAAATATGAGGAGCATGAAATGGTCTGAAAAATAGGAGGAGCAAGAAGTGATGTTTAAAAACATGAAGAGCCTGAAAAGGTGTGAAAAATATGAAGAGCATCAAAAGATGTGAAAAATATGAGGAGCATGAACCGGTCTGAAAAATAGGAGGCGCCGAAGCGGTTTTGAAAAGCATGAAGTGTCTGAAAGATAAGGAAAATATGAAGAGCTTCAAAAGGTGTGAAATACATGAGGAGCATGAAATGGTCTGAAAAATAGGAGGAGCATGAAGCGGTGTTGAAAAACATGAAGAGCCTGAAAAGGTGTGAAAAAAATGAAGAGCTTCAAAAGGTGTCAAAAATATGAGGAGCATGAAACGGTCTGAAAAATAAGAGCAACATGAAACGGTCTGAAAAATAAGAGGAGCATGAAATGGTGTTGAAAAACAGGAAGAGCCTGAAAATGCGGGAAAAATATGAAGAGCTTCAAAAGGTGTAAAAAATGAGATGAGCATGAAACGGTCTGAAAAATAGGAGGAGCATGAACTGGTGCTGAAAAATATGAAGAGCCTGAAAAGGTGAGAAAAATATGAAGAGCTTTAAAAGGTGTGAAAAATATGACGAGCATGAAACGTTCTGAAAAATTGGAGGAGCATGAAGCGTTGTTGAAAATCTTGAAGAGCTTGAAAAGGTGTGAAAAATATGAAGAGCTTCAAAAGCTGTCAAATTAGATGAGCATGAAACGGTCTGAAAAATAGCAGGAGCAAGAACCGGTGTTCAAAAACATGAAGAGCCTGAAAATGTGTGAAAAATATGAAGAGCTTCAAAAGGTGTGAAAAATATGAAGAGCTTCAAAAGCTGTCAAATGAGATGAGAATGAAACGGTCTGAAAAATAGGAGGAGCATGAAACGGTGTTGAAAAACATGAAGAGCCTGAAAAGGTGTGAAAAATATGAAGAGCTTAAAAATGTGTCAAAATTATGAAGAGCATGAAACGGTCTGAAAAATAGGAGGAGCTTGAAGCGGTGTTCAAAAACCTGAAGAGCCTGAAAAGATGTCAAAAATATGACGAGCATGAAACGGTCTGAAAAATAGGAAGAACATGAAGCGGTGTTCAAAAACATGAAGAGCCTGAAAAGGTGTGAAAAATATGAAAAGCTTCGGAAGGTGTCAAAAATGAGATGAGCATGAAACGGTTTGAAAAATAGGAGGAGCCTGAAACGATCTGAAAAATAGGAGGAGCATGAAACGGTGTTGAAAACATAAAGAGCATGAAAAGGTGTGAAAAATACGAAGAGCTTCAAAAGGTGTCAAAAATATGAGGCGCATGAAACGGTCTGAAAAATAGGAGGAGCATGAAGCGGTGTTGAAAAACATGAAAGCCTTAAAAGGTGTGAAAAATATGAAGAGCTTCAAAAGGTGTCAAAAATATGAGGAGCATGAGACGGTCTGAAAAATAGGAGGAGCATGACGGGGTTCAAAAATATGAAGAGCCTGAAAATGTGTGAAAAATATGAGAGCTTCAAAAGGTGTGAAATACATGAGAAGCATGAAACGGTCTGAAAAATAGGAAGAACATAAAACGGTGTTCAAAAACATGAAGGGCCTGAAAAGGTGTGAAATATATGAAGATCCTCAAAACGTGTCAAAAATATGAGGAGCATGAAACGGTCTGAAAAATAGGAGGAGCATGAAACGGTGTTCAAAAACATGAAGAGCCTGAAAAGGTTTGAAAAATATGAAGAGCTTCAAAAGGTGTCAAAAATATGAGGAGCATGATACGGTCTAAAAAATAGGAGGAGCATGAAGTGTTGTTGCAAATCAAGAAGAGCCTGAAAAAGTATGAAATATATGAAGAGCTTCAAAAGGTGTAAAAAATATGAGGAGCTTCAAAAGATGTCAAAAATATGAGGAGCATGAAACGGTCTGAAAAAAGGAGGAGCATGAAGCGGTGTTGAAAAACATGAAGAGCCTGAAAATGTGTGAGAAATATGAAGAGCTTCAAAAGGTGTCAAAAATATGAAGAGCATCAAAAGGTGTCAAAAATGAGAGGAGCATGAAGCGGTCTGAAAAATAGGAGGAGGAGGAAGTGCTGTTGAAAAACATGAAGAGCCTGAAAAGTTGTGAAATATATGAAGAGCTTCAAAAGGTGTCAAAAATATGAGGAGCATGAAACGGTCTGAAAATTAGGAACAGTTTGAAACTGTGTTCAAAAACATGAAAAGCCTGAAAAGGTGTGAACAATGTGAAGGACTTCAAAAGGTGTGAAATACATAAGGAGCATGAAACGGTCTGAAAATAGGAGGAGCATAATGCGGTTTTCAAAACATGAGGAGTCTGAAATCGTGTGAAAAATATGAAGAGCTTCAAAAGGTGTCAAAAATATGAGGAGCATGAAACCATCTGAAAAATAGGAGGATCATGAAGCGGTGTTCAAAAACATGAAGAGCATGAAAAGGTGTGAAAAATATGAAGAGCTTCAAAAGGTGTCAAAAATATGAGGAGCATGAAACAGTCTGAAAAATAGGTGGAGCATGAAACCGTGTTATAAAACCTGAAGAGTCTGAAAAGTTGTGAAAAATATGAAGGGCATCAAAATGTGTGAAATACATGAGGAGCATGAAACGGTCTGAAAAATAGGAGGAGCAAGAAGCTGTGTTCAAAAATATGAGAGCCTGAAAAGGTGAGAAAAATATGAAGAGCTTCAAAAGGTGTGAAATACAAGAGGAGCATGAAACGGTCTGAAAAATAGGAGGAGCATGAAGCGGTGTTGAAAAACATGAAGAGCCTGAAAAGGTGTGAAAAATATGAAGAGCTTCAAAAGATGTGAAAAATATGAGGAGCACGAAACGGTCTGAAAAATAGGAGGAGCATGAAGCGGTGTTCAAAAACAAGAAGAGCCTGAAAATGTGCGAAAAATATGAAGAGCTTCAAAAGGTGTCAAAAATAGGAGGAGCATGAAGCGGTGTTCAAAAACATGAAGAGCCTGAAAAGGTGTGAAAAATATGAAGAGCTTCAAAATGTGTCAAAAATATGAGGAGCATGAAACGGTCTGAAAATTAGGAGCAGCAAGAAGCGGTATTGAAAAACCTGAAGAGCCTGAAAAAGTGTGAAAAATATGAAGAGCTTCAAAAGGTGTGAAATACATGAGGAGCATGAAACTCTCTGAAAAATAGGAGGAGCATGAAGTGGTGTTCAAAAACATGAAGAGCCTGATAATTTGTGAAAAATATGAAGAGATTCAAAAGGTGTGAGAAATATGAGGAGCATGAAACGGTCTGAAAAATAGGAGGAGTATGAAGCAGTGTTCAGAAACATGAAGGGCCTGAAAAGTTGTGAAAAATATGAAAAGCTTCAAAAGGTGTCAAAAATATGAGGAGCATGAAACGGTCTGAAAAATAGGAGGAGCATGAAGTGGTGTTGAAAAACATGAAGAGCCTGAAAACGTGTCAGAAATATGAAGAGTTTCAAAAGGTGTGAAAAATATGAAGAGCTTCAAAAGGTGTCAAAAATAGATGAGCATGAAACGGTCTGAAAAATAGGAGGAGCATGAAGTGGTTTTGAAAAACATGAAGAGCCTGAAAAGGTGTGAAAAATATGAAGAGCTTCAAAAGTGTGAAAAATATGAAGAGCTTCAAAAGGTGTCAAAATTATGCGGAGCATGACACGGTCTGAAAAAAAGGAGGAGCATGAAGTGGTGTTGAAAAACATGAAGATGCTGAAATGGTGTCAAATATATGAAGAGCTTCAAAATGTGTGAAACATATGAGGAGCTTCAAAAAGTGTCAAAAATATGAGGAGCATGAAATGGTCTGAAAAATAGGAGGAGCATGAAGCGGTGTTCAAAAACATGAAGAGCCTGAAAAGGTGTGAAAAATATGAAGAGCTTCAAAATGTGTCAAAAGTATGAGGAGCATGAAACGGTCTGAAAAATAGGAGGAGCATGAAGCGGTGTTCAAAAACATGAAGAGCCTGAAAAGGTTTGAAAAATATGAAGAGCTTCAAAAGGTGTCAAAAATATGAGGAGCATGAAACGGTCTGAAATATAAAGGAGCATGAAACGCTGATCAAATACATGACGAGTCTGAAAAGGTGTGAAAAATATAAAGAGCTTCAAAAGCTGTCAAGTATATGAGTAGCATGAAACGGTCTGAAAAATAGGAGGAGCATGAAGCGGTGTTCAAAAACATGAAGAGCCTTAAAAGGTGTGAAAAATATGAAGAATTTTAAAAGGTGTCAAAAATATGAGGAGCATGAAACGTTCTGAAAAAGAGGAGGATCATGAAACGGAGTTCAAAAACATGAAGAGCATGAGAAGTTGTGAAAAATATGAAGAGCTTCAAAAGGTGTCAAAAATATGAAGAGCTTCAAAAGGTGTCAAAAATGAGATGAGCATGAAACGGTCTGAAAAATCGGAGGAGCATGAAGCGGTATTGAAAATCATGAAGAGCCTGAAACGGTGTGAAAAATATGAAGAGCTTCAAAAGGTGTGAAAAATATGAAGAGCATCAAAAGGTGTCAAAAATATGACGAGGATGAAACGGTCTGAGAAATAGGAGGAGCAAGAAGCGGTGTTGAAAA
Source organism: Dama dama (assembly GCF_033118175.1). Classification (NCBI taxonomy): domain Eukaryota; kingdom Metazoa; phylum Chordata; class Mammalia; order Artiodactyla; family Cervidae; genus Dama; species Dama dama. Next base: position 2,159,866 of record NW_026870882.1, read on the forward strand.
ACATGAAGAGACAGAAATGATGTGAAAAATATGAAGAGCTTCAAAAGGTGTCAAAAATATGGGGACCATGAAACGATCTGAAAAATAGGAGGAGCATGAACTGGTGTTGAAAAACATGAAGAGCCTGAAAAGGTGTGAAAAATATGAAGACCTTCAAAAGGTGTCAAAAATATGAGGAGCATGAAATGGTCTGAAAAATACGAGGAGCATGAAACGGTGTTCCAAATATGAAGGGCCTGAAAAGGTGTGAATTATATGAAGAGCCTCAAAATGTGTCAAAAATATGAGGAGCATGAAACTGTCTGAAAAATAGGAGGAGCATGAATCGGTGTTGAAAAACATGAAGAGACTGAAAACGTGTGAATAATATGAAGAGCTTCAAAAGGTTTGAAAAACATGAAGAGCCTTAAAAGGTGTGAAAAATATGAAGAGCGTCAAAAGTGTGAAAAATATGAGGAGCATGAGACGGTCTGAAAAAAAGGAGGAGCATGAAGTGGTGTTGAAAAACATGAAGATGCTGAAATGGTGTGAAATATATGAAGAGCTTCAAAATGTGTGAAACATATGAGGAGCTTCAAAAAGTGTCAAAAATATGAGGAGCATGAAATGGTCTGAAAAATAGGAGGAGCATGAAGCGGTGTTCAAAAACATGAAGAGCCTGAAAAGGTGTGAAAAATATGAAGAGCTTCAAAATGTGTCAAAAATATGAGGAGCATGAAACGGTCTGAAAAATAGGAGGAGCATGAAGCGGTGTTCAAAAACATGAAGAGCCTGAAAAGGTTTGAAAAATATGAAGAGCTTCAAAGGTGTCAAAAATATGAGGAGCATGAAACGGTCTGAAATATAAAGGAGCATGAAACGCTGATCAAATACATGAAGAGTCTGAAAAGGTGTGAAAAATATAAAGAGCTTCAAAAGCTGTCAAGTATATGAGTAGCATGAAACGGTCTGAAAAATAGGAGGAGCATGAAGCGGTGTTCAAAAACTTGAAGAGCCTTAAAAGGTGTGAAAAATATGAAGAATTTTAAAAGGTGTCAAAAATATGAGGATCATGAAACGTTCTGAAAAAGAGGAGGATCATGAAACGGTGTTCAAAAACATGAAGAGCATGAGAAGTTGTGAAAAATATGAAGAGCTTCAAAAGGTGTCAAAAATATGAAGAGCTTCAAAAGGTGTCAAAAATGAGATGAGCATGAAACGGTCTGAAAACAAGGAGGTGCATGAAGCGCTGTTGAGAAACATGAAGAGCCTGAAAAGGTGTGAAAAATATGAAGAGCTTCAAAAGGTGTCAAAAATATGAGGAGCATGAAACGGTCTAAAAAATAGGAGGAGCATGAAGTGTTGTTGCAAATCATGAAGAGCCTGAAAAAGTATGAAATATATGAAGAGCTTCAAAAGGTGTAAAAAATATGAGGAGCTTCAAAAGGTGTCAAAAATATGAGGAGCATGAAACGGTCTGAAAAAGAGGAGGAGCATGAAGGGGTGTTGAAAAACATGAAGAGCCTGAAAATGTTTGAGAAATATGAAGAGCTTCAAAAGGTGTCAAAATATGAGGAGCATGAAAAGTTCTGAAAAATAGGACGAGCCTGAAGCGGTGTTGAAACACATGAAGAGCCTGAAAAGATGTGAAAAATATAAAGAGCTTCAAAAGGTGTCAAAAATATGAGGAGCATGAAACGGTCTGAAAAAGAGGAGGAGCATAAAGTGGTGTTGAAAAACATGAAGAGCCTGAAAAGGTGTGAAGAATATGAAGAGCTTCAAAAGGTGCCAAAAATATGAGGAGCATGAAACGGTCTGAAAAATAGGAGGAGCATGAAACGGTGTTGAAAAACATGAAGAGCCTGAAAAGGTGTGAAAAATATGAAGAGCTTCAAAATGTGTCAAAAATATGAAGAGCATGAAACGGTCTGAAAAATAGGAGGAGCTTGAAGCGGTGTTCAAAAACCTGAAGAGCCTGAAAAGGTGTCAAAAATATAACGAGCATGAAACGGTCTGAAAAATAGGAAGAACATGAAGCGGTGTTCAAAAACATGAAGAGCCTGAAAAGGTGTGAAAAATATGAAGACCTTCAAAAGGTGTCAAAAATATGAGGAGCATGAAACGGTCTGAAAAATACGAGGAGCATGAAACGGTGTTCAAAATATGAAGGGCCTGAAAAGGTGTGAATTATATGAAGAGCCTCAAAATGTGTCAAAAATATGAGGAGCATGAAACTGTCTGAAAAATGGGAGGAGCATGAAGCGGTGTTGAAAAACATGAAGAGACTGTAAACGTGTGAATAATATGAAGAGCTTCAAAAGGTTTGAAAAATATGAAGAGATTCTAAAGGTGTGAAAAATATGAAGAGCTTCAGAAGGTGTCAAAAATGAGATGAACATGAAACGGTTTGAAAAATAGGAGGAGCATGAAACGATCTGAAAAATAGGAGGAGCATGAAACGGTGTTGAAAACATAAAGAGCATGAAAAGGTGTGAAAAATACGAAGAGCTTCAAAAGGTGTCAAAAATATGAGGCGCATGAAACGGTCTGAAAAATAGGAGGAACAGGAAGCGGTGGTGAAAAACATGAAGAGCCTTAAAAGGTGTGAAAAATACGAAGAGCTTCAAAAGGTGTCAAAAATATGTGGAGCATGAGACGGTCTGAAAAATAGGAGGAGCATGACGGGGTTCAAAAACATGAAGAGCCTGAAAAGGTGTGAAAAATATGAGAGCTTCAAAAGGTGTGAAATACATGAGAAGCATGAAACGGTCTGAAAAATAGGAGGAACATAAAACGGTGTTCAAAAACATGAAGGGCCTGAAAAGGTGTGAAATATATGAAGATCCTCAAAACGTGTCAAAAATATGAGGAGCATGAAGCGGTGTTGAAAAACATTTAGAGACTGAAAACGTGTGAAAAATAAGAAGAGTTTCAAAAGGTGTGAAAAATATGAAGAGATTCAAAGGTGTCAAAAATATGAGGAGCATGAAACGGTCTGAAAAATAGGAGGAGCATGAAACGTTGTTCAAAAACATGAAGAGCCTTAAAAGGTGTGAAAAATATGAAGAGCTTCAATAGGTGTGAAAAATATGAGGAGAATGAAACGGTCTGAAAAATAGGAGGAGCATGAAGCCGTGTTCAAAAATATGAAGAGCCTGAAAAGAGGTAAAAATATGAAGAGCTTCCAAAGGTGTCAAATATATGAGGAGCATGAAACGGTCTGAAAAATAGGAAGAGCAAGAAGCGGTGCTGAAAAACATGAAGAGCATGAAAAGGTGTGAAAAATATGAAGAGCTACAAAGGTGTCAAATATATGAGGAGCATGAAACGGTCTGAAAATATGAGGAGCATGAAGCGGTGCTCTAAAACATGAGGAGCCTGAAAACATGTGAAATATATGAAGAGCTTCAAAATGTGTGGAGAATATGAGGAGAATTAAAAGGTCTGAAAAATAGGAGGAGCATGAAGTGGTGTTGAATAATATGAAGAGCATGAAAAGGTGTGAAAAATATGAAGAGTTTTAAAAGGTGTCAAAAATACGAGGAGCATGAAACGGTGTGAAAAATAGGAGGAGCATGAATCATTGTCGAAAAACATGAAATGCCTGAAAAGGTGTGAAAAACATGAAGAGACTGAAAAGGTGTGAAATATATGAAGAGCTTCAAAAAGTGTGAAAAATATGAGGAGCATGAAACGTTCTGAAAAATTGGAGGAGCATGAAGCGGTGTTGAAAAACATGAAGAGACAGAAATGATGTGAAAAATATGAAGAGCTTCAAAAGGTGTCAAAAATATGGGGACCATGAAACGGTCTGAAAAATAGGAGGAGCATGAACTGGTGTTGAAAAACATGAAGAGCCTGAAAAAGTGTGAAATATATGAAGAGCTTCAAAAGGTGTCAAACAGATGAAGAGGATGAAAAGGTCTGAAAAATAGGAGGAGCATGAAGCGGTGTTGAAAAACATGAAGAACCTGAAAAGGTGTGAAAAATATAAAGAGCTTCAAAAAGTGTGAAATACATGAGGAGCATGAAACGGTCTGAAAAATAGGAGGAGCATGAAGCGGTGTTCAAAAACATGAAGAGCCTGAAAAGCTGTGAAAAATATGAAGAGCTTCAAAAGGTGTGAAAAATATGAAGAGCTTCAAAAGGTGTGAAAAATATGAAGAGCTTCAAAAGGTGTCAAAAATGAGATGAGCATCAAAAGGTCTGAAAAATAGGAAGAGCATGGAGTGGAGTTGAAAAACATGAAGCGCTTGAAAAAGTGTGAAATATATGAAGAGTTTCAAAAGGTGTGAAAAATATGGGGAGCATGAAACGATCTGAAAAATAGGAGGAGCATGAAGCGGTGTTCAAAAACCTGAAGAGCCTGAAAAGCTGTGAAAATTATGAAGAGCTCAAAAGATGTGAAAATTATGAGGAGCATGAAACGATCTGAAAAATAGGAGGTGCATGAAACATTGATCAAAAACATGAAGAGCCTGAAAAGGTGTGAAAAATATGAAGAGCTTCAAAAGGTGTGAAATACATGTTGAGCATGAAACGGGTTGAAAAATAGGAGAAGCATGAAGTGGTGTGTAAAAACTTGAAGAGCCTGAAAAGGTGTGAAAAATATGAAGAGCTTCAAAAGGTGTGAAATACATGAGGAGCATAAAACTCTCTGAAAAATAGGAGGAGCATGAAGCGGTGCTCAAAAACATGAAGAGCCTGAAAAGTTGTGAAAAATATGAAGAGCTTCAAAAGGTGTCAAAAATATGAAGAGCATAAAACTGTCTGAAAAAATAGGAGGAGCCTGAAGCAGAGTTCAAATACATGAAGAGCCTGAAATGCTGTGAAAAATATGAAGAGCTTCAAAAGGTGTCAAAAATATGAGGAGCATGAAAAGGTCTGAAAAATAGGACGAGCATGAAGGGGTGTTGAAAAACATGAAGAGCGTGAAAAGGTGTGAAAAATATGAAGAGCTTCAAAAGATGTGAAAAATATGAAGAGTTTCAAAAGGTGTCAAAAATATGAGGAGCATGAAACGGTCTGAAATATAGGAGGAGCATGAAGCGGTGTTGAAAAACATGAAGAGCGTGAAAAGGTGTGAAAAATATGAAGAGCTTCTAAAGGTGTCAAAAATATGAGGAGCATGAAACGGTCTGAAAAACAGGAAGGAGCAGGAAGCGGTGTTCAAAAACCTGAAGAGCCTGAAAAGGTGTGAAAAATATGAAGAGCTTCAAAAGGTGTCAAAATATGAGGAGCATGAAAAGGTCTGCAAAAAGGAGGAGCATGAATTAGTGTTGAAAAACTTGAAGAGCCTGAAAAGGTGAGAAAAATATGAAAAGCTTCAAAATCTGTCAAAAATATGAGGAACATGAGACAGTCTGAAAAATGGAGGGGCATGAAGCGGTCTTCAAAAACATGACGAGCCTGAAAACCTGTGAAAAATATGAAGAGCTTCAAAAGGTGTGAAATAGATGAGGCACATGAAACTCTCTGAAAATTAGGAGGAGCAGGAAGCAGTGTTGAAAAACATGAAGAGCCTGAAAAGGTGTGAAAAATATGAAGACCTTCTGAAGGTGTAAAATACATGAGGCGCATGAAACTCTCTGAAAATTAGGAGGAGCAAGAAGCAGTGTTCAACAACATGAAGAGCCTGAAAACTTGTGAAAAATATGAAGAGCTTCAAAAGGGGTAAAAAATATGAGGCGCATGAAACGGTCTGAAAAATAGGAGGAGCATGAGGTGGTGTTGAAAAACATGAAGAGCCTGAAAAGGTGTGAAAAATATGAAGAGCTTTAAAAGGTGTGAAAAATATGAAGAGCTTCAAAAGGTGTGAAATATATGAAGAGCTTCAAAAGGTGTCAAAATGAGATGAGCATGAAACGTCTGAAAAAGAGGAGGAGCATGAAGTGGTGTTGAAAAACATGAAAAGCCTGAAAATGTGTGAAAAATATGAAGAGCTTCAAAAGGTGTGAAATATATGAGGTGCAAGAAACGGTCTGAAAAATAGGAGGAGCATTAAGCGTTGTTGAAAAACATGAATAGGCGGAAAAGGTGTGAAAAATATGAAGAGCTTCAAAAGGTGTCAAAAATCTGAGGAGCATGAAACGTTCTGAAAAAAAGGAGGAGCATTAAGCGGTGTTGAAAAACATGAAGAGCCTGAAAACGTGTGAAAATATGAAGAGCTTCAAAAGGTGTGAAAAATATGAAGAGCTTCAAAAGGTGTCAAAAATATGAGGAGCATGAAACGGTCTGAAAAAATATAAAAAGCATGAAGCGGTGTTCAAAAACATGAAGAGCCTGAAAAGGTGTGAAAAATATTAAGAGCTTAAAAAGGTGTCAAAAATATGAGGAGCATGAAACGGTCTGAAAAATAGGAGGATTATGAAATGGTGTTCAAAAACATGAAGAGCCTGAAAGGGTGTGAAAAATATGAAAGCCTCAAAACCTGTCAAAAATATGAGGAGCATGAAACCGTCTGAAAAATAGCAGGAGCATGAAGCGGTGTTCAAAAACATGAAGAGCCTGAAAAGGTGTGAAAAATATTAAGAGCTTAAAAAGGTGTCAAAAATATGAGGAGCATGATACGTTCTGAAAAATAGGAGGAGCATGAAACGGTGTTCAAAAACATGAAGAGCCTGAAAAGTTGTGAAAAATATGCAAAGCTTCAAAAGGTGTCAAAAATCAGAGGAGCATGAAACGGTCTGAAAAATAGGAGGAGCATGAAGTCGTGTTCAAAAATATGAAGAGCCTGAAAAGTTGTGAAAAATATGACGAGCTTCAAAAGGTGTGTAATATATGAGGAACATGATACGGTCTAAAAAATAGGAGGAGTATGAAGCGGTGTTGAAAAACATGAAGAGCCAGTAAAGGAGTGAAATATATGAAGACCTTCAAAAGGTGTGAGAAATATGAAGAGCTTCAACAGGTGTCAAAAATGAGATGAGCATGAAATGGTCTGAAAAACAGGAGGAGCATGAAGTGGTGTTGATAAACAAGAAGAGCATGAAAAGTTGTGAAATATATGAAGAGCTTCAAAAGGTGTAAAAAATATGAGGAGTATGAAAAGGTCTGAAAACGAAGAGGAGCATGAAGGGGTGTTCAAAAACATGAAGAGCCTGAAAAGCTGTGAAAAATATGAAGAGCTTCTAAAGGTGTCAAAAATATGAGAAGTATGAAACGTTCTGAAAAACAGGAGGAGCATGAAGCGGTTTTGAAAAACATGAAGAGCCTGAAAACGTGTGAAAAATATGAAGAGCTACAAAAGGTGTCAAAAATATGAGGAGCATGAAACAGTCTGAAAAATATTAGGAGAATGAAGCACTGTTGAAAAACATGAAGAGCCTGAAAAGGTGAGAAAAAAATGAAGAGTTTCAAAACGTGTCGAAAATATGAGGAGCATGAAACGGTCTGAAATAGGAGGAGCATGAAATGGTGTTGAGAGACATGAAGAGCCTGAAAAGGTTTGAAAAATATGAAGAGTTTCAAAAGGTGTCAAAATTATGGGGAGCATTAAACGTTCTAAACATAGAATAGCATGAAGTGGTGTTGAAAAATATGAAGAGCCAGAAAAGGTGTGAAAAATATGAAGAGCTCCAAAAGGTGTGAAAAATATGAGGAGCATGGAACGTTCTGAAAAATAGGAGGAGCATGAAACGATGTTCAAAAACCTGAAGAGCCTGAAATGCTGTGAAATATATGAAGAGCTTCAAAAGGTGTCAAAAATATGAGGAGCATGAAACTGTCTGAAAAATATGAAGAGTTTCAATATTTGTCAAAATATGAGGAGCATGAAATGGTGTTCAAAAACATGAAGAGCCTTAAAAGGTGTGAAAAATATGAAGAGCTTTAAAGGTGTGAAAATTATGAGGAGCATGAAACCGTCTGAAAAATAGGAGGAGCATGACACGGTGTTGAAAAACATGAAGAGCCTTAACATGTGTGAAAAATATGAAGAGTTTAAAGGTGTGAAAAATATGAGGAGCATGAAACCGTCTGAAAAATAGGAGGAGCATCACACGGTGTTGAAAAACATGAAGAACATGAAAAGGTGTGAAAAATATGAAGAGATTGAAAAGCTGTCAAAAATATGAGGAGCCTGAAACGGTCTGAGAAATAGGAGGAAATGAAGTGGTGTTGAAAAAGATGAAGAGCCTGAAAAGGTGTGAAAAATATGAAGAGCTTCAAAAGGTGTCAAAAATATGAGGATCATGAAATGATGTGAAAAATATGAGGAACATGAAACGGTCTGAAAAATAGGAGGAGCATGAAGTGGTGTTGAAAAACATGAAGAGCATCAAAAGGTGTCAAAAATATGAAGAGCTTCGAATGGTGTCAAAAATATTATGAGCATGAAACGATCTGAAAAATAGGTGGAGCATGAAGCGGTGTTGAAAAACATGAAGAGCTTGAAAAGGTGTCAAAAATATGAAGAGCTTCAAAAGGTGTCAAAATTATGAGGAGCATAAAATAGTCTGTAAAATAGGATGAGCAGGAAGCCGTGTTGAAAAACATGAAGAGTCTGAAAAGGTGTGAAAAATATGAAGAGCTTCAAAAGGTGTCAAAACTATGAGGAGCATGAAACAGTCTGAAAAATAGGAGGAGCATGAAGCGATGTTGAAAAACATGAAGAGAATGAAAAGGTGTGAAAAATATGAAGAGCTTCAAAATGTTTCAAAAATATGAGGAGCATGAAATCGTCTGAAAAATAGGAGGAGCACGAAGCGGTGTTGAAAAACATGAAGAGCCTGAAAAGGTGTGAAAAATATGAAGAGCTTCAAAAGGTGTCAAAAATATGAGGCGCATGAAACGGCCTGAAAAATAGGAGGAGCATGAAACGGTATGAAAAATAGGAGGAGCATGAATTGGTGTTCAAAAACATGAAGAGATTGAAAAGGTGTGAAATATATGAAGAGCTTCAAAAGGTGTCAAAAATAGGAGGAGAATGAAACTGTCTGAAATAAAGGAGGAGCATGAAGCGGTGTTGAAAACCATGAAGAGCCTGAAAAGGTGTGAAAAATATGAAGAGCTTCAAAAGGTGTCAAACATAGGAGGAGCATAAAACTGTCTGAAAAATAGGAGGAGCATGAAGCCGTGTTCAAAAACATGAAGAGCCTGAAAAGGTGTGAAAAATACGAAGAGCTTTAAAACGTGTCAAAATATGAGGAGCATGAAACGGCCTGAAGAATAGGAGGAGCATGAAACGGTATGAAAAATAGGAGGAGCATGAATTGGTGTTCAAAAACATGAAGAGATTGAAAAGGTGTGAAATATATGAAGAGCTTCAAAAGGTGTCAAAAATAGGAGGAGAATGAAACTGTCTGAAATAAAGGAGGAGCATGAAGCGGTGTTGAAAACCATGAAGAGCCTGAAAAGGTGTGAAAAATATGAAGAGCTTCAAAAGGTGTCAAACATAGGAGGAGCATAAAACTGTCTGAAAAATAGGAGGAGCATGAAGCCGTGTTCAAAAACATGAAGAGCCTGAAAAGGTGTGAAAAATATGAAGTGCTTCAAAACGTGTCAAAAATATTAGCAGCAGGAAACGGTCTGAAAAATAGGAGGAGCATGAAACGGTGTTCAAAAACATGAAGAGCGTGGAAATGTGTGAAAAATATGAAGAGCTTCAAAAGGTGTGAAATATATGAGGAGCATGAAACGCTCTAAAAAATAGGAGGAGCATGAAGCTGTGTTGAAAAACATGAAGAGCCTGTAAAGGAGTGAAATAAATGAAGAGTTTCAAAAGGTGTCAAAAATATGAGGAGTAAGAAACGGTCTGAAATATAGAAGGAATATGAAGCGGTGTTGAAAAACATGAAGAGCCTGAAATGATGTGAAGTATATGAAGAGCTTCAAAAGGTGTCAAAAATATGAGGAGCAAGAAACGGTCTGAAAAATATGAGGAGCATGAAGTGGTGTTGAAAAACATGAAGAGCATCAAAAGGTGTCAAAAATATGAAGAGCTTCGAATGGTGTCCAAAATATTATGAGCATGAAACGTTCTGAAAAATAGGAGGAGCATGAAGCGGTGTTGAAAAACATGAAGAGCTTGAAAAGGTGTCAAAAATATGAAGAGCTTCAAAAGGTGTCAAAATTATGAGGAGCATGAAATGGTCTGAAAAATAGGAAGAGCAGGAAGCTGTGTTGAAAAACATGAAGAGCCTGAAAAAGTGTGAAAAATATGAAGAGCTTCAAAAGGTGTCAAAACTATGAGGAGCATGAAACGGTCTGAAAAATAGGAGGAGCATGAAGCGGTGTTGAAAAACATGAAGAGCATGAAAAGGTGTGAAAAATATGAAGAGCTTCAAAAGGTGTCAAAAATATGAGGAGCATGAAACGGTCTGAAAAATAGGAGGAGCATGAAGCGGTGTTGAAAAACATGAAGAGCCTGAAAAGGTGTGAAAAATATGAAGAGCTTCAAAAGGTGTCAAAAATATGAGGCGCATGAAATGGTCTGAAAAATAGGAGGAGCATGAAGCGCTGTTGAAAACATGAAGAGCCTGAAAAGGTGTGAAAAATATGAAGAGCTTCACAAGGTGTCAAAAATATCAGGAGCATGAAACGGTCTGAAAAATAAGAGGAGATGCAGTAGTGTTCAAAAACATGAAGAACCTGAAAATGTGTGAAAAATACGAAGAGCTTCAAAAGGTGTCAAAATATGAGGAGCATGAAACGGCCTGAAAAATAGCAGGAGCATGAAATGGTATGAAAAATAGGAGGAGCATGAATCCGTGTTCAAAACCATGAAGAGCTTGAAAAGTTGTGAAATATATGAAGAGTTTCAAAAGGTGTCAAAAATAGGAGGAGAATGAAACTGTCTCAAATAAAGGAGGAGCATGAAGCGGTGTTGAAAAACATGAAGAGCTTGAAAAGCTGTGAAAAATATGAAGAGCCTCAAGGTGTGAAATACTTGAGGAGCATGAATCGGTCTGAAAAACAGGAGGAGCATGAAGCGGTGTTGAAAAACATGAAGAACCTGAAATTGTGTGAAAAATATGAAGAGCTTCAAAAGGTTTCAAAAATATAAGGAGCATGAAACGGTCTGAAAAATAGTAGGAGCATGAAACGGTGTTCAAAAAGATGAGAAGCCTGAAAAGGTGTGAACAATATGAAGAGCTTCAAAATGTGTGAAATACTTGAGGAGCATGAAACGGTCTGAAAAATAGGAGGAGCATGAAGTGGTGTTGAAAACCATGAAGAGCCTGAAAAGGTGTGAAAAATATGAAGAGCTTCAAAAGGTGTCAAACATAGGAGGAGCATAAAACTGTCTGAAAAATAGGAGGAGCATGAAGCCGTGTTCAAAAACATGAAGAGCCTGAAAAGGTGTGAAAAATATGAAGAGCTTCAAAAGGCCTGAAAAATATGAAGAGCTTCAAAAGGTGTCAAAAATGGGATGAGCATGAAACTGTCTGAAATAAAGGAGGAGCATGAATTGGTGTTCAAAAACATGAAGAGATTGAAAAGGTGTGAAATATATGAAGATCTTCAAAAGGTGTCAAAAATAGGAGGAGAAAGAAACTGTCTGAAATAAAGGAGGAGCATGAAGCGGTGTTGAAAACCATGAAGAGCCTGAAAATGTGTGAAAAATATGAAGAGCTTCAAAAGGTGTCAAACATAGGAGGAGCATAAAACTGTCTGAAAAATAGGAGGAGCATGAAGCCGTGTTCAAAAACATGAAGAGACTGAAAATGTGTGAAAAATACGAAGAGCTTTAAAACGTGTCAAAATATGAGGAGCATGAAACGGCCTGAAGAATAGGAGGAGCATGAAACGGTATGAAAAATAGGAGGAGCATGAATTGGTGTTCAAAAACATGAAGAGATTGAAAAGGTGTGAAATATATGAAGAGCTTCAAAAGGTGTCAAAAATAGGAGGAGAATGAAACTGTCTGAAATAAAGGAAGAGCATGAAGCGGTGTTGAAAACCATGAAGAGCCTGAAAAGGTGTGAAAAATATGAAGAGCTTCAAAAGGTGTCAAACATAGGAGGAGCATAAAAGTGTCTGAAAAATAGGAGGAGCATGAAGCCGTGTTCAAAAACATGAAGAGCCTGAAAAGGTGTGAAAAATATGAAGTGCTTCAAAACGTGTCAAAAATATTAGGAGCAGGAAACGGTCTGAAAAATAGGAGGAGCATGAAACGGTGTTCAAAAACATGAAGAGCGTGGAAATGTGTGAAAAATATGAAGAGCTTCAAAAGGTGTGAAATATATGAGAAGCATGCAACGCTCTAAAAAATAGGAGGAGCATGAAGCTGTGTTGAAAAACATGAAGAGCCTGTAAAGGAGTGAAATAAATGAAGAGTTTCAAAAGGTGTCAAAAATATGAGGAGTAAGAAACGGTCTGAAATATAGAAGGAATATGAAGCGGTGTTGAAAAACATGAAGAGCCTGAAATGATGTGAAATATATGAAGAGCTTCAAAAGGTGTCAAAAATATGAGGAGCAAGAAACGGTCTGAAAAATATGAGGAGCATGAAGTGGTGTTGAAAAACATGAAGAGCATCAAAAGGTGTCAAAAATATGAAGAGCTTCGAATGGTGTCCAAAATATTATGAGCATGAAACGTTCTGAAAAATAGGAGGAGCATGAAGCGGTGTTGAAAAACATGAAGAGCTTGAAAAGGTGTCAAAAATATGAAGAGCTTCAAAAGGTGTCAAAATTATGAGGAGCATGAAATGGTCTGAAAAATAGGAAGAGCAGGAAGCTGTGTTGAAAAACATGAAGAGCCTGAAAAGGTGTGAAAAATATGAAGAGCTTCAAAAGGTGTCAAAAATATGAGGCGCATGAAATGGTCTGAAAAATAGGAGGAGCATGAAGCGCTGTTGAAAAACATGAAGAGCCTGAAAAGGTGTGAAAAATATGAAGAGCTTCAAAAGGTGTCAAAAATATGAGGCGCATGAAATGGTCTGAAAAATAGGAGGAGCATGAAGCGCTGTTGAAAAACATGAAGAGCCTGAAAAGGTGTGAAAAATATGAAGAGCTTCACAAGGTGTCAAAACTATGAGGAGCAGGAAACGGTCTGAAAAATAGGAGGAGCTTGAAGCGGTGTTGAAAAACATGAAGAGCATGAAAAGTAGTGAAAAATATGAAGAGCTTCAAAAGGTGTCAAAAATATGAGGAGCATGAAACCGTCTGAAAAATAAGAGGAGATGCAGTAGTGTTCAAAAACATGAAGAACCTGAAAATGTGTGAAAAATACGAAGAGCTTCAAAAGGTGTCAAAATATGAGGAGCATGAAACGGCCTGAAAAATAGCAGGAGCATGAAATGGTATGAAAAATAGGAGGAGCATGAATCCGTGTTCAAAATCATGAAGAGCTTGAAAAGTTGTGAAATATATGAAGAGTTTCAAAAGGTGTCAAAAATAGGAGGAGAATGAAACTGTCTCAAATAAAGGAGGAGCATGAAGCGGTGTTGAAAACCATGAAGAGCCTGAAAAGGTGTGAAAAATATGAAGAGCTTCAAAAGGTGTCAAACATAGGAGGAGAATAAAACGGTCTGAAAAATAGGAGGAGCATGAAGCCGTGTTCAAAAACATGAAGAGCCTGAAAAGGTGTGAAAAATATGAAGAGCTTCAAAAGGTGTCAAAAATATCAGGAGCATGAAACGGTCTGAAAAATAGGAGGAGCATGAAGCGGTGTTCAAAAACATGAAGAGCCTGAAAAGGTGTGAAAAATATGAAGAGCTTCAAAAGGTCTGAAAAATATGAAGAGCTTCAAAAGGTGTCAAAAATGGGATGAGCATGAAACTGTCTGAAATAAAGGAGGAGCATGAATTGGTGTTCAAAAACATGAAGAGATTGAAAAGGTGTGAAATATATGAAGAGCTTCAAAAGGTGTCAAAAATAGGAGGAGAATGAAACTGTCTGAAATAAAGGAGGAGCATGAAGCGGTGTTGAAAACCATGAAGAGCCTGAAAAGGTGTGAAAAATATGAAGAGCTTCAAAAGGTGTCAAACATAGGAGGAGCATAAAACTGTCTGAAAAATAGGAGGAGCATGAAGCCGTGTTCAAAAACATGAAGAGCCTGAAAAGGTGTGAAAAATATGAAGTGCTTCAAAACGTGTCAAAAATATTAGCAGCAGGAAACGGTCTGAAAAATAGGAGGAGCATGAAACGGTGTTCAAAAACATGAAGAGCGTGGAAATGTGTGAAAAATATGAAGAGCTTCAAAAGGTGTGAAATATATGAGGAGCATGAAACGCTCTAAAAAATAGGAGGAGCATGAAGCTGTGTTGAAAAACATGAAGAGCCTGTAAAGGAGTGAAATAAATGAAGAGTTTCAAAAGGTGTCAAAAATATGAGGAGTAAGAAACGGTCTGAAATATAGAAGGAATATGAAGCGGTGTTGAAAAACATGAAGAGCCTGAAATGATGTGAAGTATATGAAGAGCTTCAAAAGGTGTCAAAAATATGAGGAGCAAGAAACGGTCTGAAAAATATGAGGAGCATGAAGTGGTGTTGAAAAACATGAAGAGCATCAAAAGGTGTCAAAAATATGAAGAGCTTCGAATGGTGTCCAAAATATTATGAGCATGAAACGTTCTGAAAAATAGGAGGAGCATGAAGCGGTGTTGAAAAACATGAAGAGCTTGAAAAGGTGTCAAAAATATGAAGAGCTTCAAAAGGTGTCAAAATTATGAGGAGCATGAAATGGTCTGAAAAATAGGAAGAGCAGGAAGCTGTGTTGAAAAACATGAAGAGCCTGAAAAAGTGTGAAAAATATGAAGAGCTTCAAAAGGTGTCAAAACTATGAGGAGCATGAAACGGTCTGAAAAATAGGAGGAGCATGAAGCGGTGTTGAAAAACATGAAGAGCATGAAAAGGTGTGAAAAATATGAAGAGCTTCAAAAGGTGTCAAAAATATGAGGAGCATGAAACGGTCTGAAAAATAGGAGGAGCATGAAGCGGTGTTGAAAAACATGAAGAGCCTGAAAAGGTGTGAAAAATATGAAGAGCTTCAAAAGGTGTCAAAAATATGAGGCGCATGAAATGGTCTGAAAAATAGGAGGAGCATGAAGCGCTGTTGAAAACATGAAGAGCCTGAAAAGGTGTGAAAAATATGAAGAGCTTCACAAGGTGTCAAAAATATCAGGAGCATGAAACGGTCTGAAAAATAAGAGGAGATGCAGTAGTGTTCAAAAACATGAAGAACCTGAAAATGTGTGAAAAATACGAAGAGCTTCAAAAGGTGTCAAAATATGAGGAGCATGAAACGGCCTGAAAAATAGCAGGAGCATGAAATGGTATGAAAAATAGGAGGAGCATGAATCCGTGTTCAAAACCATGAAGAGCTTGAAAAGTTGTGAAATATATTAAGAGTTTCAAAAGGTGTCAAAAATAGGAGGAGAATGAAACTGTCTCAAATAAAGGAGGAGCATGAAGCGGTGTTGAAAAACATGAAGAGCTTGAAAAGCTGTGAAAAATATGAAGAGCCTCAAGGTGTGAAATACTTGAGGAGCATGAATCGGTCTGAAAAACAGGAGGAGCATGAAGCGGTGTTGAAAAACATGAAGAACCTGAAATTGTGTGAAAAATATGAAGAGCTTCAAAAGGTTTCAAAAATATAAGGAGCATGAAACGGTCTGAAAAATAGTAGGAGCATGAAACGGTGTTCAAAAAGATGAGAAGCCTGAAAAGGTGTGAACAATATGAAGAGCTTCAAAATGTGTGAAATACTTGAGGAGCATGAAACGGTCTGAAAAATAGGAGGAGCATAAATCGGTGTTCAAAAACATGAAGAGCATTAAAAGGTGTGAAAAATGTGAAGAGCTTCAAAAGACGTCAAAAATATGAGGAGCATGAAACGGTCTGAAAATAGGAGGGGCATGACGCGGTGTTGAAAAACATGAAGAGCCTGAAAAGGTGTCAAAAATATGAGGAGCATGAAATGGTCTGAAAAATAGGAGGAGCAGGAAGCGGTGTTGAAAAACATGAAGAGCTTGAAATGGTGTCAAAAATATGAAGAGCTTCAAAAGGTGTCATAACTATGAGGAGCATGAAACGGTCAGAAAAATAGGAGGAGCATGAAGCGGTGTTGAAAAACATGAAGAGCATGAAAAGGTGTGAAAAATATGAAGAGCTTCAAAAGGTGTCAAAAATATGAGGAGCATGAAATGGTCTGAAAAATAGGAGGAGCATGAAGTGGTGTTGCAAAACATGAAGAGCCTGAAAACGTGTGAAAAATATGACAAGCTTCAAAAGGTGTCAAAAATATGAGGCGCATGAAAAGGTCTGAAAAATAGGAGGAGCATGAAGCGGTGTTGAAAAACATGAAGAGCCTGAAAAGGTGTGAAAAATATGAAGAGCTTCAAAAGGTGTGAATTACATGAGGAGCATGAAACGGTCTGAAAAATAGGAGGAGCATGAAGCGGTGTTGAAAAACATGAACAGCCTGAAAAGGTGTGAAAAATATGAAGAGCTTCAAAAGGTGTGAAAAATATGAGGAGCATGAAACGGTCTGAAAATTAGGAAGAGCATGAAGCCGTGTTGAAAAACATGAAGAGCCAGGAAGGGTGTAAAAAATATGAAGAGCTTCAAAAGGTGTCAAAAATAAAAGGAACATGAAACGGTCTGAAAAATAGGAGGAGCATGAAGTGGTGTTGAAAATCATGAAGATCCTGAAAAGCTGTGTAAAATATGAAGAGCCGCAAAATGTGTGAAATACATGAGGAGCATGAAACGGCCTGAAAAATAGGAGGAGCATGAAGTGGTGTTGAAAAACATTAAGAGCCTGAAAATGTGTGAAATATATGAAGAGCTTCAAACGATTTCAGAAATGAGAGGAACATGAAACGGTCTGAAAAATAGGAGGAGCATGAAGTGGTGTTGAAAAACATGAAGAGCCTGAAAAGGTGTGAAAAATATGAATAGTTTCAAAAGATGTGAAAAATTTGAAAAACTTCAAAAGCTGTCAAAAATGAGATGAGCATGAAACGGTCTGAGAAATAGGAGAAGCATGAAGTGGTGTTGAAAAACATGAAGAGCTTGAAAAAGTGTGAATTATATGAAGAGCTTCAAAAGGTGTCAAAAATATGAAGAGCTTCAAAAGGTGTCAAAAATATGAGGAGCATGAAACGGTCTGAAAAATAGGAGGAGCATTGTAACATTGTTGAAAAAATTGAAGAGCCTGAAAAAGTGTGAAAAATATGAAGAGCTTCAAAAGGTGTCAAAAATATGAGGAGCATGAAACGGTCTGAAAAATAGGAGGAGCATGAAGCTGTGTTGAAAAATATGAAGAGCCTGAAAAGGTGTGAAAAATATGAAGAGCTTCAAAGGTGTCAAATATGAGATGAGCATGAAACGGTGTGTAAAATAGGAGGAGCAGGAAGTGGTGTTGAAAAACATGAAGAGCCTGAAAAAGTGTAAAATATATGAAGACCTTCAAAATTTGTGAAAAATATTAGGAGCTTCAAAAGAGGTCAAAAATATGAGGAGCATGAAACGGTCTGAAAAATAGGAGGAGCATGAAACGGTTTTGAAAAACACGACGGGCCTGAAAAGGTGTGAAAAATATGAAGAGCTTCAAAGGGTGTGAAATACATAGGGGCATGAAACGGTCTGAAAAATAGAAGGAGCATGAAGCTGTGTTGAAAAACATGAAGAGCCTGAAAAGTTGCGAAAAATATGAAGACCTTCAAAAGGTGTCAAAACTATGAGGAGTATGAAAGGGTCTGAAAAGTAGGAGGAGCATGAAACGGTGATCAAAAACATGAAGAGCCTGAAAAGCTGTGAAAAATATGAAGAGCCTCAAGGTGTGAAATACTTGAGGAGCATGAATCGGTTTGAAAAACAGGAGGAGCATGAAGCGGTGTTGAAAAACATGAAAAGCCTGAAAAGGTGTGAAAAATATGAAGAGCTTCAAAAGGTGTCAAAAATATGAGGAGCATGAAACAGTCTGAAAAATATGAGGAGCATGAATTGGTGTTCAAAAACATGAAGAGCCTGAAAAGGTGTGAAAAATATGAAGAGCTTCAAAAAGTGTCAAAAATATGAGGAGCATGAAACGGTCTGAAAAATAGGAGGAGCATGAAGCGGTGTGAAAAATATGAAGAGCCTGAAAAGATGTGAAAAATATGAAGAGCTTCAAAAGGTTTCAAAAATATAAGGAGCATGAAACGGTCTGAAAAATAGTAGGAGCATGAAACGGTGTTCAAAAAGATGAGAAGCCTGAAAAGGTGTGAAAAATATGAAGAGCTTCAAAATGTGTGAAATACATGAGGAGCATGAAACGGTCTGAAAAATAGGAGGAGCATGAAGCGTTGTTGAAAAACATGAAGAGTCTGAAAAGGTGTGTAAAATGTGAAGAGCTTCAAAAGGAGTGAAATACATGAGGAGCATGAAACCGTCTGAATTATAGGAGGAGCATGAAGCGGTGTTCATAAACATGAAGAGCTTGAAAAGGTGTGAAATATATGAAGAGCTTCAAAAGGTGTCAAAAATATGAAGAGAATGAAACGGTCTGAAAAATAGGAGGAGCATGAAGCGGTGTTGAAAAACACGAAGAGCCTGAAAATGTGTAAAAAATATGAAGAGCTTCAAAAGGTGTGAAATACATGAGGAGCACGAAACGGTCTGAAAAATAGGAGGAGCATGAAATGCTGTTGAAAAACATGAAGAGCCTGAAAAGGTATGAAAAATATGAAGAGCTTCAAAAGGTGTGAAATATATGAAGAGCATGAAACGGTCTGAAAAATAGGAGGAGCATGAAGCTGTGTTCAAAAACATGAGAACTAGAAAAGGTGTGAAAAATATGAAGAGCTTCAAAAGGTGTGAAATATATGCGGAGCATGAAA
Organism: Dama dama; assembly: GCF_033118175.1. Taxonomy (NCBI): domain Eukaryota; kingdom Metazoa; phylum Chordata; class Mammalia; order Artiodactyla; family Cervidae; genus Dama; species Dama dama. Next base: position 2,178,614 of record NW_026870882.1, read on the forward strand.
CGGCCTGAAAAATAGGAGGAGCATGAAAGGGTCTGAAAAATAGGAGGAGCATAAATCGGTTTTGAAAAAATGAAGAGCATGAAAAGGTGTGAAAAATATGAAGAGCTTCAAAAGGTGTGAAATACATCAGGAGCATGAAACGGTCTGAAAAATAGGAGGAGCATGAAGTGGTGTTGAAAAACATGAAGAGCCTGAAAAGGTGTGAAAAATATGAAGAGCTTCAAAACGTGTGAAAAATATGAGGAGCATGAAGCAGTCTGTAAAATAGGAGGAGCAAGAAGCGGTGTTGAGAAACATGGAGAGCCTGAAAAGGTGTGAAAAATATGAAGAGCTTCAAAAGGTGTGAAATACATGAGGAGCGTGAAACGGTCTGAAAAATAGTAGGAGCATGAAGCAGTGTTGAGAAACATGGAGAGCCTAAAAAGGTGTGAAAAATATGAAGAGCTTCAAAAGGTGTGAAATACATGAGGAGCATGAAACGGTCTGAAAAATAGGAGGAGCATGAAACGGTGTTCAAAAACCTGAAGAGAATGAAAAGGTGTGAAAAATATGAAGAGCTTCAAAAGTTGTCAAAAGATGAGGAGGATTAAACGGTCTGAAAAATAGGAGGAGCATGAAGCAGTGTGGAAAAACATGAAGAGCCTGAAAAGGTGTGCAGTACATGAAGCGCTTCAAAAGTTGTCAAAAATATGAGGAGCATAAAAATGTATGAAAAATAGGAGGAGCATGAAGCTTTTTTGAAAAATATGAAGAGCCTGAAAAGGTGTGAAAAATATGAAGAGCTTCAAAATGGTGTCAAAAATATGAGGAGCATGAAATGGTCTGAAAAATAGGAGGAGCATGAAGCGGTGTTCAAAAACATGAAGAGCCTGAAAAGGTGTGAAAAATATGAAGAGCTCAAAAGGTGTGAAACACATGAGGAGAATGAAACGGTCTGAAAAATAGGAGGAGCATGAAGCGGTGTTGAAAAACATGAACTGCCTGAAAAGCTGTGAAAAATATGAAGAGCTTCAAAAGGTGTGAAAAATATGAAGAGCTTCAACAGGTGTCAAAAATATGAGGAGCATGAAACGTTCTGAAAAAAAGGAGGAGCATGAAACGCTGTTGAAAAACATGAAGAGCCTGAAAAGTTGTGAAATATATGAAGAGCTTCAAAAGGTGTCAAAAATATCAGATGAGAGAGACACGGTGTTCAAAAACGTGAAGAGCCTGAAAAGATGTGAAAAATACGAAGAGATTCAAAAGATGTCAAAAATAGGAGGAGCCTGAAACGGTGTTGAAAAACATGAAGAGCATGAAAAACTGTGAAAAATATGAAGAGCTTCAAAAGGTGTCAAAAATATGAGGAGCATGAAACGGTGTTCAAAAACATGGAAAGCAAGAAAATGTGTGAAAAATATGAAGAGCTTCAAAAGGTGTCAAAAATATGAGGAGCATGAAACGGTCTGAAAAATAGGAGGAAAATTAAGCAGTGTTGAAAAACATGAAGAGCTTGAAAAGGTTTGAAAAATATGAAGAGTTGGAAAATGTGTCAAAAATATGAAGAGAGGGAAACGGTCTGAAAAATAGGAGGAGCATGAAGTGGTGTTGAAAAACATGAAGAGCCTGAAAAGCTGTGAAAAATATGAAGAGCATCAAAACCTGTCAAAATATGAGGAGCATAAAACGGTGTTCAAAAACATGAAACGCCTGAAAAGGTGTGCAATATATGAACAGCTTCAAAACGTGTCAAAAATAGGAGGAGCATGAAGCGGTGTAGAAAAACATGAAGACCCTAAAAAGCTTTGAAAAATATGAAGACCTTCAAATCGTGTCAAAATATGAGGAGCATGAAACGGTCTGAAAATTGGAGGAGCATGAAGCAGTTTTGAAAAACATGAAGACCCTGAAAAGGTGTGAAAAATATGAAGAGCTTCAAATCGTGTCAAAAATATGAGGAGCATGAAACGGTCTGAAAATTGGAGGAGCATGAAGCGGTGTTGAAAAACATGAAGAGCCTGAAAAGGTGTGAAAAATATGAAGAGCTTCAAAAGGTGTCAAAAATATGAGGAGCATGAAACGGTTTGAAAAATAGGAGGAGAATGAAACGGTGTTCAAAAACATGAAGAGCCTGAAAAGGTGTGAAAAATATGAAGAGCTTCAAAAGGTGTCAAAAATAGGAGGAGCATGAAACGGTCTGAAAAATAGGAGCAGCATGAAGCGGTGTAAAAAACATGAAGAGCCTGAAAACGTGTGAAAGATATGAAGACCTTCAAAAGGTGTCAAAAATATGAGGAGCATGAAACGGTCTGAAAAATAGGAGCAGCATGAAGCGGTGTAATAAACATGAAGAGCCTGAAAAGGAGTGAAAAATATGAAGAGCTTCAAAACGTGTGAAAAAAATGAAGAGCTTCAAAACGTGTCAAAAATATGAGGAGCATGAAACGGTCTGATAAATAGGAGGAGCAAGAAGCGGTGTTGAAAAACTTTAAGAGCCTGAAAACGTTTGAAAAATATGAAGAGCTTCAAAAGGTGTGGAAAATATGAAGAGCTTCAAAATGTGTCAAAAGCGAGATGAGTATGAAACGGTCTGAAAAATAGGAAGAACATGAAATGGTGTTGAAAAACATGAAGAGCCTGAAAATGTGTGAAATATATGAAGAGCTTCAAAATGTGTCAGAAATGAGAGAAGCATGAAACGGTCTGAAAAATAGGATGAGCAAGAAGCGGTGTTGAAAAACTTTAAGAGCCTGAAAACGTTTGAGAAACATGAAGAGCTTCAAAAGGTGTGGAAAATATGAAGAGCTTCAAAATGTGTCAAAAGCGAGATGAGTATGAAACGGTCTGATAAATAGGAGGAGCAAGAAGCGGTGTTGAAAAACTTTAAGAGCCTGAAAACGTTTGAGAAACATGAAGAGCTTCAAAAGGTGTGAAAAATTTGAAGAGCTTCAAAAGTTGTTAAAAATGAGATGAGCATGACACAGTTTGAAAAATAGGAGGAGCATGAAACCGTGTTCAAAAACATGAAGAGACTAAAAAGGTTGAAAAATATGAAGAGCTTGAAAATGTGTCAAAAATATGAGTAACCTGAAACGGTCGGAAAAATAAGAGGAGCTTGAAATGGTGTTCAAAAACATGAAGAGCCTGAAAAGGTGTGAAAAATATGAAGAGCTTCAAAAGGTGTGAAATACAATAGGAGCATGAAACGGTCTGAAAAGTAGGAGGAGCATGAAGCAGTGTTGAAAAACATGAAGAGCCTGAAAAGGTGTGACAAATATGAAGAGCTTCAAAATGTGTGAAATACATTAGGAGCAAGAAACGGTCTGTAAAATAGGAGAATCATGAAACGGTGTTGAAATACATGAAGAGCCTGAAAAGGTGTGAAATATATGAAGAGCTTCAAAAGGTGTGAAAAATATGAGGAGCATGAAACGGTCTGAAAAATAGGAGAGGCTGAAACTTTGTGGAAATACATGAAGACCCAAAAAATGTGTGAAAAATATGAAGAGCTTCAAAAGGAGTGAAATTCATGAGGAGCATGAAACGGTCTGAAAATTAGGAAGAGCATGAAGTGGTGTTGAAACACATGAAGTGCCTGAAAAGGTGTGAAAAATATGAAGGGCTTCAAAAGGTGTGAAAAATATGAGGAGCATGAAACGCTCTGAAAAATAAGAGGAGCATGAAGCCGTGTTGAAAAACATGCAGAGCCAGAAAAGGTGTGAAAAATATGAAGAGCTTCAAAATGTGTCAAAAATATGAGGAGTATGAAACCGTGTGAAAAATAGGAGCAGCATGAAGCGCTGTTCAAAAACATGAAGAGACTGAAAAGGTGTGAAAAATATGAAGAGCTTCAAATGGTGTGAAATACATGAGGAGTTTGAAACGGTCTGAAAATTGTAGGAGCATGAAGCGTTGTTCAAAAACATGAAGAGCCTGATGTGTGAAAAATATGAAGAGCTTCAAAAGGTGTGAAAAATAGGAGGAGCATGAAGCGTTGTTGAAAAACATGAAGAGCCTGAAAACGTGTGAAATATATGAAGAGCTTCAAAAGGTGTGAAAAATAGGAGGAGCATGAAACGGTGCTCAAAAACATGAAGAGCCTGAAAAGGTGTGAAAAATATGAAGAACTGCAAAAGTTATGAAAAATATGAGGAACATGAAACGGTCTTAAAAATAGGAGGAGCATGAAGTGGTGTTGAAAAACATGAAGAGCCTGAAATGGTGTGAAATATATGAGGAGCTTCAAAAGGTGTCAAAAATAAGAAGAGCATGAAACCGTCTGAAATATAGAAGAGCATGAAGTGGTGTTGAAAAACATGAAGAGCCTGAAAAGGTGTGATATATATGAATAGCTACAAAAGGTGTCAAAAATATGAGGAGCATGACACGGTGTTGAAAAACATGAAGAGCCTTAAAATGTGAGAAATATATGAAGAGATTTAAAGGTGTGAAAAATATGAGGAGCATGAAACCGTCAGAAAAATAGGAGGAGCATGACACGGTGTTGAAAAATATGAAGAGCATGAAAAGGTGTGAAAAATAGGAAGAGATTCAAAAGCTGTCAAAAATATGAGGAGCCTGAAACGTTCTGAAAAATAGCAGAAGCATGAAGTGGTGTTGAAAAAGACGAAGAGCCTGAAAAGGTGTGAAAAATATGAAGAGCTTCAAAAGGAGTCAAAAATATGAGGAGCATGAAAAGGTCTGAAAAATAGGAGGAGCATGAAGCGGTGTTCAAAAACATGAAGAGCCTGAAAAGTTGTGAAAAATTTGAAGAGCTTCAAAAGGTGTGAAATACATGAGGAGCATGAAACGGTCTGAAAAAAAGTAGGAGCATGAAGCAGTGTTCAAAAACTTGAAGAGTCTGAAAAGATGTGAAATATATGAAGAGCTTCAAAAGGTGTCTAAAATATGAGGAGCATGAAACGGTCTGAAATATATGAGGAGCAAGAAGCGGTGTTCAAAAACATGAAGAGCCTGAAAAGGTGTGAAAAATATGAAGAGCTTCAAAAGGTGTGTAATATATGAGGAGCATGAAACGGTCTAAAAAATAGGAGGAGGTGAAGCGGTGTTGAAAAACGAGAAGAGCCTGTAAAGGAGTGTAATAAATGAAGAGCTTCAAAAGGTGTGAGAAATATGAAGAGCTTCAACAGGTGTCAAAAATGAGATGAACATGAAATGGTCTGAAAAACAGGAGGAGCATGAAGTGGTGTTGATAAACATGAAGAGACTGACAAGTTGTGAAATATATGAAGAGCTTCAAAAGGTGTCAAAAATATGAGTAGTATGAAACGGTCTGAAAAAGAAGAGGAGCATGAAGCGGCGTTCAAAAACATGAAGAGCCTGAAAAGGTGTGAAACATTTGAAGAGCTTCAAAATGTGTGAAATACATGAGGAGCATGAAACGGTCTGAAAAAAAGGAGGAGCATGAAGCGGTGTTCAAAACCTTTAAGACTCTGAAAAGGTGTGAAATATATGAAGAGCTTCAAAAGCTGTCAAAAATATGAGGAGCATGAAACGGTCTGAAAAACTGGAGGAGCATGAAGTGGTGTAAAAAAACATGAAGAGCCTGAAAAGGTGTGAAAAATTCGAAGAGCTTCAAAAGGTGTGAAATACATGAGGAGCAGGAAACTGTCTGAAAAATTGGAGGAGCATGAAACGTTGTTCAAAAACATGAAGAGCCTGAAAAGGTGTGAAAAATATGAAGAGCTTCAAAAGGTGTGAAAGACATGAGGAGCATAAAATGATCTGAAAAATGGGAGGCACATGAAATCGTGTTCAAAAACATTAAGAGCCTGAAAAGGTGTGAAAAATATGAAGAGATGCAAGAGGTGTGAAATACGTGAGGAGCATGAAACGGTCTGAAAAATAGGAGGAGCATGAAGTGGTGTTCAAAAACATGAAGAGCCTGAAAAAGTGTGAAAAATATTAAGAGCTTCAAGTGGTGTGAAAAATAAGACGAGCATGAAGCGGTGTGGAAAAACATGAAGAGCCCCAAAACGTGTGAAAAATATGAAGAGCTTCAAAAGGTGTGAAAAATATGAAGAGCTTCAAAAGGTGTCAAAAATGAAATAAGCATGAAACGGTCTGAAAAATAGGAGGACCATGAATAGGTGTTCAAAAACATGAAGAGCCTGAACATGTGTGAAACATATGAAGAGCTTCCAAAGGTGTCAAAAATGAAATGAGGATGAAACGGCCTGAAAAATAGGAGGAGCATGAAGCGGTGTTTGAAAACATGAAGAGCCTGAAATGATGTGAAAAATATGAAGAGCTTCAAAAGATGTCAAAAGTATGAGGAGCATGAAACGGTCTGAAAAATAGGAGGAGAATGAAACGGTGTTCAAAAATATGAAGAGCCTGAAAAGGTGTGAAAAATTTAAATAGCTTCACAAGGTGTCAAATACATGAGGTGCATGAAACGGTATGAAAAATAGGAGGAGCAAGAAGCGGTGTTCAAAAACATCAAGAGTCTGAAAAGGTGTGAAATATATGAAGAGCTTCAAAAGGTGTCAAAATTATGAGCAGCATGAAACGGTCTGAAAAATAGGAGGAGCATGAAGTGGTGTTGAAGAAAATGAAGAGCCTGAAAAGGTGTGAAAAATATGAAGAGCTTCTAAAGGTGTGAAAAATATGAGGAGCATGAAGGTCTGAAAAATAGGAGGAGCATGAAGTGGTGTTGAAAAACATGAAGAAACTGAAAAGTGTGAAAAATATGAAGAGCTTCAAAAGGTGTCAAAAATATGAGGAGCATGAAACGGTCTGAAACATAGGAGGAGCATGAAGCGGTGTTGAAAAACATGAAGAGCCTGAAAACGTGTGAAAAAATATGAAGAGCTTCAAAAGGTGTGAACAATATGAAGAGCTTCAAAAGGTGTCAAAAATGAGATGAGCATGAAACGGTCTGAAAAATAGGAGGAGCATGAAGTGGTTTTGAAAAAAAAAAGAAGAGCCTGAAAAGGTGTGAAATATATCAAGAGCTTCAAAAGGTGTCAAAAATATGAGGAGCATGAAACGGTCTGCAATATAGGAGGAGCATGAAATGGTGTTCAAAAACATGAAGAGCCTGAAAAGCTGTAAAAAATATGAAGTGATTCAAAAGGTGTGAAATACATGAGGAGGATTAAACGGTCTCAAACATAGGAGGAGCATGAAGCGGTTTTGAAAAACATGAAGAGCCTGAAAACGTGTGAAAAATATGAAGAGCTTCAAAATGTGTGAAAAATATGAAGAGCTTCAAAAAGTGTCAAAAATTAGATGAGCATGAAACGGTCTGAAAAATAGGAGTAGCATGAAGTGGTGTTGAAAAATATGAAGAGCCTGAAAACGTGTGAAAAATATGAAGAGCTTCAAAATGTGTGAAAAATATGAAGAGCTTCAAAAGGTGTCAAAATGAGATGAGCATGAAACGGTCTGAAAAATAGGAGGAGCATGAAGCGGTGTTTAAAAACATGAAGAGCCTGAAAAGCTGTGAGAAATATGAAGAGCTTCAAAAGGTGTCAAATATATGAGGAACATGAAACGGTCTGAAAAATAGGAGGAGCATGACGCCGTGTTGAAAAATATGAAGAGCCTGAAAACGTGTGAAAAATATGAAGAGCTTCAAAAGGTGTGAAATACATGAGGAGCATGAAACGGTCTGAAAAATAGAAGCAGCATGAAGCGGTGTTGAAAAACATGAAGAGCCTGAAAACGTGTGAAAACTATGAAGAACTTCAAAGTTGTGAATAATATGAAGAGCTTCAAAAGGTGTCAAAAATGAGATGAGTATGAAACGGTCTGAAAAATAGCAGGAGCATGAAGCGGTGTTGAAGAACATGAAGCGCCGGAAAAGGTGTGAAAAATATGAAGAGCTTCAAAATGTGTCAAAAATATGAGGAGCATGAAACAGTCTGAAAAATAATATGAGCATGAAGTGTTGTTGAAAACATGAAGAGATTGAAATGTTTTGAAAAATATGAAGAGCTTCAAAAGGTGTCAAATATATGAGGAGCATGAAAAGGTCTGAAAAACAGGAGGAGCATGAAGTATTTTTGAAAACATGAAGAGATTGAAAAGTTGTGAATAATATGAAGAGCTTCAAAAGGTGTCAAATATATGAGGAGGATGAAATGGTCTGAAAAATAGGAGGATCATGAAGCGGTGTTGACAAACATGAAGAGCCTGAAAAGATGTGAAAAATATGAAGAGATTCAAAAGGTGTCAAACATATGAGGAGCATGAAACAGTCTGAAAAATAGGAGGAGCATGGAACGGTTTTGAAAAAGATGAAGAGCAGGAAAAGGTGTGAAAAATATGAAGAGCTTAAAAAGGTGTCAAATATATGAGGAGCATGAAACGGTGTGAAAAATAGGAGGAGCCTGAAGCGGTGTTCAAAAACATGAAGAGCCTTAAAAGGTGTGAAAAATATGAAGAGCTTCAAAACGTGTCAAAAATATGAGGAGCATGAAACGATCTGAAAAATAGAAGCAGCCTGAAGCGGTGTTGAAAAACATGAAGAGCCTGAAAACGTGTGAAGAATATGAAGAGCTTCAAAAGGTGTGAAAAATATTAAGAGCTTCAAAAGGTGTCAAAAATTAGATGAACATGAAACGGTCTGAAAAAAAGGAGGATCATGAAAAGGTGTTGAAAAAAATAAAGACCCTGAAAAGGTGTGAAAAATATGAAAAGCTTCAAAAGGTGTCAAAAATATGAGGAGCATGAAACGGTATGAAAAATAGGAGGAGCATGAAGCGGTGTTCAAAAACATGAAGAGACTGAAAACGTGTGAAAAATATGAAGAGCTTCAAAAGTTGTCAAAAATATGAGGAGCATGAAACGGTCTGAAAAATAGGAGGAGCATGAAGCGGTGTTCAAAAACATGAAGAGCCTGAAATGTTGTGAAAAATATGAAAAGCTTCAAAAGTTGTCAAAAATGAGATGAGCTTGAAACGGTCTGAAAAATAGGAAGAGCATGAAGCGGTGTTGAAACACATGAAGAGCTGAAAACATGTGAAAAATATGAAGAGCTTCAAAATGTGTCAAAAATATGAGGAGCAAAAAACGGTCTGCAAACAAGGAGAAGCATGAAGCGTGTTCAAATACATGAAAAGCCTGAAAAGGTGTGAAAAATATGAAGAGCTTCAAAAGATTTGAAATACTTGAGGAGCATTAAACGGTCTGAAAAATACGAGGAGCATGAAGTGTTTTTGAAAACATGAAGAGATTGAAAAGTTGTGAATAATATGAAGCGCTACAAAAGGTGTCAAATATATGAGGAGGATGAAATGGTCTGAAAAATAGGAGGATCATGAAGCGGTGTTGAAAAAGTAGAAGAGCCTGAAAAGGTGTGAAAAACAGGAAGAGTTTCAAAAGGTGTCAAAGATATGAGGAGCATGAAACGGTCTGAAAAATAATAGGAGCATGAAACAGTGTTGACAAATATGAAGAGCCTGAAAAGGTGTGAAAAATATGAAGAGATTCAAAAGGTGTCAAAGATACGAGGAGCATGAAACAGTCTGAAAAATAGGAGGAGCATGAACGGTTTTGAAAAAGATGAAAAGGTGTGAAAAATATTAAGAGCTTCAAAAGGTGTCAAAAATATGAGGAGCATGAAACGGTCTGAAAAATAGGAGGAGCATGAAGCTGTCGTCAAAAACATGAAGAGCCTGAAAAGGTGTGAAAAATATGAAGAGCTTCAAAAGATGTGAAAAATATGAGGAGCATGAAACGGTCTGAAAAATAGAAGCAGCATGAAACGGTGATGAAAAACATGAAGAGCCTGAAAAGTTGTGAATAATATGAAGAGCTTCAAAAGGTGTCAAATATATGAGGAGCATGAAACGATCTGAAAAATAGGAGGAGCATGAAACGGTGTTCAAAAACATGAAGAGCCTGAAAAGGTGTGAAAAATATGAGGAGCTTTAAAAGGTGTCAAAAATATGAGGAGCATGAAACGGTCTGAAAAATAGGAAAAACATGAAATGCTGATCAAAAACATGAAGAGCCTGAAAAGGTGTGAAAAATATGAAGAGCTTCAAAAGGCGTGAAATACATGAGGAGCATGTAACGGGCTGAAAAATAGGAGAACCATGAAGTGGTGTGCAAAAACATGAAGAGCCTGAAAAGGTGTGAAAAATATGAAAGGCTTCAAAAGGTGTGAAATACATGAGGAGCATGAAACTGTCTGAAAAAGAGGAGGAGCAAGAAGCACTGTTCAAAAACATGAGGAGCCTGAAAACTTGTGAAAAATATGAAGAGCTTCAAAAGGTGTGAAATACATGAGGCGCATGAAACTCTCTGAAAATTAGGAGGAGCAAGAAGCAGTGTTCAAAAACATGAAGAGCCTGAAAACGTGTGAAAAATATGAAGAGCTTCAAAAGGTGTGAAATACATGAAGAGCATGAAACTCTCTGAAAAATAGGAGGAGCATGTAGTGGTGTTCAAAAACATGAAGAGTCTGAAAAGGTGTGAAAAATATGAAGAGCTTCAAAAAGTGTCAAAAATATGAGGAGCATGAAACGGTCTGAAAAATAGGAGGAGCATGATGCGGTCTTGAAAAACATGAAGAGCCTGAAAACGTGTGAAAAATATGAAGAGCTTCAAAAGGTGTAAAATATATGGGGAGCATGAAACGGTCTGCAAAAAAGGAGGAGCATGAAGTGGTGTTGAAAAACTTGAACAGCCAGAAAATGTGTGAAAAATATGAAAAGCTTCAAAAGGTGTGAAAAATATGAAGAGCTTCAAATGTGTCAAAAATGAGATGAGCATGAAACGGTCTGAAAAATAAGAGGAGCATGAAGTGGTGTTGAAAAAAAGAAGAGGCTGAAAAGGTGTGAAATATATGAAGACCTTCAAAAGGTGTAAAAAATATGAGGAGAATGAAACGATCTGAATAATAGGAGGAGCATGAAGCGGTGTTGAAAAACATGAAGAGCCTGAAAACGTGTGAAAAATATGAAGAGCTTCAAAAGTGTGAAAAATATGAAGAGCTTCAAATGTGTGAAAAATGAGATGAGCATGAAACGGTCTGAAAAATAAGAGGAGCATGAAGTGGAGTTGAAAAAAAAGAAGAGCCTGAAAAGTTGTGAAATATATGAAGAGCTTTAAAAGGTGTGAAAAATATGAAGTCCTTCAAAAGGTGTGAAAAATATGAAGAGCATCAAAAGATGTCAAAAATATGAGGAGAATGAAACGGTCTCAAATATAGGAGGAGCATGAAGCGGTGTTCAAAAACATGAAGAGCCTGAAAAGTTTTGAAAAATATGAAAAGCTTCAAAAGGTGTCAAAAATGAGATGAGCATGAAACGGTTTGAAAAGTAGGAGGAGCATGAATTGGTGTTGAAAAAAAAGAAGAGACTGAAAAGGTGTGAAAAATATGAAGACCTTTAAAAGGTGTGAAAAATATGAGGAGCATGAAAAGGTCTGCAAAAAGGAGGAGCATGAAGTGGTGTTGAAAAACTTGAAGAGCATGAAAAGGTGTGAAAAATATGAGGAGCTTTAAAAGGTGTCAAAAATATGAGGAGCATGAAACGGTCTGAAAAACAGGAGAAGCATGAAATGCTGATCAAAAACATGAAGAGCCTGAAAAGGTGTGAAAAATATGAAGAGCTTCAAAAGGCGTGAAATACATGAGGAGCATGTAACGGGCTGAAAAATAGGAGAACCATGAAGTGGTGTGCAAAAACATGAAGAGCCTGAAAAGGTGTGAAAAATATGAAAGGCTTCAAAAGGTGTGAAATACATGAGGAGCATGAAACTCTCTGAAAAATAGGAGGAGCAAGAAGCACTGTTCAAAAACATGAAGTGCCTGAAAACGTGTGAAAAATATGAAGAGCTTCAAAAGGTGTGAAATAGATGAGGCGCATGAAACTCTCTGAAAATTAGGATGAGCAAGAAGCAGTGTTGAAAAACATCAAGAGCCTGAAAAGGTGTGAAAAATATGAAGACCTTCAAAAGGTGTGAAATACATGAAGAGCATGAAACTCTCTGAAAATTAGGAGGAGCAAGAAGCAGTGTTCAAAAACATGAAGAGCCTGAAAACTTGTGAAAAATATGAAGAGCTTCAAAAGGGGTCAAAAATATGAAGAACATGAAACCGTCTGAAAAATAGGAGGAGCATGAGGTGGTGTTGAAAAACATGAAGAGCTTGAAAACGTGTGAAAAATATGAAGAGCTTTAAAAGGTGTGAAAAATATGAAGAGCTTTAAAAGGTGTGAAAAATATGAAGAGCTTCAAAAGGTGTGAAAAATATGAGAGCTTCAAAAGGTGTCAAAAATATGAGGAGCATGAAACGTTCTGAAAAATAGGAGGAGCATGAAGCGGTGTTCAAAAACATGAAGAGCTTGAAAGGTGTGAAAAATAAGAAGAGCTTTAAAAGGTGTCAAAAATATGAGGAGCATGAAACGTTCTGAAATATAGGAAGATCATGAAACGTTGTTAAAAAAAATGAAGAGCTTGAAAAGGTGTGAAAAATTTGAAGAGCCTCAAAAGGTGTGAAAAATATGAAGAGCTACAAAAGGTGTAAAAATTTAGATGAGCATGAAACGGTCTGAAAAAAAGGAGGACCATGAAGCGGTGTTCAAATACATGAAGATCCTGAAAAAGTGTGAAAAATATGAAGAGCTTCAAAAGGTGTCAAATATGAGATATGCATGAAACGGTCTGAAAAATAGGAGGAGCATGAAGTGGTTGTTAAAAACATGAAGAGCCTGAAAAGTTGTGAAAAATATGAAGAGCTTCAAAAGGTGACAAAAATGTGATGAGCATGAAACGGTCTGAAAAATATGAGGAGCATGAAGCGGTGTTGGAAATCATGAAGAGCCTGAAGAGGTGTGAAATATATGAAGAGCTTCAAAAGGTGTGAAATACATGAGGAGCATTGAACGGTCTGAAAAATAGGAGAAGCATGAAGTTGTGTTGAAAAACGTGAAGAGCCTGAAAAGGTGTGAAAAATATGAAGAGGTTCAAAGGGTGTGAAAAATATGACGAGCATGATACGGTCTTAAAAATAGGAGGAGCATGAAGCGGTGTTCAAAAACATGAAGAGCCTGAAAAGTTGTGAAAAATATGAAAAGCATGAAAAGGTTTCAAAAATATGAGGAGCATGAAACGATCTGAAAAATAGGAGGAGCATGAAGCGGTGTTCAAAAACATGAAGAGCCTGAAAAGGTTTGAAAAATATGAAAAGTTTCAAAAGGTGTCAAAAATATGAGGAGCATGAAACGGTCTGAAAAATAGGAGGAGCATGAAGTGGTGTTGAAAAACATGAAGAGCCTGAAAAGGTGTGAAAAATATGAAGAGCTTCAAAAGGTGTCAAAAATATGGGGAGCATGAAACGGTCTGAAAAATAGGAAGAGTATGAAGCGGTGTTCAAAAACATGAAGAGCCTGAAAAGGTTTGAAAAATATGAAGAGCTTCAAAACGTGTCAAAAATATGAGGAGCATGAAACGGTCTGAAAAATAGGAGGAGCATGAAGAGGTGTTCAAAAACATGAAGAGCCTGAAAAGGTGTGAAAAATATGAAAAGCCTCAAAACCTGTCAAAAATGTGAGGAGCATGAAACGGTCTGAAAAATAGCAGGATCATGAATCGGTGTTGAAAAACATGAAGAGTATGAAAACGTGTGAAAATATGAAGAGCTTCAAAAATATGAAAAATATGAAGAGCTTCAAAAGGTGTGAAAAATATGAAGAGCTTCAAAAGGTGTCAAAAATGAGATGAGCATGAAAGGGTCTGAAAAATACAAGGAGCATGAAGCGGTGTTGAAAATCATGAAGAGCTTGAAAAGGCGTGAAAAATATGAAGAGCTTCAAAAGGTGTCAAAAATATGAGGAGCATGAAACGTTGTGAAAAATAGGAGCAGCATGAAACGGTGTTCAAAAACATGAAGACTTTGAAAAGGTGTGAAAAATATGAAGAGGTGCAAAAGGTTTGAAATATATGAGGAGCATGAAACGGTCTGAAAAATATGAGGAGCATGAAGCGATGTTCAAAAACATGAAGAGCCTGAAAAGTTGAGAAAAATATGAAGAGCTTCAAAAGGTGTGAAATACATGAGGAGCATTAAACGGTCTGAAAAATAGGAGGAGCATGCAGCGGTGTTCAAAAACATGAAGAGCCTGAAAAGGTGTCAAAAATATGAAGAGATTCAAAAGGTGTGAAAAATTTGAAGAGCTTCAAAATGTTTCAAAAATGAGATGAGCATGAAATGGTCTGAAAAAGATGAGAAGCATGAAGTGGTGTTGAAACACATGAAGAGCCTGAAAAGGTGTGAAAAATATGAAGAGGTTCAAAGGTGTGAAATACATGAGGATCATGAAATGGTTTGAAAAATAGGAGGAGCATGAAGCGGTGTTCAAAAACATGAAGAGCCTGAAAAGGTTTGAAAAATATGAAGAGTTTCAAAAGGTGTCAAAATCATGAGGAGCATGAAACCGTCTGAAAAATACGAGGAGCATGAAGCAGTGTTCAAAAACATAAAGAGCCTGAAAAGGTTTGAAAAATATGAAGAGCTTTAAAAGGTGTGAAAAATAGGAGGAGCATGAAGCGGTGTTCAAAAACATGAAAAGCCTGAAAAGGTGTGAAAAATATGAAGAGCATCGAAAGGTGTCAAAAATATGAGGAGCATGAAACGGTCTGAAAAATAGGAGAAGCATGAAGCGGTGTTGAAAAACATGAAGATCCTGAAAAGGTGTTAAAAATATGAAGAGTTTCAAAAGGTGTCAAATATATGAGCAGCAAGTATCGGTCTGAAATATAGGAGTAGCATGAAACGGTGTTCAAAAATATGCAGAGCCTGAAAAGTTGTGAAAAATATGAAGAGCTTCAAATGGTGTCAAATATATGAAGAGCTTCAAAAGGTGTCAAAAATATGAGGAGCATGAAACAGTCTGAAAAATAGGAGGAGCATGAAGTGGTGTTGAAAAACTTGAAGATCCTGACAAGGTGTGAAAAATATGAAAAGCTTCAAAAGTTGTCAAAAATATGAGGAGCATGAAAAGGTCTGAAAAATAGGAGGAGCATGAAGCGGTGTTCAAAAACATGAAGAGCCTGAAAAGGTGTGAAAAATATGAAGAGCTTCAAAAGGTGTCAAAAATAGGAGGAGCATGAAACGGTCTGAAAAATAGGAGGATCATGAAGCGGTGTTGAAAACATGCAGAGCCTGAAAAGGTGTGAAAAATATGAAGAGCTTCAAAAGGTGTGAAATACATGAGGAGCATTAAATGGTCTGAAAAATAGGAGGAGCATGAAGTGGTGTTCAAAAACATGAAGAGCCTAAAAAAGGGGTGAAAAATATGAAGATTTCAAAAGGTTTCAAAAATGAAATGAGCATGAAACGGTCTGAAAAATAGAAGGAGTATGATGTGGTGTTGAAAACAAAGAAGAGACTGAAAAGGTGTGAAATATATGAAGAGCTTCAAAAAGTGTGAAATACATGAGGAGCATTAAACGGTCTGAAAAATAGGAGAAGCATGAAGCGGTGTTCAAAAACATGAAGAGCCTGAAAACGTGTGAAAAATATGAAGAGCTTCAAAAGGTGTGAAATACATGAGGAACATTAAACGGTCTGAAAAATAGGAGAAGCATGAAGAGGGGTTCAAAAACAGGAAGAGCTTGAAAAGTTGTGAAAAATATGAAGAGCTTCAAAAGTTGTCAAAAATATAAGGAGCATGAAACGGTCTGAAAAATAGGAGGAGCATGTAGAAGTGTTCAAAAACATGAAGAGCCTGAAAAGGTGTGAAAAATATGAAGAGCTTCAAAAGGTGTGAAATACATGAGGAGCATGAAACTCTCTGAAAAATAGAAGGAGCATGATGTGGTGTTCAAAAACATGAAGAGCCTGAAAATGTGAAAAATATGAAGAGCTTCAAAAGGTGTGAAAAATATGAGGAAGATGATACGGTTTGAAAAATAGGAGGAGCATGAAGCGGTGTTGAAAAACATGAAGAGTCTGAAAACGTGTGAAATTATGAAGAACTTCAAAAATATGAAAAATATGAAGAGCTTCAAAAGGTGTGAAAAATATGAAGAGCTTCAAAAGGTGTCAAAATGAGATGAGCATGAAACGGTCTGAAAAATAAGAGGAGCATGAAGTGGTGTTGAAAATAATGAAAAGCCTGAAAAGGTGTGAAATATATGAAGAGCTTCAAAAGGTGTGAAAAATATGAGGAGCATGAAACGGTCTGAAAAATAAAAGCAGCATGAAAAGGTGTTGAAAAACATGAAGAGCCTGAAATGGTGTGAAAAATATGTAGAGCTTCAAAAGGTGTGAAAAATATGAAGAGCTTCAAAAGGTGTCAAAAATGAGATGAGAATGAAACGTTCTGAAATATAGGAGGAGCATGAAGCGGTGTTCAAAAACATGAAGACCCTGAAAAAGTGTGAAAAATATGAAGAGCTTAAAAAGATGTGAAAAATATGAAGAGCTTCAAAAGGTGTCAAAATTTGATGAGCATGAAACGGTCTGAAAAATAGGAGGAGCATGAAGCGGTGTGAAAAACATGAAGAGCCTGAAAAAGTGTGAAAAATATGAAGAGCTTAAAAGGTGTGAAAAATATGAGGAGCATGATATGGTTTGAAAAATAGGATTAGCATGAAGCGGTGTTCAAAAACATGAAGAGCCTGAAAATGTGTGAAAAATATGAAGAGCTTCAAAAGGTGTAAAAATTATGAGGAGTATGAAACGGTCTGAAAAATAGGAGGAGCATGAAACGGTGTTGAAACCCTGAAGCAAATGAAAAGGTGTGAAAAATATGAAGAGTTTCAAAACATGTCAAAAATATGAGGAGCATGAAACGGTGTTCAAAAACATGAAGAGACTGAAAAGTTGTGAAAAATATGAAGAGCTTCAAAAGGTTTCAAAATTATGAGGTGCATGAAACGGTCTTAAAAATAGGAAGAGCATGAAGTGGTGTTGAAAAATGAAGAGCCTGAAAAGGTGTGAATAACAGGAAGAGCTTCAAAAGCTGTCAAAAATATGAGGCGCAAGAAACGGTCTCAAAAATAGGAGTGGCAAGAAGCAGTGTTGAAAAACATGAAGAGCCTGAAAAGTTGTGAAATATATGAAGAGCTTCAAAATGTGTAAAATATATGAGGAGCATGAAACAGTCTGAAAAATAGGAGCAGAATGAATCGGTGTTGAAAAACATAAACAGCCTGAAAAGTTGTGAAATATATGAAGACTGCAAAAGGTGTCAAAAATATGAGGAGCATGAAACGTTCGGAAAATAAGAGGAGCATGAAATGGTGTTCAAAAATATTAAGAGCCTGAAAAGGTGAGAAAAATATGAAGAGCTTCAGAAGCTGTGAAAAATATGAGGAGCATGAAGCGGTGTTCAAAAACTTGAATACTGAAAAGATGTGAAAAATATGAAGACCTTCAAAAGGTGTCAAAAGATGAGGAGCATGAAACGATCTGAAAATCAGGAGGAGCATGAAGCGGTGTTGAAAAACATGAAGAGGCTGAAAAGGTGTTAAAAATATGAAGAGCTTCAAAAGGTGTGAAAAATATGAGGAGCATGATACGATCTCAAAAATAAGAGGAACATGAAGTGGTGTTCAAAACATGAAGAGCTTGAAAACTTGTGAAAAATACGAAGAGCTTCAAAAGGTGTCAAAAATATGAGGAGCATGAAACGGTCTGAAAAATAGGAGGAGCAAGAAGCGGTGTTCAAAAACATGAAGAACCTGAAAAGATGTCAAAAATATGAAGAGGTTCAAATGGTATCAAAAATACGAGGGGCATGAAACGGTCTGAAAAATAGGAGGAGCATGAGGCACTGTTGAAAAATATGAAGAGCCTGAAAAGGTGTGAAAAATATAAAGAGTTTCAAAACGAGTCAAAAATATGAGGAGCATGAAGCGGTCTGAAAAATAGGAGGAGCATGAAGTGGTGTTGGAAAACATGAAGAGCCTGAAAAGGTGTGAAAAATATGAAGAGCTTCAAAAGGTGTGAAAAGTATGAAGAGCTTCAAAAGGTGTCAAAAATATGAGTAGCATGAAACGGTCTGAAAAATAGGAGAAGCATGAAACCATGTTCAAAAACATGAAGAGCCTGAAAATGTGTGAAAAATATGAAGAGCTTCAAAAAGTGTCAGAAATATGAAGAGCAAGGAACGGTCTGAAAAATAGGGGGAGTATGAAGCAGTGTTCAAAAACATGAAGAGCCCGAAAAGGTGTGAAAAATATGAAGTCCTTCAAAAGGTGTCAAAAATATGAGGAGCATGAAACGGTCTGAAAAATAGGAGAATCATGTAACGGTATTCAAAAACATGAAGAGCCTGAATAGGTGTGAAATACATGAAGAGCTTCAAAAGATGTCAAAAATATGAGAAGCTTGAAACGGTATGAACAATAGGAGGAGCATGAAACTGTGTTGAAAAACATGAAGAGCCTGAAAAGGTGGCAAAAATATGAAGAGCTTCAAAAGGTGTGAAAAATAAGAGGAGCATGAAACAGTCTGAAAAATAGGAGGAGCATGAAACGGTGTTCAAAAACATGAAGAGCCTGAAAAGGTGTGAAAAATATGAAGACCTTCAAAAGGTGTCAAAAATATGAGGAGCATGAAACGGTCTGAAAAATAGGCGGAGCCTGAAACTGTGTTGAAAACATGAAAGGCCTGAAAAGTTGTGAAAAATTTGAAGAGCTTCAAAAGGTGTGAAAAATATGAATAGTTTCAAAGGTTTGAAATACATGAGGATCATGAAACGGTTTGAAAAATAGGAGGAGCATGAAGCGGTGTTCAAAAACATGAAGAGCCTGAAAAGGCTTGAAAAATATGAAGAGCTTCAAAAGGTGTGAAATAAATGAGGAGCATGAAACGGTCTGAAAAATAGGAGGAGCATGAAGCGGTGTTGAAAAACATGAAGAGCCAGAAAACGTGTGAAAAATATGAAGAGTTTCAAAAGGTATGAAAAATATGAAGAGCTTCAAAAGGTGTCAAAAAAGAGATGTGCATGAAACCGTCTGAAAAAGAGGGGAAGCATGAAGCAGTGTTGAAAAACATGAAGAGCCTGAAAAGGTGTGAAAAATATGAAGAGCTTCAAAAGGTGTCAAAAATATGAGAAGCATGAAACGGTCTGAAAAATAGTAGGAGCATGAAACGCTGTTCAAAAACATGAGGAGCCTGAAAACGGGTGAAAAATATGAAGAGCTTCAAAATGTGTGAAAAATATGAATAGCTTCAAAACGTGTCAAAAATATCAGGAGCATAAAGCGGTCTGGAAAATAGGATGAGCATGAAGCGGTGGTGAAAAACATGAAGAGCCTGAAAACGTGTGAAAAATATGAAGAGCTTCAAAAGGTGTGAAAAATATGAAGAGCTTCAAAAGTTGTCAAAAACGAGATGAGCCTGAAATGGTCTGAAAAATAGGGGAAGCAAGAAGTGGTGTTGAAAAACATGAAGAGCCTGAAAAGGTGTGAAAAATCTGAAGAGCTTCAAAACGTGTGAAAAATATGAGGAGCATGAAACTGTCTGAAAAAGAGGAGGAGCATGAAGCGGTGTTCAAACACATGAAGAGCCTGAAAAGGTGTGAAAAATATGAAGAGCTTCAAAAGGGGTGAAATACAAGTGGAGCATGAAACGGTCTGAAAAATAGGAGGAGCATGAAACGGTGTTCAAAAATATGAAGAGCTGAAAAGGTGTGAAAAATATGAAGAGCTTCAAAAGGTGTCAGAAATATGAGGAGCATGAAACGGTCTAAAAAATAGGAGGAGCAAGAAGCGGTGTTCAGAATAATGAAGAGCCTGAAAAAGTGTGAAAAATATGAAGAGCTTCAAAAGTTGTCAAATACATGAGGAGCATTATACGGTCTGAAAAATAGGAGGAGCATGAAGCAGTGTTCAAAAACATGAAGAGTCCGAAAGGGTGTGAAAAAATATGAAGAGATTCAAAACGTGTGAAAAATAGGAGGAGCATGAAGCGTTGTTCAAAAACATGAAGAGCCTGAAAAGGTGTGAAAAATATGAAGAGCTTCCAAAAGTGTGAAATACATGAGGAGCATGAAACGGTCTGAAAAATAGGAGAAGCATGAAGCGGTGTTGAAAAACATGAACAGCCTGAAAAGGTGTGACAAATATGAAGAGCTTCAAAAGGTGTCAAAAATATGAGGAGTATGAAACGGTCTGCAAAAAAGGACGAGTATGAATTGGTGTTGAAAAACATGAAGAGCCTGAAAAGGTGTGAAAAATATGACAAGCTTCAAAAGGTGTCAAAAATATGAGGAGTATGAAACTGTCTGAAAAATAGGAGGAGCATGAAGTGGTGTTCAAAAACATGAACAGCCTGAAAAGGTATGAAAAATATGCAGGGCTTCCAAAGGTGTGAAATACATGAGGAGCATGAAACGGTCTGAAAAATAGGAGAAGCATGAAGTGGTGTGGAAAAACATGAAGAGACTGAAAAGGTGAGAAAAATATGAAGAGCTTCAAAAGGTGTGAAAAATATGAGGAGCATGATACAGTAGACAAAATAGGAGGAGCATGAGGCGGAGTTCAAAAACATGAAGAGGCTGAAAAGGTGTGAAAATTATGCACAGCTTCAAAAGGTGTGAAATACATGAGGAGCATGAAACGGTCTGAAAAATAGGAGGAGCATGAAGTGGGGTAGCAAAACATGAAGAGCCTGAAAAGGTGTGAAAAGTAAGAAGAGCTTCTAAAGGTGTCAAATATGAGATGAGCATGAAACAGTCTGAAAAATAGGAGGAGCATGAAGCTGTGTTCAAAATCATGAAGAGCCTGAAAAGGTGTGAAAAATATGAAGAGCTTCAAAAGGTGTGAAAAATATGAGGAGCGTGAAACGGTCTGAAAAATAGAAGCAGCATGAAATGATGTTCAAAAACACGAAGAGCCTGAAAAGGTGTGAAAAATATGAAAGCTTCAAAAGGTGTCAAAAATATGAGGAGAATGAGACGGTCTGAAAAATAGGAGGAGCATGAAGTGGTGTGGAAAAACATGAAGTGCCTGAAATGGTGTGAAAAATATGAAGAGCTTCAAATGGTGTGAAAAATATGAGGAGCATGAAATGGTCTGAAAAATAGAAGCAGCATGAAATGGTGTTCAAAAACATGAAGAGCCTGAAAAGGTGTGAAAAATATGAAGAGCTTCAAAAGGTGTGAAATTCATGAGGAGCATGAAACGGTCTATAAAATAGGAGGAGCATGAAGCGGTGTTCAAAAACATGCAGAGACTGAAATCTTGTGAAAAATATGAAGAGCTTCAAAAGGTGTGAAAAATATGAGGAGCATGAATCGGTCTGAAAAATAGGAGGAGCATGTGGCGGTTTTGAAAAACATGAAGAGCCTGAAATTGTGTAAAATATGAAGAGCTTCAAAATGTGTGAAAAATATGAATAGCTTCAAAATGTGTCAAAAATATCAGGAGCATAAAGCAGTCTGGAAAATAGGATGAGCATGAAGCGGTGGTGAAAAACATGAAGAGCCTGAAAACGTGTGAAAAATATGAAGAGCTTCAAAAGGTGTGAAAAATATGAAGAGCTTCAAAAGTTGTCAAAAACGAGATGAGCAGGAAACGGTCTGAAAAATAGGAGAAGCAAGAAGTGGTGTTGAAAAACATGAAGAGCCTGAAAAGGTGTGAAAAATCTGAAGAGCTTCAAAACGTGTGAAAAATATGAGGAGCATGAAACTGTCTGAAAAAGAGGAGGAGCATGAAGCGGTGTTCAAACACATGAAGAGCCTGAAAAGGTGTGAAAAATATGAAGAGCTTCAAAAGGTGTGAAAGAAAAGAGAAGCAAGAAACAGTATGAAAAATAGGAGGAGCATGAAGTGGTGTTGAAAAACATGAAGAACCTGAAAAGGTGTGAAAAAATTGAAGAGCTTCAAAAGGTGTCAAAAATATGAAGAGCATGAAACGGTATGAAGAATAGAAGAAGCATGAAACGCTGTTCAAAAACATGAGGAGCCTGAAAAGGAGTGAAATATATGAAGAGCTTCAAAAGGGGTGAAATACAAGTGGAGCATGAAACGGTCTGAAAAATAGGAATAGCATAAAACGGTGTTCAAAAATATGAAGAGCGGAAAAGGTGTGAAAAATATGAAGAGCTTCAAAAGGTGTCAGAAATATGAGGAGCATGAAACGGTCTAAAAAATAGGAGGAGCAAGAAGCGGTGTTCAGAATAATGAAGAGCCTGAAAAAGTGTGAAAAATATGAAGAGCTTCAAAAGTTGTCAAATACATGAGGAGCATTATACGGTCTGAAAAATAGGAGGAGCATGAAGCAGTGTTCAAAAACATGAAGAGTCTGAAAAGGTGTGAAAAAATATGAAGAGATTCAAAACGTGTGAAAAATAGGAGGAGCATGAAGCGGTGTTCAAAAACATGAAGAGCCTGAAAAGGTGTGAAAAATATGAAGAGCTTCCAAAAGTGTGAAATACATGAGGAGCATGAAACGGTCTGAAAAATAGGAGAAACATGAAGCGGTGTTGAAAAACATGAACAGCCTGAAAAGGTGTGACAAATATGAAGAGCTTCAAAAGGTGTCAAAAATATGAGGAGTATGAAACGGTCTGCAAAAAAGGACGAGCATGAAACGGTTTTTTAAAAGATGAAAAGCATGAAAAGGTGTGAAAAATATGAAGAGCTTCAAAATGTGTAAAAAATTTGAGGAGCGTGAAACGGTCTGGAAACTAGGAGGAGCATGAAGCGGTGTTCAAAAACATGAAGAGCCTGAAAAGGTGTGAAAAATATGAAGAAATTCAAAAGGTGTGAAAAATATGAGGTGCATGAAACGGTCTGAAAAATAGGAGGAGCCTGAAGGAGTGTTGAAAAACATGAAGAGCCTGAAAAGGCGTGAAAAATATGAAGAGCTTCAAAATGTGTCAATTATATGAGGTGCATGAAACAGTCTGAAAAATATGAGGAGCATAAAACGGTGTTGAAAAACATGAAGAGCCTGAAAAGGTGTGAAATATATGAAGAGGTTCAAAGGTGTCAAAAAGATGAGGAGAAGGAAACTGTCTGAAAAATAGGAGGAGCATGAAGCGGTGGTCAAAAACATGAAGAGCCTGAAAATGTGTGAAAAATATGAAGAGCTTCAAAAGGTGTGAAAAATATGAGGAGCAGGAAACGGTCTGAAAAATAGGAGGAGCATGAAGCGGTCTTGAAAAACATGAACAGCCTGAAAAGGTGTGAAAGTATGATGAGCTTCAAAAGGTGTCAAAAATATGAGGAGCATGAAACGGTCTGAAAAGTAGGAGGATCATGAAGCAGTGTTCAAAAACATGAAGAGCCTAAAAAGGTGTGAAACATATGAAGAGCTTCAGAAGGTGTCAAAAATATGAAAAGCATGAAACGACTGAAAAATAGGAGGAGCATGAAGCGCTGTTTAAAAACATGAAGAGCCTGAAAAGGTGTGAAAATTATGAAGAGCTTCAAAAGGTTTCAAAAATATGAGGAGCATGAATCGGTCTACAAAATAGGAGGAGCATGAAGCGGTGTTCAACACTATGAAGAGCATGAAAAGGTGTGAAAAATATGAAGAGCTTCAAAATGTGTCAAAAATATGAGGATCGTAAAACGATGTGAAAAATAGGAGGAGCAAGAAGCGGTGTTGATAACATGAAGACCCTGAAAAGGTGTGAAAAATATGAAGAACTTGAAGGGTTTCAAAAATATGAGGAGCATAAAACGGGCTGAAAATTAGGAGGAGCATGAAGCGGTGTTGAAAACGTGAAGAGCCTGAAAAGGTGTGAAAAACATGAAGAGCTTCTAAAGGTGTCAAAAATATGTGGAGCATGAAACGGTCTGGAAAATAGGAGGAGCATGAAGCGGTGTTCAAAAACATGAAGAGCCTGAAAAGGTGTGAAAAATATGAAGAGCTTCAAAAGGTGTGAAATACATGAGGAGCATGAAACTGTCTGAAAAATAGGAGGATCATGAAGCGGTGTTGAAAAACATTAGGAGCGTGAAAAGGTGTGAAAAATATGAAGAGCTTCAAAAGGTGTCAAATACATGAGGTGCATGAAACAGCTTGAAAAATAGGATGAGCAAGAAACGGTTTTGAAAAGGTGAAGCGCCTGAAAAGTTGTGAAACATATGAAGAGCTTCAAAAGGTGTCAAAAATATGAGAAGCATGAAACGACTGAAAAATAGGAGGAGTATGAAGCGCTTTTAAAAACATGAAGAGCCTGAAAAGGTGTGAAATAATGAAGAGCTTCAAAACGTGTTAAATATGAGGAGCATGAAACGGTCTGAAAAATAGGAGGAGCATGAACCTGTGTTCAAAAACATGAAGAGCCTGAAAAGGTGTGAAAAATATGAAGAGCTTCAAAAGGTGTCAAAAATATGAGGAGCATGAAACAGTCTGAAAAATAGGAGGAGCATGAAACGTTGTACAAAAACATGAAGAGCCTGAAAATGTGTGAAAAATATGAAGAGCTTCAAAAGACGTGAAATACATGAGGTGCATTAAATGGTCTGAAAAATAGGAGGAGCATGAAGCGTTGTTGAAAAACATGAAGAGCTTGAAAAGGTGTGAAAAATATGAAGAGCATCAAAAGATGTCAAAAATATGAGGAGCATGAAACAGTCTGAAAAATAGGAGGAGCATGATGCATTGTTGTCAAACATGAAGAGCCTGAAAAGGTGTGAAAAATATGAAGAGCTTCAAAAGGTGTGAAAAATATGAAGAGCTTCAAAAGGTGTGAAAAATATGAAGACCTTCAAAAGTTGTGAAAAATATGAAGAGCTTCAAAAGGTGTCAAAAATATGAGAAGCATGAAACGGTCTGAAAAATAGGAGGAGCATGATACGGTGTTCAAAAATATGAAGAGCCTGAAAAGCTGTGAAAAATATGAAGAGCTTCAAAACGTGTCAAAAATATGAGGAGCATGAAACGGTCTGAAAAATAGGAGGAGAATGAAACGGTGTTGAAAAACATGAAGAGCCTGAAAACGTGTCAAATCTATGAAGAGCTTCAAAAGGTGTTAAAAATATGAAGAGCTTCAAAATGTGTGAAATACATGAAGAGCATAAAACGGTCTGAAAAATAGGAGGATCATGAGGCGGTGGTGAAAAACATGAAGAGACTGAAAAGGTGTGAAAAATATGAAGAGCTTCAAAAGGTGTGAAAAATATGAGGAGCATGAAACGGTCTGCAAATTAGGAGGAGCATGAAGCGGTGTTGAAAAACATGAAGAGCCTGAAAAGGTGTGAAAAATTAGAAGAGCTTCAAAAGGTGTGAAAACTATGAACAGCATCAACAGGTGTCAAAATTAGGAGGAGCATGAAACGGTCTGCAAATTAGGAGGAGCATGAAGTGGTGTTGAAAACATGAAGAGCATGAAAAGATGTGAAATATATGAAGAGCTTCAAAAGGTATCAAAAATATGAGGAGCATGAAACGGTATGAAAAATAGGAGGAGCATGAAGCGGTGTTGAAAACATGAAGAGCCTGAAAAGGTGTGAAATATATGCAGAGCTTCAAAAGGTGTCAAAAATTAGATGAGCATGAAAAGGTCTGAAAAATAGGAGGAGGATGAAGGGATGTTGAAAACATGAAGAGCTTGAAAAGGTGTGAAATATATGTAGAGCTTCAAAAGGTGTCAAAAATGAGATGAGCATGAAAAGGTCTGAAAAATAGGAGGAGCATGAAACGGTGTTGAAAAACATGAAGAGCCTGAAAAGTTTTGAAAAATAGGAAGAGCTTCAAAAGGTTTGAAATACATGAGGAGAATGAAACGGTCTGTAAAATAGCAGAAGCATGAAGCGGTGTTCAAAAACATGAAGAGCCTGGAAAGGTGTGAAAAATATGAAGAGCTTCAAAAGATGTGAAAAATATCAAGAACTTCAAAAGGTGTCAAAAATGAGATGAGCATGGAACGGTCTGAATAATAGGAGGAACATGAAGTGGTGTTGAAAAACATGAAGAGACTGAAAAGGTGTGAAAAATATGAAGTGCTTCAAATGGTGTGAAATACATGAGGAGCATGAAACGGTCTGAAAAATGGGAGGAGTATGAAGGTGTGCTCCAAAACATGAAGAGCCTGAAAAGGTGTGAAAAATATGAACAGCTTCAGAAGGTGTCAAAAATATGAGGAGCATGAAACGGTCTGAAAAATAGGAGGAGCATGAAGCGGTGTTGAAAAACATGAAGAGCCTGAAAAGGTGTGAAAAATATGAAGAGCTTCAAAAGGTGTCAAAAATATGATAGCATGAACGGTCTGAAAACCACTAGGAGCATGAAGCGGCATTGAAAAACATGAAGAGCCTGAAAAGGTGTGAAAAATATGAAGAGCTTCAAAATATTTCAAAAATATGAGGGGCATGAACGGTCTAAAAAATAGGAGGAGCATGAAGCTGTGTTCAAAAACATGAAGAGACTGAAAAGGTGTGAAAAACATGAAGAGCTTCAAAACGTGTGAAAAATATGAGGAGCATGAAACAGTCTGAAAAATAGGAGGAGCATGAAGCGATGTTGAAAACATGAAGAGCCTGAAAAGGTGTGAAATATATGAAGAGCTTCAAAAGGTGTCAAAAATGAGATGAGCATGAAACGGTCTGAAAAATAGGAGGAGGATGAAGTGGTGTTGAAAACATGAAGAGCCTGAAGAGCTGTGAAAAATATGAAGAGCTTCAAAAGTTGTCAAAATATGAGGAGCATGAAACAGTCTGAAAAATAGGAGGAGCATGAAGGTGTGCTCCAAAACATGAAGAGCCTGAAAAGGTGTGAAAAATATGAAGAGCTTCAAAAGGTGTCAAAAACATGAGGAGAATGAAATGGTCTCAAAAAAAGGAGGAACATGAAACGGTCTGAAAAATTGGAGGAGCATGAAATGGAGTTGAAAAACATGAGGAGCGTGAAAAGGTGTGAAAAATATGAGGAGCATGAAACGGTCTGAAAAATAGGAGGAGCATGAAGCTCTGTTTAAAAACATGAAGAGCCTGAAAAGGTGTGAAAAATATGAAGAGCTTCCAAAAGTGTCAAAAATATGAGGAGCATGAAACGGTCTGAAAAATATGAATAGCATGAAACGGTCTGAAATATAGGAGGAGCATGGAATGGTGTTGAAAAACATGAAGAGCCTGAAAATGTGTGAAAAATAGGAGGAACTTCAAACGGTGTGAAATACATGAGAAGCATGAAACGGTCTGAAAAATAGGAGGAGCATGAATCTCTGTTTAAAAACATGAAGAGCCTGAAAAGGAGTGAAAAATATGAAGAGCTTCAAAATGTGTGAAAAATATGAGGGGCATGAAACGGTCTGAAAAACAGGGGGAGCATGAAGCGGTGCCCAAAAACATGAAGAGCCGGAAAACGTGTGAAAAATATGAAGAGCTTCAAATGTTGTCAGAAATATGAGGAGCATGAAACGGTCTGAAAAATAGGAGGAGCATGAAGTGGAGTTGAAAAATAGGAAGAGCATGAAAATTGTGAAAATATGAAAAGCTTCAAAAGGTGTGAAACATATGAAGAGGTTCAGAAGGTGTCAAAAATATGAGGAGCATGAAACGGTGTGAAAAATATGAGGAGCATGAAACGGTGTTCAAAAACATGAAGAGCCTGAAAAGATGTGAAGAATATGAAGAGCTTCAAAAGGTGTGAAATAGTTGATTAGCATGAAACGGTCTGAAAAATAGGAGGAGCATGAAGCGGTGTTGAAAAACATGAAGAGCCTAAAAGGTGTGAAAAATAGGAAGAGCTTCAAAAAGTGTCAAAAATATGAGGAGCATGAAATGGTCTGAAAAATAGGAGGAGCATGAAACGTTGTTCAAAAACATGAAGAGCCTGAAAAGTTGTGAAAAATACGAAGAGCTTCAAAAGGTGTGAAAAATATGAAGAGCATGAATCGGTCTGAAAAATAGGAGGAGCACGAAGTGGTGTTGAAAAACATGAAGAGCCTGAAAAGGTGTGAAATATATGAAGAGCTTCAAAAGGTGTCAAAAATATGAGGAGCATGAAACGGTCTGAAAAATAGGAGGATCATGAAGCGGTGTTGAAAACCATGAAGAGCCTGAAATGATGTGCAAAATATGAAGAGCTTCAAAAGGTGTCAAAAATATTAGGAGCAGGAAACGGTCTGACAAATAGGAGGAGCATGAAGCGGTGTTGAAAAACATGAAAAGCCTGAAAATGTGTGAAAAATATGAAGAGTTTCAAAATTTGTCAAAAATATGAGGAGCATGATACGGTCTGAAAAAAAGGAGGAGGGTGAAGCGGTGTTCAAAAACATGAAGAGCCTGAGAATGTGTGAAAAATATGAAGAGCTTTAAAAGGTTTCAAAAATATGAGGAGCATGAAACGTTCTGAAAATTAGGAGGATCAAGAAACCGTGTTCAAAAACAAGAAGAGCCTGAAAAGGTGTGAAAAATATGGAGAGCCTCAAAAAATGTCAAAAATATGAGGAGTATGAAACGGTCTGAAAAATAGCAGGAGCATGAAGCGGTGTTGAAAAACATGAAGAGCCTGAAAATGTGAGAAAAATATGAAGAGCTTCAAAAATGTGAAAAATACGAAGAACTTCAAAAGGTTTGAAAAATATGAGGAGCATGAAACGGTCTGAAAAATAGGTGGAGCATGAAGTCGTGTTGAAAAACATGAAGAGCCTGAAAAGGTGTGTAAATATGAAGAGCTTCAAAAGGTGTGAAAAATATGTAGAGCTTGTAAAGGTGTTAAAAATGAGATTAGCATGAAACGGTCTGAAAAATAGGAGGAGCATGAAGTGGTATTGAAAAACTTGAAGAGTCTGAAAAGGTGTGAAATATATGAAGAGCTTCAAAAAGTGTGAAAAATATGAGGAGCTTCAAAAAGTGTCAAAAATATGAAGAGCATGAAACCGTCTGAAAAATAGGAAGATCATGAAGTGGTGTTGAAAAACATGAAGAGCCTGAAAAGGTGTGAAAAATCTGAAGAGCTTCAAAACGTGTGAAAAATATGAGGAGCATGAAACTGTCTGAAAAAGAGGAGGAGCATGAAGCGGTGTTCAAACACATGAAGAGCCTGAAAAGGTGTGAAAAATATGAAGAGCTTCAAAAGGTGTGAAAGAAAAGAGAAGCAAGAAACAGTATGAAAAATAGGAGGAGCATGAAGTGGTGTTGAAAAACATGAAGAACCTGAAAAGGTGTGAAAAATATGAAGAGCTTCAAAAGGTGTCAGAAATATGAGGAGCATGAAACGGTCTAAAAAATAGGAGGAGCAAGAAGCGGTGTTCAGAATAATGAAGAGCCTGAAAAAGTGTGAAAAATATGAAGAGCTTCAAAAGTTGTCAAATACATGAGGAGCATTATACGGTCTGAAAAATAGGAGGAGCATGAAGCAGTGTTCAAAAACATGAAGAGTCTGAAAAGGTGTGAAAAAATATGAAGAGATTCAAAACGTGTGAAAAATAGGAGGAGCATGAAGCGGTGTTCAAAAACATGAAGAGCCTGAAAAGGTGTGAAAAATATGAAGAGCTTCCAAAAGTGTGAAATACATGAGGAGCATGAAACGGTCTGAAAAATAGGAGAAGCATGAAGCGGTGTTGAAAAACATGAACAGCCTGAAAAGGTGTGACAAATATGAAGAGCTTCAAAAGGTGTCAAAAATATGAGGAGTATGAAACGGTCTGCAAAAAAGGACGAGCATGAAACGGTTTTTTAAAAGATGAAAAGCATGAAAAGGTGTGAAAAATATGAAGAGCTTCAAAATGTGTAAAAAATTTGAGGAGCGTGAAACGGTCTGGAAACTAGGAGGAGCATGAAGCGGTGTTCAAAAACATGAAGAGCCTGAAAAGGTGTGAAAAATATGAAGAAATTCAAAAGGTGTGAAAAATATGAGGTGCATGAAACGGTCTGAAAAATAGGAGGAGCCTGAAGGAGTGTTGAAAAACATGAAGAGCCTGAAAAGGCGTGAAAAATATGAAGAGCTTCAAAATGTGTCAATTATATGAGGTGCATGAAACAGTCTGAAAAATATGAGGAGCATAAAACGGTGTTGAAAAACATGAAGAGCCTGAAAAGGTGTGAAATATATGAAGAGGTTCAAAGGTGTCAAAAAGATGAGGAGAAGGAAACTGTCTGAAAAATAGGAGGAGCATGAAGCGGTGGTCAAAAACATGAAGAGCCTGAAAATGTGTGAAAAAT
The DNA here is from genome assembly GCF_033118175.1 of Dama dama. Lineage (NCBI taxonomy): Eukaryota > Metazoa > Chordata > Mammalia > Artiodactyla > Cervidae > Dama > Dama dama. Next base: position 2,208,643 of record NW_026870882.1, read on the forward strand.
ATGAAGAGCTTCAAAAGGTGTGAAAAATATGAGGAGCAGGAAACGGTCTGAAAAATAGGAGGAGCATGAAGCGGTCTTGAAAAACATGAACAGCCTGAAAAGGTGTGAAAGTATGATGAGCTTCAAAAGGTGTCAAAAATATGAGGAGCATGAAACGGTCTGAAAAGTAGGAGGATCATGAAGCAGTGTTCAAAAACATGAAGAGCCTAAAAAGGTGTGAAACATATGAAGAGCTTCAGAAGGTGTCAAAAATATGAAAAGCATGAAACGACTGAAAAATAGGAGGAGCATGAAGCGCTGTTTAAAAACATGAAGAGCCTGAAAAGGTGTGAAAATTATGAAGAGCTTCAAAAGGTTTCAAAAATATGAGGAGCATGAATCGGTCTACAAAATAGGAGGAGCATGAAGCGGTGTTCAACACTATGAAGAGCATGAAAAGGTGTGAAAAATATGAAGAGCTTCAAAATGTGTCAAAAATATGAGGATCGTAAAACGATGTGAAAAATAGGAGGAGCAAGAAGCGGTGTTGATAACATGAAGACCCTGAAAAGGTGTGAAAAATATGAAGAACTTGAAGGGTTTCAAAAATATGAGGAGCATAAAACGGGCTGAAAATTAGGAGGAGCATGAAGCGGTGTTGAAAACGTGAAGAGCCTGAAAAGGTGTGAAAAACATGAAGAGCTTCTAAAGGTGTCAAAAATATGTGGAGCATGAAACGGTCTGGAAAATAGGAGGAGCATGAAGCGGTGTTCAAAAACATGAAGAGCCTGAAAAGGTGTGAAAAATATGAAGAGCTTCAAAAGGTGTGAAATACATGAGGAGCATGAAACTGTCTGAAAAATAGGAGGATCATGAAGCGGTGTTGAAAAACATTAGGAGCGTGAAAAGGTGTGAAAAATATGAAGAGCTTCAAAAGGTGTCAAATACATGAGGTGCATGAAACAGCTTGAAAAATAGGATGAGCAAGAAACGGTTTTGAAAAGGTGAAGCGCCTGAAAAGTTGTGAAACATATGAAGAGCTTCAAAAGGTGTCAAAAATATGAGAAGCATGAAACGACTGAAAAATAGGAGGAGTATGAAGCGCTTTTAAAAACATGAAGAGCCTGAAAAGGTGTGAAATAATGAAGAGCTTCAAAACGTGTTAAATATGAGGAGCATGAAACGGTCTGAAAAATAGGAGGAGCATGAACCTGTGTTCAAAAACATGAAGAGCCTGAAAAGGTGTGAAAAATATGAAGAGCTTCAAAAGGTGTCAAAAATATGAGGAGCATGAAACAGTCTGAAAAATAGGAGGAGCATGAAACGTTGTACAAAAACATGAAGAGCCTGAAAATGTGTGAAAAATATGAAGAGCTTCAAAAGACGTGAAATACATGAGGTGCATTAAATGGTCTGAAAAATAGGAGGAGCATGAAGCGTTGTTGAAAAACATGAAGAGCTTGAAAAGGTGTGAAAAATATGAAGAGCATCAAAAGATGTCAAAAATATGAGGAGCATGAAACAGTCTGAAAAATAGGAGGAGCATGATGCATTGTTGTCAAACATGAAGAGCCTGAAAAGGTGTGAAAAATATGAAGAGCTTCAAAAGGTGTGAAAAATATGAAGAGCTTCAAAAGGTGTGAAAAATATGAAGACCTTCAAAAGTTGTGAAAAATATGAAGAGCTTCAAAAGGTGTCAAAAATATGAGAAGCATGAAACGGTCTGAAAAATAGGAGGAGCATGATACGGTGTTCAAAAATATGAAGAGCCTGAAAAGCTGTGAAAAATATGAAGAGCTTCAAAACGTGTCAAAAATATGAGGAGCATGAAACGGTCTGAAAAATAGGAGGAGAATGAAACGGTGTTGAAAAACATGAAGAGCCTGAAAACGTGTCAAATCTATGAAGAGCTTCAAAAGGTGTTAAAAATATGAAGAGCTTCAAAATGTGTGAAATACATGAAGAGCATAAAACGGTCTGAAAAATAGGAGGATCATGAGGCGGTGGTGAAAAACATGAAGAGACTGAAAAGGTGTGAAAAATATGAAGAGCTTCAAAAGGTGTGAAAAATATGAGGAGCATGAAACGGTCTGCAAATTAGGAGGAGCATGAAGCGGTGTTGAAAAACATGAAGAGCCTGAAAAGGTGTGAAAAATTAGAAGAGCTTCAAAAGGTGTGAAAACTATGAACAGCATCAACAGGTGTCAAAATTAGGAGGAGCATGAAACGGTCTGCAAATTAGGAGGAGCATGAAGTGGTGTTGAAAACATGAAGAGCATGAAAAGATGTGAAATATATGAAGAGCTTCAAAAGGTATCAAAAATATGAGGAGCATGAAACGGTATGAAAAATAGGAGGAGCATGAAGCGGTGTTGAAAACATGAAGAGCCTGAAAAGGTGTGAAATATATGCAGAGCTTCAAAAGGTGTCAAAAATTAGATGAGCATGAAAAGGTCTGAAAAATAGGAGGAGGATGAAGGGATGTTGAAAACATGAAGAGCTTGAAAAGGTGTGAAATATATGTAGAGCTTCAAAAGGTGTCAAAAATGAGATGAGCATGAAAAGGTCTGAAAAATAGGAGGAGCATGAAACGGTGTTGAAAAACATGAAGAGCCTGAAAAGTTTTGAAAAATAGGAAGAGCTTCAAAAGGTTTGAAATACATGAGGAGAATGAAACGGTCTGTAAAATAGCAGAAGCATGAAGCGGTGTTCAAAAACATGAAGAGCCTGGAAAGGTGTGAAAAATATGAAGAGCTTCAAAAGATGTGAAAAATATCAAGAACTTCAAAAGGTGTCAAAAATGAGATGAGCATGGAACGGTCTGAATAATAGGAGGAACATGAAGTGGTGTTGAAAAACATGAAGAGACTGAAAAGGTGTGAAAAATATGAAGTGCTTCAAATGGTGTGAAATACATGAGGAGCATGAAACGGTCTGAAAAATGGGAGGAGTATGAAGGTGTGCTCCAAAACATGAAGAGCCTGAAAAGGTGTGAAAAATATGAACAGCTTCAGAAGGTGTCAAAAATATGAGGAGCATGAAACGGTCTGAAAAATAGGAGGAGCATGAAGCGGTGTTGAAAAACATGAAGAGCCTGAAAAGGTGTGAAAAATATGAAGAGCTTCAAAAGGTGTCAAAAATATGATAGCATGAACGGTCTGAAAACCACTAGGAGCATGAAGCGGCATTGAAAAACATGAAGAGCCTGAAAAGGTGTGAAAAATATGAAGAGCTTCAAAATATTTCAAAAATATGAGGGGCATGAACGGTCTAAAAAATAGGAGGAGCATGAAGCTGTGTTCAAAAACATGAAGAGACTGAAAAGGTGTGAAAAACATGAAGAGCTTCAAAACGTGTGAAAAATATGAGGAGCATGAAACAGTCTGAAAAATAGGAGGAGCATGAAGCGATGTTGAAAACATGAAGAGCCTGAAAAGTTGTGAAATATATGAAGAGCTTAAAAAGGTGTCAAAAATGAGATGAGCATGAAACGGTCTGAAAAATAGGAGGAGGATGAAGTGGTGTTGAAAACATGAAGAGCCTGAAGAGCTGTGAAAAATATGAAGAGCTTCAAAAGTTGTCAAAATATGAGGAGCATGAAACAGTCTGAAAAATAGGAGGAGCATGAAGGTGTGCTCCAAAACATGAAGAGCCTGAAAAGGTGTGAAAAATATGAAGAGCTTCAAAAGGTGTCAAAAACATGAGGAGAATGAAATGGTCTCAAAAAAAGGAGGAACATGAAACGGTCTGAAAAATTGGAGGAGCATGAAATGGAGTTGAAAAACATGAGGAGCGTGAAAAGGTGTGAAAAATATGAGGAGCATGAAACGGTCTGAAAAATAGGAGGAGCATGAAGCTCTGTTTAAAAACATGAAGAGCCTGAAAAGGTGTGAAAAATATGAAGAGCTTCCAAAAGTGTCAAAAATATGAGGAGCATGAAACGGTCTGAAAAATATGAATAGCATGAAACGGTCTGAAATATAGGAGGAGCATGGAATGGTGTTGAAAAACATGAAGAGCCTGAAAATGTGTGAAAAATAGGAGGAACTTCAAACGGTGTGAAATACATGAGAAGCATGAAACGGTCTGAAAAATAGGAGGAGCATGAATCTCTGTTTAAAAACATGAAGAGCCTGAAAAGGAGTGAAAAATATGAAGAGCTTCAAAATGTGTGAAAAATATGAGGGGCATGAAACGGTCTGAAAAACAGGGGGAGCATGAAGCGGTGCCCAAAAACATGAAGAGCCGGAAAACGTGTGAAAAATATGAAGAGCTTCAAATGTTGTCAGAAATATGAGGAGCATGAAACGGTCTGAAAAATAGGAGGAGCATGAAGTGGAGTTGAAAAATAGGAAGAGCATGAAAATTGTGAAAATATGAAAAGCTTCAAAAGGTGTGAAACATATGAAGAGGTTCAGAAGGTGTCAAAAATATGAGGAGCATGAAACGGTGTGAAAAATATGAGGAGCATGAAACGGTGTTCAAAAACATGAAGAGCCTGAAAAGATGTGAAGAATATGAAGAGCTTCAAAAGGTGTGAAATAGTTGATTAGCATGAAACGGTCTGAAAAATAGGAGGAGCATGAAGCGGTGTTGAAAAACATGAAGAGCCTAAAAGGTGTGAAAAATAGGAAGAGCTTCAAAAAGTGTCAAAAATATGAGGAGCATGAAATGGTCTGAAAAATAGGAGGAGCATGAAACGTTGTTCAAAAACATGAAGAGCCTGAAAAGTTGTGAAAAATACGAAGAGCTTCAAAAGGTGTGAAAAATATGAAGAGCATGAATCGGTCTGAAAAATAGGAGGAGCACGAAGTGGTGTTGAAAAACATGAAGAGCCTGAAAAGGTGTGAAATATATGAAGAGCTTCAAAAGGTGTCAAAAATATGAGGAGCATGAAACGGTCTGAAAAATAGGAGGATCATGAAGCGGTGTTGAAAACCATGAAGAGCCTGAAATGATGTGCAAAATATGAAGAGCTTCAAAAGGTGTCAAAAATATTAGGAGCAGGAAACGGTCTGACAAATAGGAGGAGCATGAAGCGGTGTTGAAAAACATGAAAAGCCTGAAAATGTGTGAAAAATATGAAGAGTTTCAAAATTTGTCAAAAATATGAGGAGCATGATACGGTCTGAAAAAAAGGAGGAGGGTGAAGCGGTGTTCAAAAACATGAAGAGCCTGAGAATGTGTGAAAAATATGAAGAGCTTTAAAAGGTTTCAAAAATATGAGGAGCATGAAACGTTCTGAAAATTAGGAGGATCAAGAAACCGTGTTCAAAAACAAGAAGAGCCTGAAAAGGTGTGAAAAATATGGAGAGCCTCAAAAAATGTCAAAAATATGAGGAGTATGAAACGGTCTGAAAAATAGCAGGAGCATGAAGCGGTGTTGAAAAACATGAAGAGCCTGAAAACGTGAGAAAAATATGAAGAGCTTCAAAAATGTGAAAAATACGAAGAACTTCAAAAGGTTTGAAAAATATGAGGAGCATGAAAGGGTCTGAAAAATAGGTGGAGCATGAAGTCGTGTTGAAAAACATGAAGAGCCTGAAAAGGTGTGTAAATATGAAGAGCTTCAAAAGGTGTGAAAAATATGTAGAGCTTGTAAAGGTGTTAAAAATGAGATTAGCATGAAACGGTCTGAAAAATAGGAGGAGCATGAAGTGGTATTGAAAAACTTGAAGAGTCTGAAAAGGTGTGAAATATATGAAGAGCTTCAAAAAGTGTGAAAAATATGAGGAGCTTCAAAAAGTGTCAAAAATATGAAGAGCATGAAACCGTCTGAAAAATAGGAAGATCATGAAGTGGTGTTGAAAAACATGAAGAGCCTGAAAAGGTGTGAAAATTATTAAGAGCTTCAAAAGGTGTGAAAAATATGAGGAGCACGAAACGGTCTGAAAAATAGGATGAGCATGAAACTGTTCTGAAAAAGATGAAGAGCATGAAAAGGTGTGAAAAATATGAAGAGCTTCAAAATGTGTCAAAATATGAAAAGCATAAAACGACTGAAAAATAGATGGAGCATGAAGTGGTGTTGAAAAACAGGAAGAGATTGAAATGGTAAGAAATATATGAAGAGCTTCAAAAGGTGTCAAAAATAGGATGAGGATGAAACAGTCTGAAAAATAGGAGGAGCATGAAGTGTTATTGAAAAACTTGAAGAGCCCGAAAAGGTGTGAAAAATACGAAGAGCTTCAAAAGGTGTCAAAAATATGAGGAGCATGAAACGGTCTGAAAAACAGAAGCAGCATGAAGCGGTGTTGAAAAACATGAAGAGCCTGAAAACGTGTGAAAAATATGAAGAGCTTCAAAAGGTGTCAAAAATATGAGGAGCATGTAACGATCTGAAAAATAGGAGGAGCATGAAGCGATGTTGAAAAACATGAAGAGCCTGAAAAGGTGTGAAAAATATGAAGAGCTTCAAAAGGTGTCAAAAATATGACGAGCGTGAAACTGTCTGAAAAATAGGATGAGCATGAAACGGTTTTTAAAGACGAAGAGCATGAAAAGATGTGAAAAATATGTAGAGCTTCAAAATTTGTCAAAGTTATGAGAAGCATAAAACGTTCTGAAGAATAGGAGGAACATGAAGTGTTGTTGAAAAACATGAAGAGCCTGAAAAAGTGTGAAATATATGAAGAGTTTCAAAAGGTCTGAAAAATATGAGGAGCAGGAAACGGTCTGAAAAATATGAGGAGCATCGAGCGGTCGTCAAAAACATGAAGAGCCTGAAAAGGTGTGAAAAATATGAAGAGCTTCTAAAGGTGTGAAAAATATGAGGAGCATGAAACGATCTGAAAAATATGAGGAGCATGAAGTGGTCGTCAAAAACAGGAAGAGCCCAAAAAGATGTGAATAATATGAAGAGCTTCAAAAGGTGTCAAAAATATGAGGAGCATGAAAAGGTCTGAAAAATAGGAGGAGCATAAAACAGTTATCAAAAACATGAAGAGCCTGAAAAGGTGGTAAAATATTAAGAGATTCAAAGAGTGTTAAAAATTTGAGGAGCATGAACGGTCTGAAAAATAGGATGAGCATGAAACCGTTATCAAAAACATGAAGAGCATGAAAAGGTGGGTAAAATATGAAAAGCTTCAAAACCTGTCAAAAATATGAGGAGCATGAAACGGTTTGAAAAATAGCAGGAGCATGAAGCGGTGTTGAAAAACATGAAGAGTCTGAAAAGGTGTGAAAATTAGGAAGAGCTTCAAGGTTTCAAAAATATGAGGAGCATGAAATGGTCTGAAAAATAAGAGGAGCAAGAAGTGGAGTTGAAAACCAAGAAGAGCATGAACAGGTGTGAAATATATGAGGAGCTTCAAAATGTGTCAAAAATATGAGGAGCATGAAACGGTCTAAAAAATAGGAGAATCATGCAGCGGTGTTGAAAACATGAACAGCCTGAAAAGGTGTGAAAAATATGAAGTGCTACAAAAGGTGTCAAAAATATGAGTAGCATGAAATGGTCTGAAAAATAGGAGCAGCATGAAACGGTTTTGAAAAACATGAAGAGTCTGAAAAGGTGTGAAAATTAGGAAGAGCTTCAAGGTTTCAAAAATATGAGGAGCATGAAACAGTCTGAAAAATAGGATGAGCATGAAATGGTTTTGAAGAATATGAAGAGCATGAAAAGGTATGAAAAATATGAAGAGCTTCAAAAGGTGTCAAAAATATGAGAAGCATGAAATGAGTGAAAAAAAGGAGGAGCATGAAGAGGTGTTGAAAAACATGAAGAGCATGAAAAGGTGTGAAAAATATGAAGAGCTTCAAAAGGTGTCAAAAATATGAGGAGCATGAAACCGTCTGAAAAATAGGAGGAGCATGAAGCGGTTTTGAAAAACATGAAGAGCCTGAAAAGGTGTGAAAAATATGAAGATCTTCAAAAGTTGTCAAAAATATGAGGAGCATGAAACAGTCTGAAAAATAGGTGGAGCATGAAACGGTATTCAAAAACATGAAGAGCATGAAAAGGTGTGAAAAATATGAAGAGCTTCAAAAGGTGTCAAAAATATGACGAGCATGAAACAGTCTGAAAAATAGGTGGAGCATGAAACGGTATTCAAAAACATGAAGAGCATGAAAAGGTGTGAAAAATATGAAGAGCTTCAAAAGGTGTCAAAAATATGAGGAGCATGAAACAGTCTGAAAAATAGGATGAGCATGAAATGGTTTTGAAGAATATGAAGAGCATGAAAACCTGTGAAAAATATGAAGAGTTTCAAAAGGTGTTAAAAATATGAGAAGCATGCAATGAGTGAAAAAAGGAGGAGCATGAAGAGGTGTTGAAAAACATGAAGAGCCTGAAAAGGTGTGAAAAATATGAAGAGCTTCAAAAGGTGTCACATATATGAGGAGCATGTAACGGTCTGAAAAATAGGAGGAGCAGAAACATTGTTTAAAAACATGAAGATCCTGAAAAGGTGTGAAAAATATGAAGAGCTTCAAAAGGTGTCAAAAATATGAGGAGCATGAAACAGTCTGAAAAATAGGAGGAGCATGAAACGGTTTTGAAAAAGATGAAGAGCATGAAAAGGTGGAAAAATATGAAGAGCTTCAAAAGGTGTCAAAAATATGAGCATGAAACGGTCAGAAAAAAAGGAGGAGCATGAAGAGGTGTTCAAAAACATGAAGAGCCTGAAAAGGTGTGAAAAATATGTAGAGCTTCAAAAGGTGTCAAAGATATTAGAAGCATGAAACAGTCTGAAAAATAAGATGAGCATGAAACGGTTTTGAAAAAGATGAAGAGCACGAAAAGGTGTGAAAAATATGAAGAGCTTCAAAAGGTGTCAAAAATATGAGGAGCATGAAACGGTCTGAAAAATAGGATGAGCATGAAATGGATTTGAAGAAGATGAAGAGCATGAAAAGGTGTGAAAAATATGAAGAGCTTCAAAAGGTGTCAAAAATATGAGAAGCATGAAATGACTGAAAAAAAGGAGGAGCATGAAGCGGTGTTGAAAAACATGAAGAGCATGAAAAGGTGTGAAAAATATGAAGAGCTTCAAAAGGTGTCACATAAATGAGGAGAATGTAACGGTCTGAAAAATAGGAGGAGCATGAAGCGGTGTTCAAAAACATGAAGAGCCTGAAAAGGTGTGGAAAATATGAAGAGCCTCAAATTGTGTCAAATATATGAGAAGTATGAAATGGTATGAAAATTAGCAGGAGCATGAAGCGGTGTTGAAAAACAGGAAGAGTCTGAAATCGTGTGAAAAATATGAAGAGCTTCAAAAATGTGAAAAGTATGAAGAGCTTCAAAAGGTTGAAAAATATGAAGAGCTTGAAAAGGTGTGAAAAATATGAAGAACTTCTAAAGTTGTGAAAAATATGAGGAGCATGATACGGTCTGAAAAATAGGAGGAGCATGAAGCGGTGTTCAAAAACATGAAGAGCCGGAAAAGTTGTGAAAAATGTGCAAAGCTTCAAAAGGTGTCAAAAATGAGAGGAGCATGAAACGGTCTGAAAAATAGGAGGAGCAGGAAGTCGTGTTCAAAAATATGAAGAGCCTGACAAGGTGTGAAAAAATGAAGATCTTCAAAAGGTGTGAAAAATATGAGGAGCATGATATGGTCTGAAAAATAGGAGGAGCAAGAAGCGGTGTTCAAAAACATGAAGAGTCTGAAAAGTTGTGAAAAATATGCAAAGCTTCAAAAGGTGTCAAAAATATGAGGAGCAAGAAACGGTCTCAAAAATAGAAGCAGCATGAAACGGTTTTGAAAAACATAAAGAGCCTGATAACGTGTGAAAAATATGAAGAGCTTCAAAAGGTGTGAAAAATATGAAGAGCTTCAAAAGGTGTGAAAAATATGAGGAGCATGAAACTGTCTGAAAAATAGAAGCAGCATGAAACGGTTTTGAAAAACATAAAGAGCCTGATAACGTGTGAAAAATATGAAGAGCTTCAAAAGGTGTGAAAAATATGAGGAGCATGAAACGGTCTGAAAAATAGAAGCAGCATGAAACGGCATTGAAAAACATGAAGAGCCTGAAAACGTGTGAAAAATGTGCAAAGCTTCAAAAGGTGACAAAAAAGAGATGAGCATGAAACGGTCTGAAAATCAGGAGGATCATGAAGCGGTGTTCAAAAACATGAAGAGCCTGAAAAGGTGTGAAAAATATGAAGAGCTCAAAAAGTGTCAAAAATATGAGGAGCATGAAACGATCTGAAAAATACGAGGAGCATGAAGCGGTGTTCAAAAACATGAAGAGCCTGAAAAGGTGTGAAAAATATGAAGAGCTTCAAAAGGTGTGAAATATATGAGGAGAATGAAACGGTCTGAAAAATAGGAGGATCATGAAGCGGTTTTCAGAAACATGAAGAGCATGAAAAGGTGTGAAAAATATGAAGAGCTTCAAAAGGTGTGAAATATATGAGGAGAATGAAACGGTCTGAAAAATAGGAGGATCATGAAGCGGTGTTCAAAAACATGAAGAGCCTGAAAAGGTGTGAAAGATATGAACAGCATCAAAAGGTGTGAAAAATAGAAGCAGCATGAAACGGTGTTCAAAAACGTGAAGAGCCTAAAAATGTGTGAAAAATAAGAAGAGCTTCAAAAAGTGTGAAAAATATGAGGAGCATGTAACGGTCTGAAAAATAGGAGGAGCATGAAACGTTTTGAAAAATACGAGGAGCATGAAACTATGTTCATAAACATGAAGAGCCTGAAAAGGTGTGAAAAAAATGAATAGCTTCAAAAGGTGTGAAATACATGAGGAGCATGAAACAGTCTGAAAAATATGAGGACCCTAAAACGGTCTGAAAAATAGGAGGATCATGAATCCGCGTTGAAAAACATGAAGAGCCTGAAAAGGTGTGAAAAATATGCAGAGCTTCAAAAGCTGTGAAATACATGAGGAGCATGAAACGGTCTGAAAAATAGGAGGAGCCTGAAGCGGTGTTGAAAAACATGAAGAGCCTGAAAAGGTGTGAAAAATATGAAAAGCTTCAAAAGGTGTCAAAAATATGAGGAGCATGAAACGGTCTGAAAAATAGAAGGAGCATGAAGCGCTGTTCAAAGACATGAAGAGCCTGAAAAGTAGTGAAAAATATGAAGAGCTTCAAAAGGTGTGAAATACATGAGTAGCATGAAACATTCTGAAATATAGGAGGAGCATGAAAAGGTATTCAAAAATATGAAGAGCTTCAAAAGGTGTCAAACGTATGACGAGCATGAAACGGTCTGAAAAATAGGAGGATCATGAAGCGGTGTAGAAAACCATGAACAGCCTGAAATGGTGTGAAAAATATGAAGAGCTACAAAAAGTGTCAAACATTTGAGGACCATGAAGCGGTCTGAAAAATAGGAGGATCAACAAGCGCTGTTCAAAAACATGAAGAGCCTGAAAAGGTGTGAAAAATATGCAGAGCGTCAAGAGGTGTGAAATACATGAGCAGCATGAAAAGGTCTGAAAAATAGGAGGAGCATGAATCGGTGTTGAAAAACATGAAGAGCCTGAAAAGGTGTGAAAAATATGCAGAGCGTCAAGAGGTGTGAAATACATGAGGAGCATGACACGGTCTGAAAAATAGGATGAGCATGAAGCGGTGTTCAAAAACATGAGGAGCCTGAAAAGGTGTGAAATATATGAAGAGATTCAAAAGGTGTCAAAAATATGAGGAGTATGAAACGGTCTGAAAAATATGAGGATCATGAAGCGGTTGTGAAAAACATGAAAAGCCTGAAAATGTGTGAAAAATGAAGAGCTTCAAAAGTTGTCAAATATATGCGGAGCATGAAACGGTCTGAAAAATAGGAGGAGCTTGAAACCGTGTTCAAAACATGAAGAGCCTGAAAAGCTGTGAAAAATATGAAGAGCATCAAAAGGTGTGAAAAAAATGAAGAGCTTCAAAAGGTGTCAAAAATATGAAGATCATGAAACGGTCTGAAAAAAAGGAGGGGCATGAAACGTTGTTCAAAAGATGAAGAGTCTGAATAGGTGTGAAAAGTATGAAGAGCTTCAAAAGGTGTGAAATATATGAAGAGCTTCAAAAGGTGTCAAAAATATGAGGAGCATGAAACGGTCTGAAAAAAAGGAGGAGCATGAAACGTTGTTCAAAAGATGACGAGCCTGAATAGGTGTGAAAAATATGAAGAGCATCAAAAGGTGTGAAAAATATGAAGAGCTTCAAAAGGTGTCAAAAATATGAGGAGCATGAAACGGTCTGAAAAATAGAAGGAGCATCAAGCTGTGTTGAAAAATATGAAGAGCCTGAAAAGGTGTGAAAAATATGAAGAGCTTCAAAACGTGTCAAAAATATGAGGAACATGAAAGAGTCTGAAAAATAGGAGGAGCATGAAACGGTGTTCAAAATATGAAGGGCCTGAAAAGGTGTGAAATATATGAAGAGCCTCAAAAAGTGTCAAAAATATGAGGAGCATGAAACGGTGTGAAAAATAGGAGGAGCAAGAAGCGGTGTTGAAAAACATGAAGAGACTGAAAACGTGTGAATAATATGAAGAGCTTCAAAAGGTTTGAAAAATATGAAGAGATTCAAAAGGTGTGAAAAATATGAAGAGCATCAGAAGGTGTCAAAAATGAGATGAGCATGAAACGGTTTGAAAAATAGGAAGAGCATGAAACGATCTGAAAAATAGGAGGAGCATGAATCGGTGTTCAAAAAAATGAAGAGCCTGAAAAGGTGTGAAGAATATGAAGAGCTTCAAAAGGTGTCAAAAATATGAGGAGCCTGAAACGATCTGAAAAATAGGAGGAGCATGAAGCGGTGTTCAAAAAAATGAAGAGACTGAAAATGTGTGAAAAATATGAGGAGCTTCAAAAGGTGTCAAATTATGAGGAGCATGAAAAGGTCTGAAAAATAGGAGGAGCATGAAATGGTATTCAAAACATGAAGAGCTTAAAAGGTGTGAAAAATATGAAGAGCTTCAAAAGGTGTAAAAAATATGAGGAGCTTCACAAGTTGTCAAAAATATGAGGTGCATGAAATGGTCTGAAAAATAGGAGGAACATTAAGTGGTGTTGAGAAACATGAAGAGCCTGAAAAGGTGTGAAAAATATGAAGAGCTTCAACAGGTGTCAAAAATATGAGGAGCATGAAACGTTCTGAAAAACAGGAGGAGCATGAATCGGTATTCAAAACATGAAGAGCTTGAAAAGGTGTGAAAAATATGAAGAGCTTCAAAACCTGTCAAAAGAATGAGGAGCATGAAATGGTCTGAAAAGTAGGAGGAGCATGAAGCAGTGTTGAAGAACATGAAGAGCCTGAAAAGTAGTGAAATATATGAAGAGCTTCAAAAGGTGTCAAAAATATCAGGAGAGAGAAACGGTGTTCAAAAACGTGAAGAGCCTTAAAAGGTGAAAAATACGAAGAGATTCAAAAGATGTCAAAAATAGGAGGAGCCTGAAACGGTGTTGAAAAACATGAAGAGCATGAAAAGGTGTGAAAAATATGAAGAGCTTCAAAAGGTGTCAAAAATATGAGGAGCATGAAACTGTCTGAAATATAGGAGACGCATGAAGCGGTGTTGAAAAACATGAAGAGTCTGAAAACGTGTGAAAAATATGAAGAGCTTCAAAAGGTGTCAAAAATATGAGGAGTATAAAAAGGTGTGAAAAATAGGAGGAGCATGAAGCTGTGTTGAAAAACATGAAAAGCCTGAAAAGGTGTGAAAAATATGAAGAGCTTCAAAACGTGTCAAATATACGAGGAGTATGTTAAGATCTGAAAAATAGGAGGAGCATGCAGCGGTGTTGAAAAACATGAAGAGCCTGAAAAGGTGTGAAAAATATGAAGAGCTTCAAAAGATGTGAAAAATATGAGGAGCATGAAACGGTCTGAAAAATAGGAGAAGCATGAAACGGTGTTGAAAAAAATGAAGAGCCTGAAAAGGTGTGAAAAATATGAAGAGCTTCAAAAGGTGTGAAAAATATGAGGTGCATGAAACGGTCTGAAACATAGGAGGAGCATGAAGCTTTTTGAAAAACATGAAGAGCCTGAAAATGTAGGAAATATATGTAGAGTTTCAAAAGGTGTCAAAAATATGAGGAGCATGAAATGGTCTGAAAAATAGGAGGAGCATGAAGTGGTTTTGAAAAACATGAAGAGCCCGAAAAGGTGTGAAATATATGAAGAGCTTCAAAAGGTGTCAAAAATATGAGGAGCATGAAACGTTCTGAAAAATAGGAGGAGCATGAAACGGTGTTCAAAAACATGAAGTGCCTGAAAAGCTGTGAAAAATATGAAGAGCTTCAAAAGGTTTAAAAAATATGAAGAGCTTCAAAAGCTGTGAAATAGATGAGGAGCATGAAACAGTCTGAAAAATAGGAGGAGCATGAAGTGGTGTTCAAAAACATGAAGAGCCTGAAAAGTTGTGAAATATATGAAGAGATTCAAAAGGTGTCAAAAATAGGAGGAGCATGAAACGCTCTGAAAAATAGGAGGATCATGAAGCGGTGTTGAAAAACATGAAAAGCCTGAAAAGGTGTGAAAAATATGAAGAGTTACAAAAGGTGTCAAAAATATGAGGAGCATGAAACTGTCTGAAAAACAGGAAGAGCATGAAACCGTGTTCAAAAACATGAAGTGCTTGAAAAGGGGTGAAAAATATGAAGAGCTTCAAAAGTGTGAAATACATGAGGAGCATGAAATGGTCTGAAAAATAGGAGGAGCATGAAGTGGTGTTGAAAAACATGAAGAGCCTGAAAAGGTGTGAAAAATATGAAGAGCTTCAAAAGGTGTGAAAAATATGACGAGCATGAAGCGGTCTGAAAAATAGGAGGAGCATGAAGCGGTGTTGAGAAACATGGAGCGCCTGAAAAGGTGTGAAAAATATGAAGAGCTTCAAAAGGTGTGAAATACATGAGGAGCATGAAACGGTCTGAAAAATAGGAGGAGCATGAAGCGGTGTTGAGAAACATGGAGAGCCTGAAAATGTGTGAAAAATATGAAGAGCTTCAAAAGTTGTCAAAAATATGAGGAGCATGAAACGGTCTGAAAAATAGGAAGAGCAAGAAGCGGTGTTGAGAAACATGGAGAGCCTGAAATGGTGTGAAAAATATGAAGAGCTTCAAAAGGTGTCAAAAATATGAGGAGCATGAAACGGGCAGAAAAATACGAGGAGCATGAAACGGTGTTGAAAAACATGAAGAGCCTGAAAAGGTGTGAAAAATATGAAGAGCTTCAAAAGGTGTCAAAAATATGAGGATAATGAACTGGACTGAAAAATAGGAGGAGCATGAAGCGGTGTTGAAAAACGTGAAAAGCCTGAAAAGGTGTGAAAAATATGAAGAGCTTCAAAAGGTGTCAAGAAGATGAGGAGGATGAAACGGTCTGAAAAATACGAGGAGCATGAAGCGAAGTTGAAAAACATGAAGAACCTGAAAAGATGTGAAAAATATGAAGAGATTCAAAAGGTGTCAAAAATATGAGAAGCATGAAACGGTCTGAAAAATAGGAGGAGCATGAAAAGGTGTTCAAAAACATGAAGAACCTGAAAAGGTGTGAAGTATATGAAGAGCTTCAAAAGGTGTCAAATATATGAGGAGCATGAAACGGTCTGAAAAATAGGATGAGCAAGAAGGGGTGTTGAAAAACATGAAGAGCCTGAAAACGTTTGAGAAATATGAAGAGCTTCAAAAGGTGTGAAATATATGAGGAGCATGACACGGTTCAGAAATATAGGAGGAGCATGAAGTGGTGTTGAAAACATGAAGAACCTGAAAAGTTGTGAAAAATATGAAGAGCTTCAAAAGCTGTCAAATATATGAGGAGTATGAAACGGTCTGAAAAATGGGAGGAGCATGAAGCGGTGTTCAAAAACATGAAGAACCTGAAAAGGTGTGAAAAATATGAAGAGATTCAAAAGGTGTCAAAAATATGAGAAGCATGAAACGGTCTGAAAAATAGGAGGAGCATGAAGCGGTTTTGAAAAAGATGAAGAGCTTGAATACGTGTGAAAAATATGAAGAGCTTCAAAAGGTGTCAAAAATATGAAGAGCTTCAAAAGGTGTCAAAAATATGAGGAGCATGAAACAGTCTGAAAAATAGGAGGAGCATGAAACGGTGTTCAAAAATATGAAGAGACTACAAAGATGTGAAAAATATGAGAGTTTCAAAAGGTGTGAAATACATGAGGACCAATATACAGTCTGAAAAAAAGGCGGAGCATGAAGCGGTGTTCAAAAACATGAAGAGCCTGAAAAGGTGTGAAAGATATGAACAGCATCAAAAGGTGTGAAAAATAGAAGCAGCATGAAACGGTGTTCAAAAACGTGAAGAGCCTAAAAATGTGTGAAAAATAAGAAGAGCTTCAAAAAGTGTGAAAAATATGAGGAGCATGAAACGGTCTGAAAAATAGGAGGAGCATGAAACGTTCTGAAAAATACGAGGAGCATGAAACTATGTTCATAAACATGAAGAGCCTGAAAAGGTGTGAAAAAAATGAATAGCTTCAAAAGGTGTGAAATACATGAGGAGCATGAAACAGTCTGAAAAATATGAGGACCCTAAAACGGTCTGAAAAATAGGAGGATCATGAAGCCGCGTTGAAAAACATGAAGAGCCTGAAAAGGTGTGAAAAATATGCAGAGCTTCAAAAGCTGTGAAATACATGAGGAGCATGAAACGGTCTGAAAAATAGGAGGAGCCTGAAGCGGTGTTGAAAAACATGAAGAGCCTGAAAAGGTGTGAAAAATATGAAGAGCTTCAAAAGGTGTCAAAAATATGAGGAGCATGAAACGGTCTGAAAAATAGAAGGAGCATGAAGCGGTGTTCAAAGACATGAAGAGCCTGAAAAGTAGTGAAAAATATGAAGAGCTTCAAAAGGTGTGAAATACATGAGTAGCATGAAACATTCTGAAATATAGGAGGAGCATGAAAAGGTATTCAAAAATATGAAGAGCTTCAAAAGGTGTCAAACGTATGACGAGCATGAAACGGTCTGAAAAATAGGAGGATCATGAAGCGGTGTAGAAAACCATGAACAGCCTGAAATGGTGTGAAAAATATGAAGAGCTACAAAAAGTGTCAAACATTTGAAGACCATGAAGCGGTCTGAAAAATAGGAGGATCAACAAGCGGTGTTCAAAAACATGAAGAGCCTGAAAAGGTGTGAAAAATATGCAGAGCGTCAAGAGGTGTGAAATACATGAGCAGCATGAAAAGGTCTGAAAAATAGGAGGAGCATGAATCGGTGTTGAAAAACATGAAGAGCCTGAAAAGGTGTGAAAAATATGCAGAGCGTCAAGAGGTGTGAAATACATGAGGAGCATGACACGGTCTGAAAAATAGGATGAGCATGAAGC